>NW_005841897.1:1971714-2014582 GCF_000455745.1 Alligator sinensis | reverse complement strand
CCCACCTCTGACTTGGATCCATGCTGTCATTCCTTCGTTTCATCGGCATTATGCCTAGTGTCTCCCTCCCAATGCACCCTTTCATGAAATCCAGCTCTGAGTGGACTGCTGCTGCTGTAACACAGTGTGTATGATATGCCCACTCTTCTGGTCACTCCAAAGGGACTGGCATCATGTCGTTTTAGAAAATGGAGGCATCTCCCACTCAATCGCCTGTGCCTTCTGAGAAAAATATTATCCAGTATGCATAGGCTTAGACCTTCTGAATTTGTGGCTTTTGTTAGTTATCAGAATTGGGCTTTCGGGCCTGCTGTGTGAGATTTCAGTTCTTACAAGTGGTGCCATTCAGAAGTTTTGGACTCTGCGTGTTACCATTATTTCCATCTCCTTGCTTCTGTTCACTCTCCCTCAAATGCAATTCTTGTAGTAGAAAACCAAAATGGGGGCTCCATATTTGCTTTTAACGTCTGAAAATTTAGACAGTGGCTGGGGGGGGTGGGAAAACTCAGCTTGACCTGTGCCATTCTCACCCCAGCAATCCCCTGCCTTTCTCGGATGTTAACTCATCCGGTTAGAGAAAGATGTTAATGATCGTACTAGCTATATGATGGCATTAGTTTGTGCTTTTTAAGGGAAAAAGTTCTCATTGATTCTTTTTTTTTCCTACTTATGCTTGTTGCTAGATCACTCAGGTTCAAAAACAGTCTTCCTAAGATTCTGACTGCATTTTACTTCCAGGAATTATTTAGCACAGCATGTAAAATATCTGCATCTATTTCCCCACTTCTATGGCTTTTTTTTCCCTTTAGGATAATATAGAACTGCCAAACTCCTTTTTCATTTTTTTTTTAATGCATTTAGCATCAACCTTCTGAAACAAAAATTTCTCCTTTTTCAACTGTGGACATAGAGAGAGAGTAAAGACCCTTAACACTCTCAATACCTCAAAAAAGAAAAACAACAAAAAAACCCAACTGTAAGTGCTTCTTCTGCAGTGCTGCATGGTGTCTCATCTCCCTGAATACAGACTTTCAACATTTACTGTGTCTTGATGGCTTAAAAACGCCTGCTTTCCGCACACGACTCCAATCTCCTTTAGAATAGCAGTTTGATTATCTCTGTTCAGGAGATGAATCTTTCCAAGTTCAGTCTCTCTAAGCACAGACCACGTTAAGCTGCTTTAAAACTATACTTTAAAATGTAATTGGTGTGGGCTGTACAGAAGTGAGTGAAGGATACATGGAAAAATTATATATAAGCCCCATGGCACCTTTTCCATGTCATGTTCATGCATTTTCCTGCCCAGGGCAGAGCAAAGACAGCTATATGGCTGGCATAAGTGTATAGAGTTCATAAAAATCTTAATTGATCTAGATGATGCTCTTAACTAATTTCTGTGGGGAAAAGTGACAGGAGCGCTTACGGGTGTCTGTTAGAATCTGTAGAGAAACTCCAACTGTGGATGCAAATAAACTCAGTTCTCAGTCAGATGTGCCTCTAAACTTTATTGCAACAAGCACTTAGCCACGCAGCTTGCTCAGAAAACAGTGTCGGGGGGGGGGGGGGGGGGGGGGGGGGATGCGTGCGTGTGCGTGTGTGCTTTGCATGTTTCATAGTTCTTTAGCCCTTTGATTTAAGAAGCTTAAAACTACAAGAGAGCTTGGGTCCCTCTGACATCTAAATGCCATCAGCGGGGCCGCTGCTTTGGGACGGTGGGCAAAGTGTGGGGTAATGAGGGAATTGTTCAAAGCTAAACACACCCAAAGGCAGGAAGATCACGAAGTGTACCCCTTCCTGCATTTGCCGGTCTCCGCTGTCTAATCCTCTGCAGAGTTAAAGTTCAACTGACATTCTTTCTTTAGGGTAAGATGGAAAGTATCTTCTGTCACCTTTTTTTTTTTTGCCTTTACAAAGGTGATTGTCCTGTCCTTTTTTCCAGCTATTGCTTGCATTAAGAGTCCTCTACGCTAGCAGGTGGAGTATCTATCTGACTGACTGAATTTATATCACCATCATGTCATGTCTTTGATCAAGAGCATGGCAGGTGTCCTGCCTCAGGTTGTACTGTGAGAAACACTGCATGAGGAATCAAACTGCTTGTTTTTTCATTTGGATGTTTTATGCTGGATGAGCTGCCCAAGATTACAAGTGACCCCTGCTGCAGGATGAGAGAAGTTGGTGAAGTTTCAGGGTTAGTTTCTCCTTGTCTCTGACTTAAAATGTGCTAATTTTGATGGCTAGATATCATATGACTCAGCCAAGCTTGTTATATACAGGCTCTGTTCTGCACCCTTGCTCCCAGTTTACTCAGGTGAGTAGTCCTGTTGGCTCAAACGGCATTTTATAGATTTTATAATTCCACACAGAATTAGTCACCCCAGGGGCCAAACCCTTCTAAACTCTTAATGCAGCAGTTAAGCAGTGCAAAGGGCATCACTTGCCATGGGTCTTTCCTCTGCCTGCAGATCTGCTGGAAAGGAATGTGACTCTGAGTAATTTCCATAACAGCATATGGGAAAAATAACTCATTAGGGCTCCTGCAGATAGTTTATCTTGTGGTCACCTCTGCAGAGGGGCCCCCCTGCTCCAGGGCTCCAGATTGTGCTGATGCAGCATGAGATTGGCTTTGGCATTGTTAGAGCACCTGTGTTAGCTTTAAGCCTATTCAGGTTTAAAGGGGGTGGCAAGGAATTGCTGCTTTCTCTCAGACAAGACTTGGCTGCTGATTTTTTCCCTACTGATGATCCCCCTTGACCTTCTAGTTCAGTGACTAAGCAAATAACCAGACATGGAGGACAGAGGCAACCTCTTTCTAAACCGTTTCCAATATAAAAGGGGTTTTGTTTAAATGAGCCCATTGGCAGAGGGGACCTGTGACAGGTCTTTCATGCCCGCACGCTCTGTGCACGCAGAAGTGGTGACCCTGAGGATAAGAGGGAGGAAATACCAGCTGCTTTTAAGTTGTCAAAGATACACTAGCAATGCCCAGATCTGGGAGAAGGGGGAATGCAAGGGAGCGTTTGGCCCAGGTTGTGCTTAGGATCTCTGAGCATCTGTTTTGGCTAAAGCTAATAAAGGTGATGTTGACACTCGGATTCGTAATTAAGTTGATAAGCTCTTGAATGGGGTTATTTAAAGGTTGCCAGTTCAGATAGGCTGGGAGTCAAGGGCCTCCTGGTTTCAGTGGGTGTGCATGATGTAGCAAAGGGGGGGGTGCTCCCTGCTCTAAAGTACCTACCATTTTGATTGTGCAACAGGTGTGTGAAATACCATATCTTCTCGCATATGACACATGCCCTTTCCCACAAATCACCTGCTGGAAATTGAAGTGTGCACTGTTTGCGAGAAACACAGTAAGGGCAATTTCTGCTAGAAACTGCAGAAGCAAAAGGAAAATCTGCATGAGACTTGCAGGAAGCAGAACAGTGGGAAGACTTAGCTCCCTGGCTACTGTTGCTTGGTTGCTTGCTACAAGGAAAGAGTTTTTTTTTCTTCTTTCTGCCTTTCAAAAAGCAAGGTGGGTTATCTTATTCCAGGGCATGTAGTATGTGAGAAAACATGGTGAATAGCAGTGACTGGGCCTGCTTTTACCTAGTCCTCTGTGCCCACAAAAATGCTCCTTTCCTGCCTAACCACCCCATGGCAGTTGGCCACTACTGAGTTTGCAGGGCAATATATGTCTTTGAGTGCATTGTACTAGGCAGCGAGAAACATTAAGGCTTAGTATGACTTAGCACAAACCTGCACATCATCTCCTGATTAGCGACCATCATGGTAGAAGAGAAACTGGTCGCTCACATGTTTTAAGTGATCGTTCCAAGCTTTTGGTTTCTAACCCATGGCATTTCATGATGGCTGGAAAGCGCTTTCTACAGAATTAGGCCTAGAAAACTTCAAGTAGAAAGTTAGAAACAGGACTGCTCAGAGCAGTGGCTCATGTATCATGAATGATCTATCACCTCTCTCTGCCTAGGAACGTGCGCCTGAGGTAGGGACTTTCTCTAAATGAACCCCTGACCTACCACTGTTGTTGGTGAGGTTTTGAAGTGGTGATCTGGAGGGTTCCTTTAGTTAATAATTGCCTGCGAACACAGGACAAGACTCAGTAGCCTAGAAGGCTCTTCCAGCCCTGTATTCTTACAGGTCAATGATGTAGTCCCTGCCCCAAAGCATTTTATTGTTCACTCTTGCACAGCAGTTTGAAAGGAAGGAACCTTTGCTGGCTTCGGGTCCTGGACTAGAACTGGAATGACTTGGGTATTCTGTTCTCGGCTCTCGCACCCTTCGGATAATGGTTTTCGTCTCTTTGTGCTTGTGTTTCTCCTCGGTAAGAGATCTCCTGATGTGCGATTGTTGCAAGGACCAATTCATGAATGCTTGTGAGATGCTTGGATACCACAGGCATATTGGATTAAGGATTCTCCCATGGGCGAGAGGAACAGAAGCTTCAAAATTCGGATCAGAAATTTGAAATTGGCAGTAGTTTGGGCTTGACTTACTGTGAACATGCCAATATTGTATAACACCTGTCCATCTCATGCTCTTGGGGGGCCCTGGATCAAGGCTTTCAGTTCAGGCACTTTTTTGAGCACCAAGTCTGGGTTCCCTACATATCCTTCCTTGAGGAAAAGAGGCTAATTTCCCTCTTTTTCCAGCAGTCTTTCTCTGCCATTGGTGACATGCCTACAAGACAGCACCCTGAAGCCACAGAACCATAGTATCCCTTTGGGTCCCTCAGTCTAATGGGAGGGATACAAGAGTGCGACTTTTGGGAACCTCCATCCAAAGGGAAAAGCTTTCCCTATGCAGAGGTATAGGCCATCGTGGGAGTTTGATATTGATGCTCTTCTCTATTTTGCGGACTGTGCTGACATCTGCTGGATGCTAATGAATCTGAAGACCTTGTAAACTGAGCCATGTGACTCCCTGAAAGCGATGATCTCTTAGCCTGCAGGGCCTTGAAACATGATGGAGAAGGGCTCTGAACCAGGAAGCAAGGCTTATAAGAAACTCTCCTGTAGAACAGGAACATGCCTACCCCTAGCAGAGTCAAACTTTCGGGCTTGCTGCCATTTTCTAGTGCTCCATTTAAGCAACATTGGCATCCATGCATCTTTCATCGAAACAATGAGTTCCGTTCTCTAAGAAGACTGCAGCCGGAAACTCTCTCCTAAGGATATTTGTGGGCCCTGCTCTTCATCTGTATGTGCATGGGGGTAACTGTTCCCTCACTCCTGTGTGTAGGAATGGTAAAAACATTCCCATCTATTCCCGCTGCCCCCTGTAGCTTCAGCCATGCTGCTTAATGGAAGCCCAAAGGGGAGATGTCATGGGAGACCATGTCAAGATTAAAATGCTGAATGGGACTGTAGCCAGAAAAAGAGTTGGAATGTCTCCGATTCCCATCACATCATTGGTTGTGTCATTTCCACCGTCTGTGACCACAAAGAAATTGAACTAAAGCATCTCGCCTTGTTTACAAAAAATTTGAGCCAAAGCTCGTGGAAGTCGGAGGTAAAATTTTAATCAAATTTGGAGGCTTTGGATCAGAAATATTTCAATTTGAGACAACCTAGTGGGCTGGGGTAAAACAAGTTTAACGCAAGAAGCAGAGTACTACTGCTGTCTGAGGGTATGGGGGTGCTTTTTTAAACGAGGAAAGCAAATTAAGGATGATACCAATAAGGCATAGACAGTAACAGCCATTGGAGAGTTTATGGCTTAGCTCATCTAAGTAATGGCATTAACTAATGGTTAGAAGAGTAATGGTGTTGACCCCACTGGCCTGGCCAAGTTCCAATTCAGGAAAGTAAAGTCTGCTTTCCAAAATTTGCTATTTCAAATGGACACGCTTCCATTATGATCAGAGGTCTAGGAAATATGACCTCTGAGGGCACACAAAGAGTTGGGTTTTGTTTAGTCTAGAGAAGAGGAGATTAAGAGGAAATGTGATAATAGTCTTCAAATATGTAAAAGGTTACTGTAAAAGAGGAGGTTAAACTATTCTCCTTGTCCGCTGGGTGAGAAGTAATGGGCTTAAATTGCAGCACAGGAGATTTAGATTAGACGTTAGGAAAAACTTTCCAGCCATATGTAAGCACTGGAACAGATTACTGAGGGCGGTTGTCATTGGAGGGGTTTAAGAAGAGGTTAAACTAACTGCTGTCAGGGGTGGTTTGGGTAGAGTTGATCCTGCCTTGGGGCCCTGGGGATGAGCTAGATGACCTCTCGAGACCCCTTCCCTCTTTATTTTCTATGGTTTGCCGCTTATCTAATGCTGCTGTTTCATGCTACAGAGCTGCAGTAGGGGGAGATGTTTCATGCCAAAAATGCTTTTGGGGCAAATCACACCAGTTTAAAAGAGGAGTACAGACTGGGCAGGATGCCTTGAACCCAGTACGAGTGTCCTAAAGAAGAAATTGCAAGCACTTGGTTATCTTACACATGATATACAGTTTGGATTGCGAAGCTCCTTCCCATGAGATCTCATTACAGCCAAGAGCTCTGCAGCATTAAGCAAGGGCTGGGTGTTTTTGACAAAAAAACCCCCAGCATATTCCTTTAAAAAATATACTCTTAACCAGTCTCTGGATCCTGAGGCTGGCAGGGGACTTTCCCTAGGGAGAAGTGAGATCAAAGTTTCCTACTGCTTCCTGTGCAGTTTGCCAGTAGTGGCCCCAGTGAGCAGCCGCGTACTGGACTGGGGGAAGGCTGGTCTGATCTGCTCTGGCAGGTCCTGTTTGTAAATGAGGATTTAAATCAGTGGATCTGTATTTACAGTCTCTCTCAGTGATGTGCCTGAGAAACATGGAGGTTACTGCAGGCCTGTGCCTTCACCTTTGCTCAAAGACGGATGCTGAGTTCAGATGCAAACTCCTCTCCCCCTTTCCTTTTGTAACAAGGGGCAAGGAAGGATGATCAGATGATGATGGCAGCTGCTGGGAAGCGGAGCCCTGGGTTTTCCCTCCCAACTCCCTAACCTTAGGAAAGCCTCTTCACTGCCCTGCTCCCCTCCCAATCTTAGGCTTAATTTCTGTTAGTCTCCTACTCCCCCTCTTGCCTCCGAGCAGACTGCATCTCTTGGGAGCCTTTCCCTGGGTGGGTGGGCTCTCTAGCTAGACCAGACAGGCGGGTAGGAGCTCCTAGTGCCCTGTTTGAAGGCTCCTAGTGGGATTTTCCCCTTTGTTCTCACCTCAGCAGAGCCGGGGGGTGGGGGGGCCCAGGCGGGACTGGATTTTCCTAGTGCAGAGGAGAGGAGCTGCCTTCCTGATACCATCAGCCCTTCCCCTAGCTCAGAGGCTGTCCCCTTCCAGATGTTGGGTGTCCCCTTCCAGGCATTGTGTGTCCCCTTCCAGATGTTACATACCCCCTTCCAGGCATTGTGTACCCCCTTCCAGATGTTGGGTGTCCCTTTCCAGATGTTGCATACCCCCTTCCAGGCATTGGGTGTCCCCTTCCAGGCATTGTATACCCCCTTCCAGATGTTGGGTGTCCCTTTCCAGATGTTGCATACCCCCTTCCAGGCACTGGGTGTCCCCTTCCAGGCGCTGCATACCTCTAGATGTTGGGTGTCCCCTTCCAGAGGTACCAGCTGCCCACCTGCCCCTCCCACCATACTCTTTATATGTTAACCCCTTAAATAACAATGATTGTTATAATGGAGGATGATAATGGCCACTACACAGTGTGTCCCCCGCGGCCCCAGTACGCCGCGGGGGACACACGTGTGTACCTCAGGGGTGCCTACCACATTTCGGGAGCCCTGCTCCATGCTCCTGTCGCCCTCCAGCGCTGCCAACCCCCTCATCCTGGCTGCCCTCGTGCAGGCAGTGCTCGATGTCGCGGCTCCCCCCCGCGCTGCCATGCTGGGGAAGGGGGGACTACTTCTCGAAGCGCGTTGCGCCGCGGAAGGCCCTGGGGAGGGGCGGTGCTTCGTCCCTGCCTAGCAACGCCGAACGCTGCGCTGTCACAATCGGCACCCGGTGATGTAAACAAAGGCACATGGGCAGCCGCTGCGGCCAATCGGGCGGCGGGGGGCCCGCGGTGCGACCAATGGGAAGGCGGGGGTGGTGCCAGTGGGTGGCTCTGGCCGGGCATGGCCGTGGGCAGGGGCAGTAGCGGGCAGGATCCGCCCCGCGGGGCATAGAGGGAGCAGGGGCGTCCCCTGGCCTCCATGGAGCCGGGCTGGGTCCAGGGTTCTCCGCAAATGCTGTAGCCACCTGGGGGGAGCTCAGCGCCTGGCAGAGGGGCCGAGACCCTGTCCGAGCCCTCCGTCCACCTGCGCGAGACCCCCGGTTCTGCGTTTCCCGTGAGACAGCGACGCAGTCCGGGGACAGGCGATGGCGCAGATCAGCTTGTCCAAACTGGCCGACCTCTCCATTGGGACCCCGGAAACCGGACACGTCAATTTTACCGCCCTTCACACCTTGCTCCACGCCATCATCAAGCACCTCAACCTCCAGGACCTGCAAACGGAGATGCGGGAGGAGCCCGCGCCTCCGCCGGACAAGGGCCAACCGCGCCAGGCAGCGCCGCTCTACGCCGACCTGGAGAAGAAAGTGGCTGGGGTAGAGGCTCAGGTGCAAGACGTGGTGGGCCAGCTTCAGGGGCTGGAGAAGCAGCTGTCTGCCCTGGAGAAACTCCCGTCCGGGTTAGACCTGCTGGAGAGGGCCAAGAGCGGCGCCCAGAACGGGTCTGCGGTGGCCGACATGTGGCAAATGATGCAGATGAGGAAGAGGATCGAAGCGAACGAGAACGGCATCTCCAAGGTAAATCTTCCCGTGCCCTGCGCCAGCCCGCGTGTCTCGTGGTGAGGGCAGAGGAGCAGCAGGCGCCTGCTAGGATCGCAACGCTGACTGGGCAAGTCACTTGGCAGCTTTGTGTCGAATTGGGATAGCAGCATCCCCTGGTCTAAGGGATTAGAGAGCGGGAGGAAAAGTATTAGAGAGCCAGCCTGCTCGTGTTTCATGGGTCACTCGGCACCTTAGTACGTGTGTGTTGTGTCTGTGTACGCTGTTAGTGCTGTTCTGTTTTACTCTATAATTCCCGACGTTCGTCATTTCTAATGATAAGCATCGGGACTCCAGATTCATCTTAAGTGAAGTACAGTCTTAAGTGAAGGCGGTTCAATTCTATTAATGAAGGAAGAACACACCTGGAAGCCAGTCAGCTTAGGACAGCTGTTGAATCAGTAATGATGAGAGCTAAACTCCAAGGGGAAATAGTTTCTGAAAACCCAGAACCAGTTGCCTGTTCCCCGGTCTGCGTTCCCACCGCCTGGTGTACTGGGGAGTGGTGGGGTTTGGTGCGTGCTGTACTTCCAAGGCTGTATCAGAGGTGGGGGAAACGCAACTGGGTGTCGCACAGCTCTCCTTACAACTGTGACTTGTGGCATGAATTTTACAAGAGCTGCTCTGCACTGATTAATCTGAAGCCGCAAGAGAAATAAATTCTGGATTGCTGTTACCCATTTAGTTAAAGTGATGGATAGATGAGGAACCTCCCACCCTGACCCTCCCTAACGCAGTCCATGTTGTTAACTACGGGTGGATCCTTGTCTTCATTCATCTTGTCTTCGGTCTAGAGAAAGCGGAGCCTGCATTATTCTCCCTGGGTTTTCATTCTTCTTTGTAAACAATCTTTGTCGACATCCATTAGGCAGCGCTGAAAACTGAGCTAATGCTGAATTGCAAATTGTCCTCTGTTTTTGGCATGGGGAAGCATGGCTTTCTGGGTTTGCTCGGTTTCCAGCTCTACCCCATCCCTCCGATGTGACTTCTACAATAGTCGGGCCCTTGATGTTTATTCCCGGATCACCTGCAGCTCCTGTTCCTTGAGAGAGGCGTTATTTTGGATCTCTGAAAATCCAGCCTGTAAGCGCTGTCTGCCTTTGTTTCCCCCATTTGTAATGTGTGAATGATGCCACTAGTCTAGTTCGTAAGTTGTTGGGAAGCAGCTTAATTAATGTAATCAAGTGCTTCAGAATCTTTCTACTCCATGCTTCTCCGCCTCTTGAAGGCTCAGGTCAAGCATAGTACCTGTTCTTAACTTGCTGCGGGAAATCCCATGTATCTGTGTCCATGAAGCCAGTTTTCCTAAGGTGCACCCCAGGAGTACTGCTCTTCTGGTGTGGTTCAGTACCCACCAAGGTGTAGCAGCTTTAAGCCCACTTTATGGAAATGGGAGCCCCCTTCCTAGCCTGCTTTGAGGGCCTTATGGCTAAGGGCAAGCAAAACTCGGGGGCATCTGAACCCCAAGCCTCCAGGCTTGGGCCTGTGAGTAGGATGCCCGCTGAAGGATTTGGAAACATCTGAAGCTGCAGGTGTGGGTGATGTTTGCCGGTAGTAGGGCCACACATGGTTCTGGACTGGCTCACAGATTTGGAATTTGATTTGGCTGATTTGGCTTGGAGCACAGATATATTTAATTTAAAAACAAATTTTACTCCAGGTCTCCAATTGCATTGGCCTGGATCTCTCTGAGGGGTCCAACCTGCAATCTCCATTGAAATCAGCAGTGGATTTACAATAAAATCCACAGCAGATAGTATTGCCATCTCTCTTCCCATTTTGTAGCACCTGTGTCATATGTTATGTCCAGGTCCACATGGGCAAGGTAAGAATATTGCCACCTGCCTCTCTTCATAGTTTCATAGTTGTTAGGGGGCTGGAAGAGACCTTACAGATCATCAGGATCTAAAATTTTTTAGGCCCCCCTGCATCCGGCCCCCAGGCCACATTTTTCCCACCCCTGCTCAAGCACCGTACTTGAAGGGCTCAGGGTGGTGCTCCTCAGTGAGGCCCTCTCTTCTCCCAAATATTTCTCAGGCAGTTGAGATAATTAGATGTTAACAAATGGCAGCCCAAGGTGTCAGGTTCCCTCCTCCCACTTCCTGCAGCCTCTCTTGATCAGGCTCTGGGTGCTGTTCGCCCAGTGGTCTCGTTTCACACGCTCAGCAGGAGACAATTATTGTCCCTGCCGCAGCTCCCAGCACTGTCGAGGGTTCACGCCGCCTGTGTCGGGGCTGGGATGGGGGCTCCACACTGTTTCATAGTCTCATAGTAGCTAGGGTCAGGAGGGACCTGAACAGATCATCTAGCCTGACCCCCAGTTATTACTGGGGATCCTGCGTCTCCCTCAAATTCTCTTCCTCCTTCCTCCAGCTCTGACTGGATGGTGGATTTTTCTTTTCCTTTTGCCTTCCACGTGGTGTTTGGAAAGCAGGAGAAGGCCCTTGTCACTGGGTCTTTTTCCTCCTCTGTCTTCCCTCTGCTAATTCTGCCTCCGATCACAGCCTCAAACGGTGCAGCCCCCGCTCCCACGATGCACGCCCCACTCCTCCATCCTGTGCTCCATAACTGGGGTCTGCAACCCTGATGCTATATATTGGGAAATCTCCCTGCCTCCCAACTAGCTGTGGCTTGAAGTCTCCAAGCCCAGCTCAGAGAGGAGGGACTATACCCCTTGGCTCAGCAGGGACTATACTGTTTTTCTTAGCTCCTGCACTGGCTCCAAGGAGAGAGCATCTTCAAGGAGATAGCAGTAAAAAACCCTGTTCTCTGTTCCTTGGCCACACAAAACCCATAGCTCATTTTTTAGATGCCTCTAATATTTGTGTGACCTGAGCCTAGCAGCCATTCACTGCTGGAGGAAGATCTGGATGCTCCCTCTTGGCTGGAACCTGTTCCTGTGTAGAGGGCTGTGCTTGGGCATTGCTTATGGGTAGTGATGGGCACCACCCTGAGCCCTTCCAGCAAGTATAAGGTCACCCTCAGTTTGCTCAGGAAACAGCTGGTTGAAGTTAGCAGCCACTGACACCTGGATCATCTGCTTCAGGACTGCAGCTTCTGGAGCAGACCGTGGCATGGAGGCCAGTGGGCATGGATCTGATATGCACACAGGAGCCATGGGTCTGAAGTCAGCTGGCTGCCCCTAAAATGATGCCCAGAGGTGAAAGGGAGCATCGTGCTCAAAGACTTGCTCCATAGGAGCTGCATTGCAGTGGTGCTAGGGGGAACAAGGCAGCCCTAAGACAAAAAAAGCAAATCCCTGGTGAGTTATTCATCCCAGGACATGGCAGGTTTGGAGGAGAGGCACTGTATTTAAGGAGAAATTATCCCTTTTCTGGACCTGACAACAGTTCCCCTTGCATTTTGTATCAGTGCTAAGATTCACGTGACACAGCTATTCCAACCCAATCCCCCAGGCTATAAATGTTTAATTATTTGCTGTTGCTGCCTTTTTTGGGACTTAATGTACAGGCTGGATTAAACATGTCACTACTGTGGCCTGTGGGAGCTGAGCACTGGCTTCTAATTAGCCTTCAGAATGATTTCTGAATGACTCGCTTCATTGTCAGAGAGCTGATTTCCCACCCGTCACTCGGAGCCATGCTGACACCTTATCCTGTCTGAGTATAAGCCTGGGGCAGCCACTGGTTTGAGCCAAGAATGTCGTCTCAGCTAGGAAACAAAGGTCTAATTCTACCATGTGGGCACCCACACTGAAATCAATGGGAGCTGAGAATGCCCCACACCTGGCATGATTGGATCCTATAATGGCTTTGTGGAATGGTTTGATATATGCCGAGTTAATATCAGTGCGATAACCCATGCAAGGTGCCTGGTAATGGGCAACAATAAACCCCTAAGAGAAAAGAAGGCAAAATTTCTGGTCACAAAATTAGAATTTCCCACTGCCTAAGGCCAGCCTGTGAACCCCATGCAATGGGGTGAATTTATCCATGTGCACAACACTGTGAAGCTCTGAGGTCCTATGTTGGCTCTCAGCACAGGGGAAAACTGACCACTTCCCTTAACTAGTCCTCTGAGGAACTGCTCATTTAAGCAGCTACTTAGCCCTTTGCATAGGGGGCTCCCCATATAGCCTGCGGTGAATGTTCCTTTCCAGTTGTGCTTCCCAGTTCTTTCACATAGTTCATTGTTGATGTGGATCTAACACTTGGCCACAGTCATCTTCAGAAGCACTCAGCATGGTGCTCTGAGGCTTAGAACATGTCAGGACACTTGGGTCCCTTTCCTGCCTCTGCCACTGAGTCGTCTTGTGTCCTTGGGCAAGTCATTTTGCCTCCCCTTGCCTCACCTTTCTTGTCTGTAAATGGAGGAGAATCCCTCTCGCACCCCATGAGGATGAGATGATGCCACCTGAGTCCCTGCTCTGAGAAACTTGGTGTGATATAGAAATCAGCATGTCCAATGTAGGACTGGCCAAAGGGGGGATCAATGCTTTACTAGAGACCAGCACACTTTAGCACTCCAAATAGCTTCAAAGGGAATGCCCCTGCAAGCTGGAGTCCCTGCCACCATTGCAGCATCCAGGTGCCAACAGTAAGGCATGCCTGGCTCTTTATAGCCACAGTTGGAGGTGTTGAAATGAGGGCACCCAGTCCTGGCAGGTCTTAGAAATGCCAAGCATAACTGCTCACTGAGAGGAGCTTAGCATACCCAGCTCCCCTATTCAGCCAGTCCCTGAGACCTTCGGAGTGCTTTTCCTAGTGCCAGTGCCTGGTGACAGCAGGTGAATGCTACTGTCCCCCATTTACAGGGTGAAGAAACTGAGGCACAAGACAAGTGAGTGACAGCTGATAGGTCACTTCATGAGACCATGGCACAGACAGGAATAGAGTCCAGATCTGCAGTCTCCCCTGCTCCACCCCTGAGACAAGCCTGCAACAGCAGGTGTTGCCTGTTGAGCCTGGGCCACGGGAATAGGCCAAATCCAGCCCACAAATGGTTAAGTGCACTCATGAGGGGTTGGCACCAGCTCCTGAGCACAACAGTGGAGCTGGATACCAGCACATCTGGACCAGAGGCAGGTTTGTTGTGAGGTCAGGGTGCCAAATGCACATGAAAGAAAATGATCCCAGAGAGAGCAAGGTAGCGCCCAAGCTCTGGCAGGAGAAACCTGCAGAGCCCAAACTAAGCCAGGAAGGCAGGGGGTGAATGAGCAGCGAATGCCTCTGCATTGTGATGTCTTGGCACAGACTTGGGGGCATGTCTGCACTTGATCTCTCCATGCTTTGTTAGGTACCAGTGCACCATGCTGACCTCCTGTGGGCACACATGCTGGAGTGGAGGCCCCCTGCCAGGCACTGCCATTTAACCCCTTTGTTGAGTCTAGGAGGTCCTTGCTCTCCTGCCCAGCAGTGGGAAGCAGCCAGGATTAATGCAGATGTTGTCTGTTATTAGCTGCTATTCTCGTTAGTAGCTTTGCTGAGCACCCTACTGTGTCTGACTCCCCATTGGGAAGGATCACAGAATCGGGGTTCCCAGGGCTCACCTAGTCTAACCTGCAGGATGTCTTGATTATAGAGACTCTGCTGCTTTGCCCTGGTTCAGAAGCCCTTCCACCTCTATAAGCTGGCTCATTGGCAAGTCCCTTGCTCGCCTGTATCATGCCATCTGCACAGCATTGGCAGCTTGTGCCCACCTCGTTGGGTCCATCTCACGGTACTGTCAGTCAGGTGAGTGTTATTTCCCCTCTAAGGAAGCTGAGGCTCAGAGGAGAAGTGACTTGCCTTCAGTCACACAGCCAAGACAGTGGCAGAGCTGGGACTAATGGCTCCCTGCCCTGTACTAGACCTTACTGTGGCATAAGAGGTGTCATAGACTCACACCCCCACCCGCTCCATTTCTGTTGCAGTCCATGTCTCTGTTGCAAGATCTGCTGAACGAGGTCAATGGTGTGAAGATGGCTCAGGCCTACACAGACAACAAGATCAAAAAGATCAAGGAAAAGCTTGGCTGGGTGAGTCGGTGCCCTGCCACACTGAATGGCCAGCCTCCCTCCTGCTGCTCGAGGGGAGAGGTCCCCTTGGTGTCACACAGAGGGGAGCTGAACTGTCCCCTTTCCCCTTAGGAAAGCCAAACACCATCCTGGTCCCTTGAGTCCACCGAGCCCTTGTTCCCTGACACCCCCATGTACCCGTAGGGCACCTGAGGCAGACAATATCACCCTGCTAGGACACTGCTGTCTCCTTAGGGCTCCACCAGGACAGGGCACTGCAGTGTGAGAACCAAGGTGATGGCTCCATCTGACAAGCCGAGGTTGCCAGGGAAAGTAAGGACATTGGGACGAGGCCTGACAGCAGCCCCTCCTCATGTAGAGGACATCATGCAGCACTGCGTAGGGGTGGGAGACAGCCAGTATCCTGCTAACTGCTGAAGAAGCAAGTGCTTCACAGATGGGGTAAGGGAGCCCAGCACTGGACAGCAGACAAAGGACCTGTCCATGCCCCTTTAAAGACTGCAGCAAGGAGCCATCCTTCCATGCCCACAGGGGAGTGAGTCCCCAGGGAGCTTCCTCCTGACTAGTGCTGGCCTTGGGTCTCTGCAGAGAAACGGCTGTTGCCAGGCGGGAGAGAAGCTGAGCCTCGTGATGAAGCCACGGGGATGTGGCAGAGGCTGGCTGTACCCAGCTCACTGCTCACCCCAGCAGGGAATCCCCACCGCGGCCAACTGAGGGGACACTTGCATAATGTGCTGTCTCCCTGTGGGGACACAGCATGCTGCAAGGGCTCGTGGCTTTTTTGCAAGCCTCACAGGGGTTGGCACAGGGAAGGAATAAACATCTCGTTTCCTAGAGCGTGGAGAGAGAGAAGCTGAGGGGCGGCCAGGGCTGAGCCCTTGCTGTGCATTACATGCTCCGTGCCTCTGGCCCAGCTACCAGCTCTGCCCTCATCCCTCTTCCATTGCTGGTGCTAGCCTTTCAGCTCCTTCCTCTCCTATTGGCCTTTTCCTGTTACTCAAACTTCTGAATGAAAGAGATTGGAGTAAAGTTGACTCCAGGCTCCTTTCTCCACCCTTGTGAATAAAAGACCTGTGCTCCACCAGTCCGCCCCCTTTAAATCCATTTCTGACACTCGCTTCTTCCATGCCAAAATCTATGGTGGTGAGCGCCAAAATGATTTGCAAGGAACTTGGTCAAGTTCAGTGATTTAGACATCTGAGGCTGGGCTTGGAGGTTTTTCCTTGGAGACATTTTCCGTGGATTTGGTACCCATTATACATCCCCATCTGTATGCAACACTATGAATTTAAAAGAACTCGTTTAGAGTGGTGGTTTTACTTGCCTGCTGTGTCTTGAAGGGCTGTGACCAAGACCAGAAAAACCTATCCTATGTATAAACATCTCGCCTTGTCCTAGTTTTTAACCCTAACTCACGACTGACTTCAAACTAATACAGCTAACTACCTCTCTCTAGTTTTTAACGCCATTTTAGATAATCAAACCAGAAAGGGACTTAAGAAAACAAAAACCCAATTCAATTATGTTGTTCCCTTCATATGCCTGTAGATGGTTTCACAAGACCTTACTCAATTTTCTGGGACATTTACTGATCCATTTTGCACTTCGTTCACATCATTGGTCTCATTAGTTTTGTTTTCTATTTATAGGCTCATTTCATGTTCAACCCAAAGTTGGTTGTGTTGATGTTTCTAACACCAGGTTACAGAATCATAGGAAAGTAGGGCTAGAAGGGATCTCATGAGGTCATCTAGTCCAGGTATGTTTGAAAGGATACCATCCCCTTGAGCCTATGTTTTTGGCTTCTTTCTGCTATCAAAGCTTACAAATTCACAAGAACTGAAGCATTTAGACTCAAGGAGCACTCCTGTGTGTCTCTTCTTGCTTAGTTGGTAAATCCCTTGGCATACCTGACCCTGAGGCAGTGCATCAGAAACCCAAGTGACACCTCCTGAAGCTGGGCCTAGTGTGCCAGGGACCCAAGTGACACCTCCTGGAGCCTGGGCAGGATTGCCAGAGACCCAGGTGACACCTCCCAGAGCCTTGACTGGTGCACCAGAGACTCATGTGACAGCTCCTGGAGCCTGGCCCAGCGCTTCAGGGACCCAAGTGGACATGCCTGTGCCTCAGACGGCTGCCCCAGCAGGACCTCCAGGAGACTGGACATAGTCAGTTAGGCTCTTTCAAACAACAGTGGAAGCCAAAATGTTTCACAGGCAGGAAAATATGAATGGGAAACCACCACTTGGGAAGTGGACCAACGGAGAGGTGCAGGAGCTGAAACAGCATTTAACTTGGCTTTTAAACAAACCACATTGGAAGCTGAAGATGCTGGTGCAGAGGAGAGAAGAATATAAGCCGCTATGTATATTGTGTATGCAGGCACGTATATGCACAATAGAGCTGAAGTTTTCTCTCTAAATTGGCCATGCCCCTTTTAAAGCATTCCCTCTCCATCTCATACACATACACCCAGTTGCAGAAGGCTGACTAACTTCCCTTTCTTGCCTCCTTTTACAGCTAAATCCCCAGGAAGTTGACAGTCAACTGCAGGTCTGCTTCATGGATCAGAAGAATCTGAATACTGATTTGGTATGTTCCTGGGCAAAAGGCCTTATTTTTTAGTTGCCAGGTCTTTCCCAAGCTCTTTCCTTGACTTTTTTTTCCACTTAATCCTTCCCGGTCTTCCTTGCTTCTCCTCCCTTGTTATGCATCTTATTTTCTCTGGGTCTTCTGACTCAAGGTCAGAATAAGAATCATTAAGGGTCACATCCTGAAAGGTACTTGGCATCTCTGGTGCTTAATGACTTTGATGCCCAGCCTGCCTCAGGGTCAGGTTTTAAGATGATCTGTGCACCTCAAACCACTTGTAATAGGAGTCAAGATTTGGCTAGGTTTCTATAGTGTCCTCCTTCCTAATGATAGAGGAGGAACAACTCCAGGTTGATCCATATGCCTCTCTTGGTTCCCCCCCTGCCACCATGAGATTGTTCAAAGATAGGAAATGTCCCTGCTCCTACGAAAAGGAGTGATGGGGTAGACAGCTCAGGAAGATCTCCTCCATTGTGGAATCAAGGATGCTGTTCCTTTCCTTTTGCCTTTGCCTGGCTCTGTGTTTTCACTGCATCTTTATTGATCAGTCCCAGAATAAGTCTGAAGTTCATTTTATGGAACCTATGTTCCCTGTCTACCTATCATCTAGGGTGATTCCTGACTTACTAGTCTCCAGGAGTCAGTGGAGAAAACAGCAAAGTCCCTTTCTGAGAACAGCAGTAATACAGGACATAGAACCATCCTTATGTACATGTGTTGGTTTTGGTTGTTTTTCTCTAGAAAAGTCTAGAGCAAAGACTGAGCCTCTATCCAAGTCCAGAAGAACTGAGTAACCTGGTGCGATGGGAAATTCTGGAAGACTGCCTCGTGACAAACAAAGGCAAGACCCCACCTTCTGTGAGTGTTTCATTCAGAAGTGGCTGGTGGGGTGAGAATCTATACTTGGCCTGTTTCCCTACTTCCGCAGAGACAACAACTTTAATAGAAGGGGAGGGAAGGGAATATATAAATCAAGGCCTTTCCCTGTCCCCTGGAGGTTTGGTGCTGAAGGATTTGACCCATGTTTGCTGTTGAAAACTTGCTTTCAGGAATGTGTAGCTCCGATGCCATGAATGGTCCTCAGTGATCAGACTGGGATTTGTACTTGAGCAACCTCATAGCTAACAGAGAGTTTGTTTGTTATGGACTGTGCATGGATCTATGCATGTCACAGCTGTCTACGTCCCTAGGGCCACCCGTGAGTTGTTAGGGAAGCCCCATAAGTGGTTAACTTACCACATAACCTTCTACAGCACCATGCAAGTGCCATCGTTATTAATTAACCATCTTGTAGGAGTCACCGTGTCATTAGTGCGCCATGTAGGTAGTCGAACAAAGTTGTATGCCCACAAGCCAGCGTTTGAATGCATGGGTATATTGTAGAGCAGCTATGCAAGGATTGACTGTTTTAGGCAGATTCAGTGGGGGCGTTAGACATAATTATCAGCATTTTAGCAGTTCCAGAAAATAAGTGAAAAACATGTGAAACTGCAAATCCTGAAACACTGATATGGTCTATCAAGCCAAGGAAGCAATTATGGATCTTCTATGCTGGTTGGTATTCAGCCAGATCCTTCACGATCACTCAGATTACCTACTGAGATCCTGCGATGTGCCTCAGGAGGGAAGAGCTGAGAGGGCAAATTGCCCCAAAGGAGTCCAGTAGCCATGGCAGTTCGTTTCAGGACTTGCTTCAGAGCGCTCTGGTTCTAAGAGCCAACAGGAGCCAAAAAAAGCAAAACAAAAAATCAAACAAACCATGAAACCTTTTAGGCAACAAGTTAATTGATCAGTTGGGAGCTTCTGTTCCATGGCTAACCTGCAGTGAAATAATCCTGATAGCCTTTCTGGTGCTGCTGTTTTTTATGTCAAACACTTTATGAAATGAACCTGTATCTTAGAGAGACAGGTGCGTCTACACAAGACGGTAACAGCACAGTAGCCTCATTTTTCAGGGCAAAACCCATGCTAATAAGCTACTGCACAGTATTGTTAGGCTACTGTACAGTTAGCATCACTAAACTGCATGGGTTACTGCAGTGCACCAGTTACTGTGCACTGATTTAGTATTTGGTCATCCAAGGACTAAACTTAATGTACAGTAACTACAGTGTATTATTGAACACACAGATGCACCCACAGAGATCAGCTGTGCTCTTGTTAAGATTGAAAACCCTTTTTTGTATAATAGCTATCTTTTCAAAAGATTTACAGGTATCAAAAGGTATGTGCCTCCTGAAAGTGCTGGTTCAAGATAGTGATCCAAATATAGGCCCAGTACTTGAGTTTGACACACAAACAATGTTTTGCCCTCCCCGCTTTTTCCGCCAAGACCTGGGAATCAAACCCTAACTCTAGTCACATCTAACATGGTCTCAGTCACTCAATCTTTATTCTGTCTAGCACATGGTATCCATTGCCCCTTTGGGGAGGTAAAATGGAAAGTAGTATGCAGATGAGTTTAGCACTCTGCGTGCCCAATTCCCAGGCTCCACACTGTTGGTAATGCCTGAGAGCAGCTGGGAGAGTTTGGAGCCAGTCCATTTTCACATGACCTGGGTGACTTCAGGATACATACTGTGGCCATCAAATTTGAATCATGCCCAGGCAATGTCAGTTTTGGGCTTTAGGCTTAGTCTACATGAGAGTCTTGCTAATGGTTAGCCAGCACTCCCAGCTGTGCCCATGGAAGGAGGATTCTGCTATCAGAGCTGCTGTCATTGCAGGAGGTGGTGTCGTGAAGCCAGCAGAAGAAAACCCTTCTGCCATCACAGGGAACCCCCTCCAGGAAGCTCTACCACCATAGCTCCTCCAACAAAGCTGTGGTGGCAGCAGCCCTACAACATAAACCAGTTCTTGCTCTCTACAGGCACAAATAGCTGCCATCTGCCTCCGTTAGGTTGGGTTTTACTTGAGGGAGATGTAGCTCAGCTATTTTGTATGTTGATGTCTGCCAGAAAGGGGGTAGGGGGGGAGGGCAGAGGTAAGACTAAAGGGGTAGAGGTTTTGGGTGGTGGTAAGGAGATGGAGGCTTATGGAGAAGGGAGAATGAATGGAAGGGTTGAGTGAACCAAGCCAAGAGGAAGGGATAGAGATTGAGGAGGATGAGAAGAAGGGCAGAACACTGAGTTCAGGGATGGGAGCCTGTTGATCAGTCCCACCTCTGTGTACTGGGATCCAGAAGACCCTCAGCCTCTTTGAGGGGGACAGGGTTGAGCTTCTCTCTCTGTATGTGCTGGGATCTGGAGGCCACCATTCCCTATAGGGGTTTTGAAGCTCCTCTCCATTCTGCTGCTCCGCACATTAGTCTCCATTCTGCTGCTCCCCACCTAATGTGTGCACCAGATACCTGTGTCCCTGCCCTTCTGGAAGTGTGAGAGACCTTCTTCCTCTCACCCCACTGTGAGCCAGCCTCTGAGAGAGCCCAGCCCTTCTGGCTACAGAGCTGAGAAATGACCACAGACTTCTACAGCTGCTGTTTCTCTCTCTAATAACAAAAGAATAGCACATGCTCTCGAAGGGGAAGCATGGATGGGCTCGGTCTAGAATGCCCCTGCCCCCACCCCTGCTGCTTGCTCTGTGGCAGTGCCCCCCTGTAAATCATTTTCCTGTTTGCTCTGTTTCCAGGCATCCCAGTCTGTGGAGACCATCATAGGCCAGACTTCTCTGACCAGACACCCAGGTTTAGCCACTGACACCCCTGCCAGGAAAGCCTCCGCCATTGGGGTGGGGGCTTCAGGGAGCCAGGTGGACTCTCTCAGAACTGCAGGGGGTACTTCCAGGATGCAGGCTGGTTCTCCTGGAACCCAAGAGAGCACCCCATCAGTTCCGACCAGGATGGCTGGATCGCGGGGAAGACCTCCCTCTGTGTCGGGAGGGACCTCCGAAACTAGGGCAAGCACCCGCTCTGTGGCAGGAGGGACCACTGGGACCAGAGCAAGCACCCCCTCCATGCCATCAGGGAGCTCTGGGACACGAGCCAGCACCCCCTCAGCACCGCCAGGGACCCCTGACACCAGGGCAAGCACCCCCACCACAGAGATCTCAGGGGCTCAGCCCAGGGCTTCAGAGGCCCAGGCAGGTGGTCAAGGAATCCAGCTAGGTTCCCCTGGTGCTGGGCCCAGTTCCCCAGGGACTCAGACTGGGCCTGCTAGAGTGTCACCTGGGGTTGTGGGGACCCAGGAAGGTGCTCCTGGGATGGATGTTGATGAAGTGTCTCCCAGTGCCTGGCCCAATGCCCCAGGGACACCAATGGGGGCTCCAGGGACTGAGGTGGGACAGCCAGGCACTTGGCTTGGCTCACCAGTCACTCCAGGGATCCAGGCTGGGGCTGTTGCTCCGCCAGTTCAGGTGGATGGTCAGGCAGGGACTCCCAGAGCCAGGCACTGGGCTCCAGGACTTCCAACAGGTGTGCTCGTGACTCAGATGGCTGTTCAAGCAGGGGCTCCCAGCACACCGGGGATCCAGGTGATGCCTTCCAGAGTCGGGCCCAGCATGGCAGGAACCCAGGTGACACCTCCTGAAGCCTGGGCTGGTGCACCAGGGACCCAGGTGACACCTCCTGGAACCTGGGGTGGTGCACTAGAGACCCAGGTGTCACCTCCTGAAGCTGAACCCAGTGCACCAGGGACCCAGGTGACACCTCCTGGAGCCTGGGCCGGTGGACCAGAGACCCAGGTAATGCCTTCCGGAGCCTGGGCCAGTGCATCAGAAACCCAAGTGACACCTCCTGAAGCTGGACCTAGTGTGCCAGGGACCCAAGTGACACCTCCTGGAGCCTGGGCAGGTGTTCCAGAGACCCACATGACACCTCCCAGAGCCTTGACTGGTGCACCAGAGACTCATGTGACATCTCCTGGAGCCTGGCCCAGTGCTTCAGGGACCCCAGTGGACATGCCTGTGCCTCAGACAGCTGCCCCAGCAGGACCTCCAGGAGACTGGACTGGTGCTCCTTCAACTCCATTGGCCATCCCAGGATCCCAGGCTGGGCCTCCTGTAGCCCAGCCCAGCATGCCAGGGCCCCAGGCAGGCTCCCTAGCATCTCCATTGGGCACCTCAGCATTACAGCCTATGGCACCTGCAGCAGCATCCTCCTCTGCCACCCAGCTTGTAGTTCCATCTGGGCCTTATGTCACCCAAACCCCTTTGGCAGCATCTCCTGAGCAGAAGGACAAGCTCGGAGCCACCGTTTCTTTCCTACGTGAGTCCTCTGCATCTAGCAGTACTGCCAGCCGCTACAGCGAAACCATGGAGGCCCTGCGCCAGATGGGGCAGCTGGCCAACCTCTATGCTGCCCTGAAGGAGCAGGTAAACCAGCTGGAAGAAACCAAATGTACCTACTCAGACCTCAACAAGCTGAAGCAGCTCCTCTTGGATGCAGGTAGGGCATTCCCCCGCATCCGGTCCTTTCCTCACAGGCTTCAGACCTTGGGTTGCGATGCAGGCAAATTCCAGGGTGCTCTTCAGGGTCCCAGGTGCCACTTTAGGGAGATCTGGCCTACCTCTCCACACCTACAGGGAGACTGAGAACAGTGTGAATTACCATTGAGTTATGCTGCCAGTAGGTTTCTACTAGATGTACTGGTGAGCAGCACTGTTAATAGCTAAGGGTGGTTGTCCTCCCCCACACTGGATCCAAAGCAGGTGGCCATGCTTAATGCTTGGGGCTGGCTATCCAGTAAGCAAGTACCTCATAGTTTCAGGCCACCACACACTGTAATGGCTTGACTAACCTGAGGGTGATAAATAATCAGCTGTGTGACTCACGCCCTGACTTTCACGGGGGCCTTTGGTTCAGATCACTGTGGGTAGAAGTGGGCTTTCCCTCCTCTTTGGATCATTTTCTCATTCATATCAAAGTATCTCGTGGCATTTCCATGCCATGCCTTGGCATGCCCCAAAGCCATACAAGAGTGCCCCAGTAGGGCTGGGGGGCTGGCTAGGGAGGGGTGCTGGGATGAATTCGATTGCATAGGTGAGCTCACACTGGTTTGGAGGCTATTACTGGGAATCTTCTTGGATGTAGCTGCTTTCAGGGCCTGGCACTGCACTAAGCCATGTAACCAACCCTGCAATATTTCCTTGATGGCATAAAGCCCGGAAGAACGTCCCCAGCCTCCCTGCTGCTGTCCTGGACCAGCTGTCATCCTTGAAAGACATGGCAGAGGACATGAGAAGCACAAAGGAGAAGGTTAGTGGGTGGCATACTGTCTTGGGAGCTAAGCGGGCAGGGTTGAGACAGGTCTGATTATGTAGTCTGTGAAGCTGGGAGGTTGGCATTGGTGAGGCTGTCTTTGTGGTCAAGACTCTGGCATGAGTCTTGGAAAGCAGGAATTTGATTCCAGGCTCTTAACAGATTCTCTTGGGTGAATCACTTCATTCCTTCAATGACATTACCTTTTGTCTGGTCTCCTTAAACTAGAAGCTGTTTAGGGCAGAAACTCATACTATATATCTTCTAAATGCCTACCACAATGGTTTCACGTGCTCAGCTGGCTTCTAGGCACCATATGAATAGAAACAACAATAACAAGCAGTCTGAATGGAGAAAAGCCCTAGAAAAGAAGGGCAAAAGGGTGATATTGGCTTGTGTCTCCCAATCCCTAGGAAAGAGAGGCCCGTCCTCTTCAGAACCCCCAGCCAAACCCACCTGTGCTGCACTGCTTGCCAAGGGTCCTTTTCTACTGCTGAGAGATACTGAATTGTCTTGCCTTTTGTGTTCAGCTTTGAAGGGAGAAGACAACTGGGGCGGGGGCAGGAGTATATGTAGCTTTCTAGCTACAAATATATGAATTGAAGGTCCGATCTTCTGGAGACTTGCTCTAAAATGAGTGTGTTTTATGTTAAGCCATTAAGCTCACCTTAGTCCTTAACACCAGGAGGTCAGTTCTGGTGCAAATCCTTTGAAATGAGTGGAGTAGCAGCTACTTGCACAAGGGTGGCTTCTGGCTCTGGGTGTTTTTGATGGGTAGTTAAACCCAGCACTGCCAGAGGGTGGGTGTCTGCCCACTGGGCAGAGGTCCATGCAAGCAGGCCTATGCCCTGGAGTCCTGACTCTTGACAGCTGTCGTGGTTCTAGATAATCAATCTGCAGAATGTCTTGGAAGGAGTGGAGGCTGCAGGAGCAGGCCAGAGCGCGGAGGAATCCAGTCAGATTAACCTGCAAGTAGCTAAACTCAGGTAAAAGGAAATGACAGCCGGGGATATGTTTCCTTGCCCATTTTCTCCTGTGTAATGGGCTTCACTAGCAGGCCCTGCTGCCCAGGATCTAACAATGGGACTGAGGTCTGGACTCTGATATACACGTAGATGGAGTCCAGGGCCCCAGAGGATGCACCATTTTCTGCTGTGCAGTTGATAACTTATCAACTGCAAACTGTAGTAACTAATTGTCACCCACGTGGTTCATACAAGGCAGTGCCTGCACTGATCTAGGACTGAACTCCTGTTAACTGGTCCTAGCCCAAATGGCCCATGAAGAACAAGGCTGCTGCCTGGTTGCATACCCCATAATCAGTGGTCCATGTCCTAGGGGCTTATGCTGAGCTGAACCACCTAGCGTTAAAGATTGTATGTCCAGGGCTGACCATGCTAACTGGCATACGTCTCCCTTGGCTTGACTTGGAACTGAGTGAGCTTCACCCACCATCCACCCAGAGGCCTGGTACTTCATGGAATTGTCCTGTATTTGGTGACCCACATGCATTCATTCCTGTCCCTGGGTTAATATACTGTCATGAGCAGTCGTGGGTCCCTCTGGGACTGAACAAAGACCTGGACTATAGTAATTTAAAACTGGGCAGTGGTAGCCATAGTAACTGAAGGACCCTAGGCCTGGCTCTGGGTTTGACTAGGTTTTATACAAAGTAAGATGTGCCAGGATGACCTCTGTAGCTAATGTAGCACACCTGGGGGAAGGATACTGGTCAGAGCAAGAAGGCACATTGTTAAGGGTCTGTAAGAGGGCACCAGCACCACAGAGTTGGGGAGGGGGAATCACCAAAACAGGGCAGATAGGGAGAATTTTGTCAGCTAGAAATGGAGGATACACCTGGCGTGGGAGTGGGTTTTGCTAGGCAAGTCAGTCTTTAAAGGTGGAGTCATCTGTTACGTGGTGGGCTGGGGTCTTCCTGGGAGACTTCTGGGAGGTGTCTGGCCAATACAAGACCTCACTCCTTGCCCAGAGCACAGGGGCCTGTCCAGCCAGGCTCTTTCCAGGTGCCCAGAGCTGGCTCTGCATACCCATCCCCAAGAAGCTGGAACAAACCATAGGAATAACTGGATCCCCTGAACTGACCTGAAGTTGGCATGTGATATGTGGGTTTCTAACCCACAGAAGTATCTTCAAGCCACTATAGTAGGGAGGCAAATTCTGCCCTGAAGTTAAAGGGTGGGGACTTTGGGAGAGTTGTACCCAAGCTGCATTTGGTCCTGAGAAGGGTTCATGCCTTCCTGTGCTGTGTACCGCTCCCTGTCCCTGGCTGCTACCAGCCCCACAAGCAGCCTCTTGGCTCAGCGAGTGATCCTTTGTGGTGTTGGCTCTGTGGTCCAGATCGACGGTGAAGAACATAGAGAAGGAGCTGCGGAAGCTGAGAGAGAAGCAGGATCAGGGCAAAGCCAAACTGGAGCAGTCGGTGACCGACACAGCCCTCTGTCTCCAGGACCAGGTCAGGCAAGAGCCAGGGCCACTCGCTGGGTTCCCATTAAACCCCCGCTGCTTGGAGCTGTCTGAATGGTGTTTCTGGGCATTGGTCCCCTTGTGACTCTTCTGAGTTGTTGCTGCTGCCCTTTGTTATACAGTTATTTAGGGCATCAGAATCCTTGCAGGGGTTTTCTACAAGATTTCACCTCTTGAAGCCAGTGTCCTAACTGGGGCATGGCTACCTGGAGCTGGCCTCCCTGACTGCTGTTTCCATCTGTGAGCCTGCTGGGGAAGGACAAGAAGAGGGTGGACTCAGAAAAAACACTTCCTCTGGACCCTTAGGTTCACAGGGGAAGCATGGAGGAGGTGACAACACTCCCCTATCCCATGGGAGACTGCAGATCACAGCCTCCCAAATACCACAGGGATGGCTGTGGGCAGAGCTGTAGGGTCTGAGTGCACGTGGGGTAGATAAGCAGCCTTGTGCCACCAAGGTGTTCCCCCACTGAGGCACTTTGCTAAGGTAGCGTGGTGGGCTCCCAGCCAGTCCGGCTTCTGCAGTGCTTCTAGAGCTCTGCTCTGTGCTGAGCGGCTCGAAGAAGGGACCCTAGTAACAGCTCCTCCAGTGTAACAACCCTGAGGCAAGTAGCTGTGACCCCCACCCCTGGTTTTTAAGGATGTGTCCACACTGTGTGCTTGCTCCCTCTCATATGCTCAAACCCAGATATACAGTGGCAGGGTCGCTCCAGGGATGTCCATCCTGTGACCATCCCTCAAGACCTCTGTCTGCCATTCTTAAGACCTGCTTGAGAGAAGCAATGAGAGACACCCTCAGAACAGCTTCCCCGCAATATTTTTGGGTTTGGCTTGAATGAGCAGGAGTAGATGGGCAGGAGTCTCCCTGCCAGACCATGCCAGGGACACAGCGTAAATGTACCTTGAGAGGAGCGTTGCTTCAGCTGTTCCTGACTGGAAAAGTTAGATCAGACGGTAAAGGCCAAGAATGGCTGAGACTCATCCATGGGTAACATAGGCTGCCTGAGGTGTTGCTTCTGCGCACTGGGGATTTTACCAACGGGTAGTTTTTGTGGCATCATATGGGTCAGGCAAAAGCAGACACTGTCCTTCCCTGGCACTGGTTGGCAGTGCCTGGGCATTAGAGAGTGCTGACAAACCCACCTTCTTCTCTCCCCTGCCTACAGTTAGACAAGCTTAGGTCTGTGATAGAGGGCATGATGGCCTCCTCCTCCACCTTGCTTTCCATGAGCATGCCCGCTGGCCCGGAGACCACCGAGCCAGCACTGCATGCTTCATGCCCAGCCTGCAGCATAGATGTCAGCGAGCAGGTTAGCCATCTGTTCAAACGCTATGAACAGCTCCAGGACTTAATTAACAGCTTCATGAAGCGGCGCACACAGGGCAAGGCATCCAAGAGGCCGCAGCTGAAGAGCCAGGTAAGGCCTGCGGAGGGAAATGCTGGGAGTTATTATACAGGCTTTCAGGAGGGAGCTGGAACCACCAGTCTGTACCGGGTGGAGCCAAAGAGTGTGAGAAAACCACTGCAGCAGGGATCTGAGCAGCAGGATATGCAGATAGCTGTTGGGAGTAGCTGAACCCTGAGGAGGAGGCAATAGGTGGGAGTCATGGTGGTGACCAGCTCTGCCCCTCTGCACCACACAGGAGCAGAGAGCTCCAGGCTTGATGGGCTGCCCTGTAGGATTTCTGGATCCTTGTCTGGTCTTGAGTCACTCCTGCTGGGTGGCCCTGTGGATGGATGCCCTGATCCTGGGTTTGGCGGTCACAAATCAGAGTGAGCCTGGTGCTTTGTGGCCTGGGTGGAGCCAGCGCTGTGTTCAGTGACCCTGGTCAGCACTGCCCACGGTACCAGACCTGTGTAGATTGGGTACTGGTAGGGTTGGCTGAAGAGAAGTTCTGGAAGCCAGGATAGGTGCATTGGCAGAGCCATGCACGGGGATCTTGAAGTATGCTGCATGTCCTGATCAGCAGAGCTATATCTGTGGGGCAGCTGCCCATTTCCTGTTGGGCACAGGCTCCAGGAGCTTTGGGGGAACCAACGTGGCACTCTGTTGATCCAAGCTCACGTTCTCTGAAATGTTTAAGGAGAAGAAAGAGCATAACAGAGTTGGAAGGGTCCTCCTGTCCAATCCCCTGCATTGATGCAGGATGCCCTGTCCCTAAGTTGTCCCAGAGATCTGCCTGTCCAGCCTCTTCTGGGAAACTGCCAGGGGTGGAGATTCCCCAGCAAGGAGCTGGGGATCAGAGTAGGTTTGCTGATTTGAGTCCATTGCAGTCATGGGGTTTCCATTTTTTCCTGTCTTTGATCAGTAGCCCAAGCCTCTCAAAACATCTGCATTCCCACCCCATGCTTGCATACACTGCTCAGTTTTCTGTGAGATCTACAAGCCATGGCAATGGGAACTCCCACTCCTCCTCCTTGCAATCAGGCACACGTATTACACAGGGAATAACCTGCCTCTGGCTTGATGCTATTCTGATCAGCATTTGGATGTAATAGAGTTGGAAAAAAACCGCTAAGGCATAACCCAAAGGGGAATGGGGCTCCACCCACCTGTATTGCCAATGAACAAGGAACATGGGATTAGAGAGGAAAAAGAGGCTAGCAGTGCTTTCCTGAGCATCAGTGGCACTGTTGTATTTCTACTCATCTGCTGTTTGGGATAACATAGCAGCCTAACAATCTTTGGACCTTAGCATCCTTACAGTGCAGCACTATGTGGAGCTGATGCAATGCTAAGACATTATCTCATTGATGTAATCTAAACTACATATGGGGCTGAGAGCCAGAAGTCTTAAATTCTGTCCTTAATTGTTCTGTCTGTTATCTTCTCTTTGCCTCTGTTTCTGACTCACTGTACGAATCTACTAGGGGAGACTATGAGGTTGGACTGTGGTATATTCTGAAGACACTATAGAGATGAAAAGGACACCTGAGGTAGTGGTTGGGATTCAGTAATTGTTGTCTAGATTCCCCAAATGGCAGGTAACCTTTTTTTATAATCTAGGATGGATTATCCAGCACCTTTCTACTCCCTGGGGTGGGAAGAGGTGGGGCCCTAAGGTGCAAGAATGATTTCCAGGGCTAACTGTTCAGCTGCAGCCTCTGGTTTAGCCTCAGAGTAGTCATTGGATCTGTAAAATGGGTTCATTTTGTACAAGCAGATCCAAGAGAAGGGTGAGCAGAGGTACTATCCCTGACTGCTGGTTTTGTATGTATAGATTGGGTACCTGATAAAACAACAATCGGCCTTGGGAAGTTTGCAGATTTTCCTCCCAGAGTAGGAGAATTTCCGATGGGTTCTGACTTGAGCCAGTTCCAATACAATCTCTGGGAGCTAGCACAGACCTCCAGACTGAAGATGCTCTTTCCTCAGATGACATTGCGGCCAGCTTTTGCCTGGTTTGTGTCCAGCAGGAGAGGGTGGATCCTGAACACCTCATACAGCATTTTGCTTGAGGGGGACTGGAGACTGGTTAGGTTTGGAGCATGGGGCATGTCACCTCCTGGTCATCGATTTGAATTGAGTAGCTGCAGCTGAAAGTCTGCCAGTGGATAACATGTGAGTGACTGACCGGGCAGTCTGGGTGAAGCATTTTGTAGGTCCTAAGCCCTATCTCAACATGGGCACAGAGGGCAAATTCATGGCAGTCCCAGTAGTGAGGGCAGTGACTAGCTGGACCAGGAGAGACTGAATGGTTGAATGTAAGTGATGGTGGAGGATTCTGATGAGGCATCACCCCGCTTGCCCAGGCTGTGTCCACTCTCCAGGCCTGGGTACCTGGCAGCACTTCCGTAATTATGGGGCCTTGTTTTTGTTTTCCTTCCTGTCTTTGAACCAGGATGAGGAGCTGCTGAATCGAATCCAAAGCACCATCATCAATGTGCAGGAAGACTGCGAGAAGCTCAACACTATCACAGGGAACCTCATCGAAGAGCATCGCCAGAAGCAGAAAGACATTGATGTGAGTGGCAGGCCTGGCCAGAGGGGCCAGGTATCAGCGTGGTCTGTTAAGTGTGATGAGTTTTAGCCATGCACACGTAGAAGTTAGGCTGTTCTTAGTGTTGCTCATTCTCATGATTCACCCTCATCAGCAAGCAGTGGGCAGTGAATGCCCCTGAGAGCAAAGAGATCCCAAGACAGGAAGAAAGTGTAGTCATGGAATATGCCTAAGCTTCACCCTTCTCATCCCCACCCCTGCCTTGCTAAATTTAATGGGGGTTTAAGATCTCTGAATCCTAGATGCCTTCAGGTGGTAACAGGGAGTTTGTGCAGTTGCTGGGAGGTGACAATGAATGACTGTGCAGTAGGTTTTCATCCCCTGCTCTCCTGTGTACCTTGCAGGTTCTGTTCCAGTCTCTGGAGAAACTGGAAAAGGAGAAAGCAGACAAGGAGCATCTAGAGATGGAAATCGATGTGGTAAGGAGAGGCACAGGCATTGGGTTAGATGGAGATTGCTACCATCTGTGCCTTCTGGCACAGTCTCAGGCAGGCAGAGTGAGATTACAGGTTCCCCCCAGGGGTGGGAGGCTGATCCCTAGCTTCAGACCAAAGATCTTGGATCTACTGCTTCACCATGGGCAGGTCTCTTGAGATCTTTGAGTACAGGTTTAAATGGGGCTAATGACACTTGCCAGCCCCTGTAAGTTGTTCAGAGATCAGCTGAAGGAAAGCACTAGATAAAGGCTGAGATATTATTATGTAGGATCTATATGATGCTTTGCATCCTCTCAGTGCAACATGAACTAATGAGACACATGCATGCATTCTCCCTATGTGTGTGTGTGTGTGTCTAAAAATAAGCCATGAACTGTACTGTGTGGAAGTTGGAATTGCCAATTCCAGCCTCTGATTTTGGTCCCTTGAGTGCTCTGGGTCCAAATGAACCACCATGAATTTTCAGATGTGCTGAGCAGCCACAGTTCTAACAGCGTTTAAGCCAAAGGAGACTCTAGTGTAGAGTTGTCCTTGAGGTAATCATGGGTGAGTTAGAGGGGTGAGCTCCGTCCCAGGTTTACAAACTCTTCTGAAAAACTAGAGCTGTATCTGCTTCAGTGAGGAAGCTCTCAATAAGGGGAAAGGGGCGAAGGATGATAGCTAAGACGAAGGATACAGCCATTGCTTGGAGCACCCAAGTCCTGACTGTAGGAGAGGGAAGTGTCTCCTCGGTAGGGAGGCAAAGTTTTTATGGTTCCACATCAGACTGTGGAACAAAAACGCACATCTCTTTCGAGCCCTGGATCCAGTTGAAGATCTTCCTCTTCCTTCCCTTTCATTTTTCTCCCTTGCCAGAAAGCTGACAAGATTTCCCTGGCTAGCAAAGTCAGCCGCAGCCAGTTTGATGCCACCCTGGAGCAGCTCAACAAAATGATCCAGGATCTGCTGAATAAGATGACAGGGCATGAGCAGGACTGGCACAAAGTGCTCGACAAGCTCGTGGTGGAGATGGACTCCAAGGTAAGATGTGTTCATTCACAGTGTCATAGCCCCAGTCAGTATGTCAGCCCTAGGTAGCCACGGTCAGGGCCTTGCCTGGTTTATAAGAGGGGGAGACTGGGAGCTTGTTCCTTTTTAAGACACCATAAATTTGCTAGAGCCACTGAGGTTTTATAGATATCTTTACACAGGGCCTGGTTCCCTGGTTTATATTGCCAGACCACTGCAATGAGGCCTTGATGACAACCAGGTTGTCAGTACTTATTTTTAGCCCTTTCTTCCTCTCCTTCTGTCATGGAGCCAGTCCTGAGTCCAGGAACAAAGCAGCTTGGCTCATGGATGCCATAAGAGAACAGGCTTTCAGGTCTCACATTGCAGGCAGGATCTGGCAAACCCATCTTGCAGGCTGCTGCTGGTCTCAGGGAGGGAGAAGAGATTCTCTGGAGTGTTTACCTTATAAACCAGGAGCCCTTCAGGACTGGAATGCTTTGCTTTGAGAAATGCCCCATGTTGAGCTGAATTTTCTCACCCTCTTCAGTCCCTCTTCCAACCTGTCATGGCCTTATGCTTCCCAAGTCTGTCCGCCATCTTCCCCCATGCCCAGCTGTGCCCCAGGCAGCCTCATGGCCTCCCTCATTGGTTGTGTCACAACACAGCCATTCCTCATCTGCATGGCACAGGGCACTTCGGTATAATAGCATGCAGGCTGGCTCACTTCTACTGGGTGGAAGACTAGAGGTGGTGTAACAGCATTAGCAAAGTGCCCTGTGCCACGAGTTTTGAGGGTATTTATACTATGTCCTCACTGCTCTTGGGGAAGGGTGCACTTAGGTACATCCCACCCACCTGCATCCACTGTCTGGAAATGCAGCAAAGCTGCTCTGAAGGCATCGTCTGTAGCTATTCTCATGCATGTTGGAAAACAAGAGGTGCTGCAGGGGGATGCCTCCAGAGTATCCTTCACCACTGTGTTCCTGGTTTGAAGTGAGCAAGTGTCTGGGTATCTCTGGCATGGCACTGCTTTGCCAGGGAGATATGCCCATAGTGGTGTGGTGCCCTACTGTTGTTTCACCACTTGAAAATGAGCTGCATCATTCATGTGGTCTGTAAACCATAGGGAGGAGAGATGGAAAGGCCCTATTTGGTCCATCAGATCCAAGGCTGTTCCTGCCAGCACATTTCTTGACACTCCATCTCCTTTTTTAAATGGCCTATGGGAGGCGGGATGGAGTTATCCACCACTTGCCTTGAGACCTTTCCAGTCTTGAGTATCTCCGCTAATGGTGAGATCTGACCCTTTAGGATGTCCTTTGGGTGGATGCCTGGGTTCGTCCTCTGAGTCCTGGTTTTGCCACCCCATGTCACTGATCAGGACTTCGTAGTTCCATCAAACTCTTGTTGACCGTGATCCTGTCTCCAGGTTATCTCATGTTTCAAGCACAGGGCTCTGTGCAATAACCAAGGAGCTCCATCTGGATCGTAGCAACCAGATGTTTATTTAAAGATAAAGCCATGTTGCACATTGTGTGCTCAAAGCAGTTGAGCAGTCCTCAAGCCCATGGAGCTTCCTCCTGGTATCACCCTCCAAATTGCCCCTCCTACAACTCCTGTTCCCACCTGCAGGTTCCCTGCAAGTTGTCACACCTCGTATCCCATCAGTCACTGAGGAGCCATGATGTGTGTGACATGGACATGGCTCTGAAGAATGGTACCTTGCCTTGCAGCTGGACCGCCTGGAGTTAGACCCATTCCGGGAGCAGCTTGAGGAGCGGTGGAAGGCCATCCGGAAGCAGCTGAAGGAGAAGTCTCCACAGTATGAAGCAGATGAAGCAGCTGGGATCAGGAAGTAAGTTGCACCTCTGGCTTCCTGGCAGCACTTTTGAACAAGGGGCTGGTGTTTCTGATGTGCTGGGATCACCTCAGGCTGTGTCTGCACTTCAGGCCTGTCCTGAGTAGTTTTAACCTAACCAGTCATGTACAGTGGCACAGACGTCACTGTGGTTTGCAAACCTGTGAAAGTATGTAGGGTCCTGAATGGGCACTGGAGCTGCTTCATCTGGGGCTTCCCTGCTGATAGTACCAAGGCCAACTAGACTAACAACAGCTTTGTTGTGCCAACACATGTCTAAGGTGATTGCAGCCATAGTCAAGGATGTCATACTTGTGGTTGATGCATGCCAAAATCTTCCCAGTTTGACTATACCATTTTAATTAAGCATTAGAAGCCCCTAGGGCAGGTGCCTTAGACCAGAAGAGCTATTTCCATACGTGAAGGAGAATAACTAGACCAGTAACGGGCACCATTTTGCTCATATGCCTGCATCTTGATACAGCTCCAACTCAATTAATTCAAAAGAACCCAAAATCCTAAGGAAAATCATTATACTGATCCATCCTAAGCAAAATCATTATACTGTGCAGGGGAGCTCTAAGGTTCTTCTGCTTTGTCCTAATTCTACTGCAACACATTTGAATTAATGGTATCTTTGCCTAATGGCGATCCTGCTTCTCAGGATCAGTTGCAGCCAGAGGCTCTACTGCAAAAGCATGTGGCTGGATTCATCAAGGGATACCAAGGTTTTCAAAGCTACTGGAAAGATTAAAAGTGAGCAGGCTTCCAAAGCCCCTAGGCAAGCCTGAGAGAGCTCACCCTGAGGAGTTAAGGATTAAAATGGAGGGGTTGATCATCTGTAAAGTCTGCTGCTTCACATGTCACATGGAAGGCAACAAGAGGCTGTGGTGATGGGCTGGAATGTAGCATCCTCAGTGCTCCTAAGTGCAGCACCAGGAATCACAGGTCTGCCCAGCCCTTCCTGCTGGGTATTCACAAGACCTGGAAATCAGGCTGTGAAGCCACTGTGAGGAGCCCCCCACTGAAGGGTCAAGCTGGAGGGAGAGGCAGAGGTTGCTCCAAGGATGGCCTCATGTCTTGAGGTTGGACATGTGGGCAGAAGCAAGGGGGAAAGACCTATCCTAAGATGAAGACGAGAGATAGCTGCAACTTAAGGGAGAGGGGGTGCCATCGGTATTCATGGTTTCTGTTCCCAGCTTTGCATTCGCAGCATCTTCCATGGAAGCCTTGCGTTACCCTGCTCCCATGTCTCAGTTTACCCATGTGCAAGTGTTATTTGAAAGCCTCCCTTGGGGTCACTGCTCAAGCTGTGCCTCAAGTTTTGTGAAATCCAGAAATGACAGAGGTGCCAATGATCTATTCCCATTGCAAAGTTTTTTTTCCAGCACCTTGAATTGCCACCGGTTGTGAACCGTTACCCATGCATTGTCACCAGAGGGCACCAGTGCCCTGCCTGTAAGTGCATGGGCCCTGTACAAGCTGCCTAAAGCAATGCAAACCATCAGTTCCTGCAAAGCCTGTTAGATGCAGAGCCAGATGACACAGTCACCACCTTGTGTGGCCCACGTGTTCTGGGAGATGCAGATAAGATCTGACAGCCACCGTCCTCTTCCCAGGCCCACAAACACATGCGTAGACACGCACACACACACACTCCCATGGGCTGCCTGTTGTTTTCTGTCCATTGAAGTCAACACGTGGCAGGTTAGAAAATAAAAGCAAATGGACTCAGATGACACCAGGCAGGCTGCCCTTGGGCATCGGACAGAGAGAGAGAGAGAGAGAGAGAGAGTGTGTGTGTGTGTGTGTGTGTGTGTGTGTGTGGCTAATTTCAGTTCGGCCCCTAGGGCTATCTTGAAATTATGGGCAAGTTCAGAGCTGCCAGGCAGTCCCTGCCAGATGCATCACACTTTCCCATTAGTTCAGGGCAGGTATTCTATCATGCCAATTGCTGACTCATGATCATGACCCTGTCCTTGCTCAATGAATGCCAGGACTGATAAGGAAGGGCACCGTTCTGTGGCTTCGGGTTCTTGGTTCCCTGCTATCTGAAGGTTGTAAATCTGAGTCCTGCTTCTGGGCCATCTTGCCTGCACCCCCAAGCCTTAATGGAGATGTAGAGGGTATAAAAACCTCTTTGTTTCATAGGGAATGCCAGGTTATGATGCATACTTATGTAATATTTTCAGGGGGGTGTTTAATGCTGATGAAACTGCAGCCTTGGTATAACGTGTATAAGCCCTTGTATGTGGCAGGTATGCATTTCTGTGCCATACTGTTCCAACTATAAGTCACCCCCCGCCCCCTTTTTTTTTATTATTACCTCAAAAAAGAGCCGTAAAAACTGCTGTCAACTTATACACAGAGTTGACCTATAATTGGGCTCCTGACACCAAGGCAATAATCACATCAGAACCTTCACAGACACATTGAACGTATGAGCATAGACTATTGTCATATTTGGGGAAACAAAAGTTTTTCGTGAATCTGGAAATGTGGTGCTGACTTACACACAGGGTCGTCCTGTCATCAGAGCAGTACGGTATATTTCATACTCGTGTGCATGTGGGGCTGTGGAAGAAAGAGGGGGGCAAAATTATTTTGTAGCAGCTACCAGGACAAGGGGTATGTATGTGATGCATTTGTTGTGCTGGCAGTGTTGGCTCATGGTTAAAGTTGGGGTCAAGACTCCTGGGCTGGCCACTGATCTGCTGTGTGATCATAGGCAAGTCACTTTCCTTCTCGCTGTCTCAGTGTTCACAGCTATGAAAGGAGAATAATGATATTGGCCCTCTTCAGAGGAGGGGAGGAAAGGGTTGCTGTTCAAAAGCATCATGAAATGCACCCCTGAAAGAAGCTGTAGAAGGAAAAATGTAGCTGATATAAAACAGTGCGGCTTGGTGGAGTTACTCTGACTTTGCCAGCTGAGGCTTTGGCCCAGTGTTTGACCTCTTGAGAAATCATGGAAGGGGCCTCAAGAGGGCATCTCATCCAACCCCTTGCGAAGGGCAGGAGTGTCCCTGTCTAAACCCTCTCAGCTTCCACTGACAGAGATCCCAGAGCCGCTTTAGGTGATCTGGTCTGTGCTCAGCCACCCTCATAGTTAGACAGCCCTTCCTAAGCTCCAGCCAGACTCTCTCTCTGTGTACACAGTTTTCATATAAGGCCAGTTCCTAGGCCGGTGTATTTCTGAGAGGTGACCACAGAGTGGATACTTGGTGTTCACAGACTACTCCAGGTCTTAGCACCTGCTGGGTATATTCAGGCATTCTCTCAGCTTGTACCTCTAACATCGTCTCTAGTCATATTCCCTTTGGCACAGATCTGAAGAAACTAACACCCCGATCCTATAATAACCCACACATCTGCTCCCACCTCCCCAGGCGCCTGCTGGCTCATTTCCACTGCATCTCCTGCGACAGACCCCTGGACATGGTGGTGCCTGGCCCGTAAGTCCAAGATCCTGTTTACCAGCGGTGGGGTCTGAGTATGGACTGGCAGAACTGTTTGAGTCCGGAGCGTGCTGTCCCTTTTCCTGCTTGGGGCTGATGGACGGTCACTGCTGGTGGATCTCTTGAGTTCCCTGTGGTGATGGGGGAGATGATGAGGATAGGAGCAGGAGAAAGATGGTACTGGGTGCACCCCTTCCACACCCTTCACGTGCAGTGTAGGTATTGCTGTATGCCCTGTCACAGCAGTTCCAGAACTAGCAGTCTGACTCCCAGGGGCATTTTTGAAGCAGTTTTTGGGGTGTGGGGCCAGGCTATGTTCTGTACCATCTCAGGTGTCATCTTAAGTCAGTTTCTGGTTTTTGCTGTGCAGAAAACCCTTCCCAGAGGGATAAGATGCAATAATTAGATTCATTAAAGGTCACTTAGAGGAACTGCCTTGCCCGATCCAAGCACCAGGTTCCCAGGAGTGCTTTGGACTCACTAAGCATGTGTACACATGCATGTACTGTATAGTAAGTTACTGCGCAGTAAGTGGGTTTTAGACTGGCGTCTACACACGTAGCTGTTACAGTGCAGTAACGTTGTGTGTGCACTGACTTGGGAGTAAAGTTACTCCCAGGTCAGTCCACACCAACAGGGTTACTGCGTAGTAAGGTGTCTACACAGGTCTTACTGTGCAGTAACTACTCAGGAGTAAATTTTCTACCTGTATCATGCAGGTAACGAATTTACTCCCGAGTCAGTGTAAGTTACCATAGTGTGCAGCACGGGTGTGCACATGTAGACATGCACCTGTACTGCACAGTAAGTTTTGGTTACAGTGCAGTAATGGTGCACGTGTAGATGTGCCCATTAGCTGCAGAAAGAATTGCACCACCTTGCTGTGCTGACCCAAGTGCAGTGCAGGGAACCAGGCATAATCTGTGTTCCCCTCCTGGTTCTGCCACTGACTCACTTGTGCTTCCCTGGGCCAGTTACTTGTCCTCTCCATGTTCCTGACCATCCAAGGAGAGGATAATATTTTCCTGGTTAATGAGTTAATGATTTGTGCAGAGCATGGCTAATGGAAAGTGCAATAAAAATGAACCGTGAAGTAACAAGACCCAGGTGCTTGGCCCTTCCCTGGTCCTCCCTGAGCTACTCACTGGGTGGTGCTAGCTTGAAATCCACATGATGGCTTCATTCCACCCATGGGCAGGGATCCAGCGGTACAGAGCTCTAAGCTCTAACTGCCACAGTTTGTCCACTGCTACAGTCGAACAGGCGCTGCAGTGGGAAAGCAGGGCAGACGGTCAGCAGAATGCCATACACATCAGATCTCCTCGTCCGGACACCTATGATTTGCATTTCTGCACTTGGGAGAGGTGGGGGCAAGGCCCAGGAATGGGGTTGGAGGGTGTGGATTGGTAGACCAGATAATCCCAAACCCCCTTTGACCTCCCCATATCCTGGATTTTGGCATAGCATAGGCACAAACTGCTCTAACTTGAGCTGTACAGAAGGCAGGGAATGGTGCCTTGCACTCACCGAGTTCCCCAGCCTGCCCCTGCCCTTGCCTCTGATCCATTCCCTGTTCCAACAGGCCCTTTTTTGAACTTCTCCACTGGCAAGGAGATTGGCACAGGAGATTGGCACAGGAGATTTTCTCAGGAGGCCGTTTCTACCCCATCAGAGCAGCACTGGGGATTGGGCGTAACTGAGAATTGGGCCCAATGTCTCCAGGCCAGCAGGGGTTAGAATCTTTTGCTAGACCAGGCCCACAGGATTTACAGCCCAATAAACTTCTCCAAGAGCAGTAAGGGCAGAGAGCAGAATTAAATCTGCAATACCAGACAGATTTCCTCCTTGCCTAGTGGTTCTCCCAGCTGCTTTGGCAACCCTTGCTGGAGAGCAGCCATCCCAGCATGAGACTGCTCGGGCCCCACTTCGAGAATGGAGCCTGCCATCTCCCTCCTCGGCAGTTGCCAGCCCTGAACCATGCCAGGCAGTGGATTTAAACACCAAGCACATTATTGTTCTCCCCTGACTCCTTTGCATTTGGCTCCACCAGGACCATCACGCGCATCCCCTCTGTGCCAATGCTACCGACTCACCGCTCTGTCCGGCCCTACACTGTCTACGAGCTGGAGCAAGTCAGGCAGCAGTGCCGCAGGTACAGTGTACTCAAGGGCAAGGGATTTCCCTCTATTGTTGCATTTCCCAGGCAGTCACTTGCAGTGTGGAGATGGGGAGGGGAGTGGGTGAGATGCTGCTGCTAGTGGCAGGTGCCTACATCAACCAGGTAGGTTGAAAGACGGTGATGGGGCCCCTCCCAGAGCAGCCCTCCATTTCCATCTGCCACAGCATTAGAGACATGTGGGTTCTCCCCACCTCCACTTCTCTGGGGCTCAAGGTCTCCTCTTCCAGGGGGGGCATTGCCTGTGTACCTTCTTGGATGAGCTGATGTACCACTGATCTTTGCCAGCCCAATGAATGGCACTCCAGTGCCTTCCTGAAGAATAGCACCCTTATCCCTTCACCTGGGAAGGAGCTTTTCCTGGGGGAATTTATTTACAGACTATTGAAAGCTGTCTGTGGGCCAGAGCTTTACCCAGGTGTTTAAATCACAGCCCTGAGAGTTATGGTAATTTACAGAAGTGCCTGCACTGCAGGAGTTTGTGCCCCAAGTCCTGCACCAGCTTGTGCTGGGCTCGGTGTGAACTCTTGGCTGGATTCTCTAGGAGCATTTTCTTGGATTCCTTCAAAGCTGGGGTCAGGAATCCAGAGGGAACAACTTAGTTCATTACATCAAGAAACCCCATTGATCTCCTAAGAGGTTGCGTTGGGGTAAGCCAGAGCAGAGTTTGGCCCTGTTAGATACTTGCAAGGGGTCAGCTGGCCCTTTCCTCCAAGCCCATGGCCAATCCCAAGGGAAACTTTTTAAACACCTTCATGTAGGACAGTAACATGTTGCAGGCACATCCCAGCCCCGGGCTCACTGAACCCACCCTGTTTCCCTTGACTGGGAGAGACCACAACACTTCTTGCATGGCTCTGAGAGAACCACATTGGCCCATGTGCAGCAAGTGCTGTGGGTCCAGCAGGCATGTAGCCCTCAGGAGGGCAAGTAGCCTAAGCAGCTGCTCTAGGGAGAAGCCTCATCACAGAGCATGAACCCTGCAGCATGAAGTATCCTCGTGCTCCCCAGAGGGTTCTGCTGTAGGGTGGGAGGCTTCTTGGCAAGGATGAGTGGGGGAGGCCTCTCATGAGGTGAGGACCATGGTGTCCAGCATTATGAAGGGGTGGCCCAGGGGTCCCAGTGCAGCTCCCAAATGGTGCTTGTGGGCAGTGCCTGCTGCCCTTCCTTCCAGGAGCAGCATTGACAAGGCTCAGCCTCTCTCCTGGTGCCTTAGCCCTGCTTAACAATGTGATTTCTCCTTTCCTCCCCCATCTCTGGCTCTGTCTCCCCCAGCCTGAGGTTAGGAGCTGTCCTCTCGCCTCATGCTGATGGGCTCCTGCTGGAGAAGAGCACGGGCCTGGGCGGGCTGCACAGCGTTCACTCCAAGATGCTGATGGATATAGAGAAGGTGCAAACCCACTATGGGGGCACGGCGAGGGCCAGCAGTCAGATGATCAGGGAGCTGCTGCAGTCACAGTGTCACAGCCTGGGCCACTATCACCAACGGTAGGACAGCAGGTCTGAGCCAGGGGCGCTTGCCCAGGGGCTGAGCTCAGAGCGTGACCCAGGGCCCAGGAGAACTGCAAAAAAGGGACCATGATGCCAGCTCTCAGCAGAGAGCTTCAGGTCCAGGGCAGTGCTCAGCCCCATTTTAGTTGGTATATTCTGTAGAGCCTGTTAATGAGTGAGGCTCAGGCCCTCCTCCCAGCTTGCTGAGCATAGCCTTCCCTCATCCTGACTGACACAAAGGGCCCAGTCCTAGAGTCTTCTGATTCTCCTTATGGCTGTTAACTGTTTGCCATCCCTGCATTCACTATGGCTGAGCAGGCATCTTGCTTGGAGATGCAGCTGGTGAAGGGCTCATGTTGTTCTCTTTCTCCTCTTCCCCAACACCTCTAAGGTGTCTCCTCCACCCCTAGTTTAGGATACAGCCTTGGGACAGAGAGGAGGAAAGGGTTGTGACCAACATGTGGCAGGAGAGGGGCAGAGGCTCGGCAAAGCAAGCAGTGCACAGCCAGGGACCTGTGTCTCTCTGCCTCACAGGACTTAGCTAGCTGGTCCAGCATCTTGTTTCCATCTTTTGTAAATACCAGAGGCTCCAAAAGAAATGCCAAGCACCCTGTAATGGTGGAGGACAGAACAGCCTGCCTGGGTGCAAGGTTGGCCTAACCCACCATTCGTCAGAAGTTGGCTTCTGCCCTTGAAGCACAACACTTAGTGCATCTCTCCCAGGGGAGGCACCTACTGAATATGGTGGACGTGGGGCCTGATCTGACCAGAGGGGATATGTCATGGGAGGAAAGCAGAGTGCTGGCTTGAGACATGCACTCAGCATTTGAGGGTCCATAGCAACGTCTCTTCATGCTCAAACTGGCCTTTGGACTTCAGAAGTGTTCAACACACTGAGGAGCTGCTTGATCTGAGCCATGTTGAGGCCAATTCTCTAGCTGTTGTCATGGTAGCCACTCACTTCAGCCAACAAAGCTCTTTGCAAGGAAACCTCAGTGGTTTCACTGCTGGCTTTGTATTCCAGTGGGTCAGATCCTTCTAAAGACTCACCCCCTTGCTCCCCCCCCTGCCCCACAGGGACAGCAGTAATCATTAAAACCAGTATAGAGTAGACCACAGCAGCTTCAAAGAGACACAGCGCAGGGCAGAGGAATGACATCCAGCAAAGGGGATCTTGGCTTCCCTTGCTGCCATTCCTCTCCATGCAGGCGTCTGTCATTTCCTTGGAGCTGTTGGCTACCTGTCACCGTGCATCACTGCTGGTGCTAGGGCTGGGGACCTCCCTTCACTGCCTGGCCAGGCCCCTGAGCCTCTGTCTTTGGGCTGGATGCCTCCCTGGGCTGCCCCCCGCTCTCTGGAAATCTGTTCTCTTTGAAAACTGTTTGCGTGTATACGTTTCCCTTTGTCTGCCATCCAGCAGCCAGGCTGACCCTTCTCCCTGTGAAGATGGTGGCTCTGTGGACTAGTACAATGGACTTCTCTCCGCTGGAGATCTGGCCTTAAGTTTCTCAAGCACAATGATAGAAAAGGCTGGGCTCATCTTCTCCTTGTTTGGGCTTCCTCAAGAGAATCTGACCTTGTAAAGTGTTGAGCTGCCTCAGTTTCCCTCAGTGTTAGTGGAATTAAGCCCAAAACCTCCCTGCACTGTGGAGGAGTAGGAGGGAGTGAGGGTCTCATTTGGGTCTGGGGACCCTTTTTTCTAACTCATGTTTTCTAAAGAGATCATGAAAGGTTTGTTTTCCTCTTCTTTCTCCTTAGAAAGATTGGGAACATCCAGTCTGCTTTTTTCTGGAGGATTTATTGGAGGTTTTTAATATGAACTGGGAGCTTTCTCAGCTCATAAATGACAGGGTAGTGGAAAGGGCTGGAACTTTAACAAAGATCACCCTACTCCCAAGGGTTCTTGGGCATTTGAGTTACATACCTGCCAAAACATTTGGCATGGAATTTTAAAGCAGCTAGACAAAAGCCACTTCCCCCCTCAATCAGTCTGGTGTGGTTTGCTGGCAGGGTCTTACCAGGTTTTTAGCTTTCCATTGGGATTTTTGGGAAGGGAAAATGGGATAAGTGAAACACCATGGTCTAGTTTAGTAAAGATGGAGGATATTTTTTTGTTGCCAGGCTCTCTTTGTATACGCTAAAGCCAGCACAAAAGGTCACATCCCCAGCCCCGTCCCCTGCAGGCCACTCCTGATATTAAGGGGTTGGTAGAATACTTTGGGGACTCACAGTCCAGTGGTGAACAGAAGGCCTTTGCTCTGGTAGCCAGCTGGGCTTTGCAGGGTGGCCTGCAGGGTTCTCTGCCATTTCGCTTGCTGAGTCTGCAATGTTGCCTTCCTACAGTGACAAGATGGCAGAGATGGAGTGTGGCTACCTGTCTGTACCTCGGCATTGTGGCGGGCGCCCCACCCCAACCCCCCCCCC
>NW_005841897.1:1969043-1971699 GCF_000455745.1 Alligator sinensis | reverse complement strand
GCGCCAGCCACACCATCACCTACCCCTACAGGCGTTACACACGGCTGCAGCAGATTGCCCATTGCATGCCAGGGCACCCAGGGGAGACAACTATGCTGGCAGTGATGAAGGTAACAGTGACCACGGCGGTGGGGAGAGCAGCCAGAAACAGCGGTGGCTTAATACAGCATTATCCCTGCAATACCTCTCTGCAACCCCCTTTTTCCTGCCGGTGCTTCCTTACCACATGAATCAGCTTGCCAAAAGCCCAGCCTGCCTGCTGTGGCCCTTGCTTCAGCTGTCCTTGCTGAGCTTGTACACTGCTGCTTCTCGAGAGACTTTGCCCTTACTAGCATGACCACCCTGCTCCCAGGCTGTGGGAGACAGATCCCTGAGCTGATGATCTTAACAACAGCCCATTTCCACACCCACAATTCCCTGCAAGGACTGGGACAGAGAGAGACTGAGAGGGAAATACCATATGTGCTAGTCTCCTGTTCCAAAAGAGACACGAGAGCGCGCCCCGTCAGTCCTAAGGGCTCCTGCATGATGTCCTAGTAGTGCCCGCTTCCTGGCATCTGCCATGAGCAGTTTCCTTTCTGCTCTTCCTGCCGCCTACAGAGGTTTCAGCCCTGGACTTGAAAGGCAGGCCCAATGTTAGAAGTAGCTAGAAGAGGAAAGCAAGGCTGAAGCAATCTGTCTGGACTCACTGGCTCCGAACTCCCTTAGATGCTTCTGAAAGTAAATTGATGTTGTCATCTCCACCCCTGAAAATCAGTTGGATGTAGTTACCTTTGGAAAAAACATACCCTGGGTCTTAGCTTCAGTAAATCCAAAATAACTCCCTGGACTTTATTAGCTTATCAGAAGGGAAGGGCAGTCTATAAAGTACATTTCAGGTGGTGCTTATGGAGTACCTGCTCTGAAGTGATCTCTAACACAGGCACACATGCATGTGTCCAGAACAACACCCCTCCTTCCACAGACCCATGCACACCATTACATTTTGTCTGGGATGGTGGCTGGTGGTACTCCTATAAGCAGACTAGGTGTTGTTTAGAACCAAGGCAGGGTACATCACCCTGTTTCTCAGTACAAAGGTACTGCTGTGAAGAGCATGCATACATGGAGGATGAGGCTTTTTTAAGTGTAGAGCCCTGCTCTGGAAAGTGACTGTATAAACACAGCCCCTGCTTCCTCAGCAGATCTGCCCTCTGGATGTGTGCAGAGTCAGATCTGCTGATGATAGCAACAGAAACAGGATGTTACTCCTGTTCGTCCCATGGAGCCAGCGCAGCCCCAGTCGCACGAGCTGAATTCTATTTTTGTCTCGCGTATCATCAGCTCGACAGTTTGCTGAGTTCTGATGGAGGAACTGATTGAGCTGGAAAGAACCCAACTTGACTCTTAGATCCCTGGATAAGTTTGCTGGGCTAGTGGTTAAAGCAGCCACTGATTTGCATATAAAATGATTGGATCAGATACAAAGTTGCTACAGGTATGTGTACACCGCAGACTCCAGCATGAGGTAGAGGTACCTAGAGCTGGCTCTGAATGACTAGGAGTTCTGACTGCAGCTGACTAGGATCCTCAGACTGTGATGTTCTCACCCAGTCACTTGTCTATAGAGAACCCCACAGTCATGCTTTATGGAGGATGTTAGGTGAATGACCCCAGAGAAGAATATTCCCCCTTGTCCATCCCACCCAGCCTGTTTTCAGGGAGTTTCACTGCTCCTCATTTAAAGAAGGAGGCATTTGGAAACCAATCCATTCCCCCCCTACAATGCTGACATTAACCACAGGCACCATTATCTTTTCCATCTTTGCATTTCCTCTGCAGCGTGACGAGGTAGATATCCTGGGCCTAGACGGACACATCTACAAGGGGCGGATGGAAACGAGGCTACCGTCCATTTCAGGGAAGAATGGTAAGGTACTTGCCCAACACCTGTTTTCTGTAGGGGGTTTTGGCTGCAGAAACCAGCATGTCTCACCTGCGCTAGCCTGATGGGTTATGTAGGATCGGGTGGAGCTTTGACCATCTAACTTTGATCTTCACCTGTTAGTAGTGGAATGTAGCTGGTTCTGCATTATGCTGCAGGCAGAGAAACATGGGATTAGAGAGAATGTCCTCTCCTTCCCCCAAAGCAAATCAGGTGTGCAGTTGGTACCCAGGGTCCCTGTCTCCCTAAGGTCCATAGATTCGTAGATGTAGGGTTAGAAGGGACTTTGTAGATCTTCTAGTCCAACCCCCTGCCCTGGGCAGGAGAGAAAACTGGGCTCAAATGACCCCAGCTAGGTAAACATCAAGCCTCCTCTTAAAGACCCCCAGGGTAGGAGCCAGCACCACTTCCCTTGGAAGTTGGTTCCAGATCCTAGCCGCCCTGACTGTGAAGTAGCACCTTCTAATGTCTAGTCTAAACCTACTCTCTAACAACTTATGGCCGTTATTCCTTGTTACTCCGGGAGGCACTCAAGGTCTCTCCCAATCCCCGCTGGTCCCCCCCAATAAGTTTATAGACGTCCACCAGGTCCCCCCTCAGTCTTCTCTTGCGAAGACTGACCAGGTTAAGGTCCTGTAGCCTCTCCTCGTAGGGTCTGCCCTGCTGTCCCCAGATCATGAGTGTGTCCCTCCTTTGGACCCTCTCAATGCTGTCCACATCCCTCCTGAAGTG
>NW_005841897.1:1962916-1968312 GCF_000455745.1 Alligator sinensis | reverse complement strand
ATCCCTGCTGCTGGCCCATCACAGATGTGCTCCTTGATAATCTTCTCAAAGAGCTTCCCCAGGATTGAAGTAAGACTAACAGGCCTATAGTTGCCCGGGTCCTCCCTCTTCCCTTTTTTAAAGATGGGGACCGCATCGGCCTTCTTCCAGTTGTCCGGCACCTGGCCAGAGCACCACGAATGCTCATAAAGCCGTGCCAGGGGCCCCGCGATAACCCCTGCCAATTCCCTCAATACCCTGGGATGGAGAGCATCTGGACCTGCCGATTTGAACACATCCAGCCCCTCCAGAAGTTCCCTAACTCAGTCTTCCCTAACCCTAGGCCTGGCGGAGTTTCTCCTGAGCCCGTCCTGAATCTCAGTAGGGGAGTCCCGGTCCCTGCACAAGAAAATGGAGGCAAAGAAATTGTTAAAGAGGTCTGCTTTCTCCTCTGGTGCAACCACCAGATTGCCAAGCAGATCCTGCAGGGGCCCCACATTACCTTCATAGCCTTCTTCATACTCCCTATGTTTTTAAAAAAGGACTTTTTCTTATCCTTGATCCTTGATGCTAGCCCTAGTTCCGTATCTGCCTTAGCTTTCCTAACAGCCCCCCTACAGACCCAAGCGGTGGAGGTATACTCCTCTTTGGTGATAGCCCCTCCCTTCCACTGGGTGTATGCCTCCTGGGTGTCCTTATGTGACCTCCCCATCACCACACTATCTGACCACCTGGTGCTAATGGCTCCAGCCTTACAACACTGTCAGATAGGACAGTGCTGTTATCCCCATTGTACAGATGGAAACTGGGTAACAAGATAAGGGACTTGCCCAGTTACACAGGAAAACAGTGGCAAAGGAGGATACTGAGCCTCCCAAACCCAAAGTCAGCCTGGTACCCACTGAGCCACCTTTCCTCTTGTTTCCACGGAAGGAACCTGCAGCTGTCTCCCCAGCCCTGCAATACTGTTTGAATGGCAGTTCGGGGAATAGTGTGTAATCTCTGGGACTGCTGCAGTGCTGGACTGGGAGAAGGCTGAACTGTTGGGGAGTTCACATCCCATGTCCAGCCAGAGATGGGTGTCTGGCAGCTCTAGCCCATGTCCTGTGCACAGAGCACAAGGCTATACTTGTCCTACTCCAGTTCTGGGTGCAAGGGGAGGCAGTGACACAGGGCCCCCAGTGCCCTGGGACTTCCTACTGTGATGCATTAACTCTTTTTGTTCCTCTAGCCTATCCTTTAGATGTTGCCCCCTGCTTCCACTCATACCCAATCCCCTATAAGTATGGGCCCTACTGTCTCCTGCAGGCCAGTTAAAGGACCACTCCCAAATTAGGCAAATGGGCCAATTTTTCAGCATAAGCAAGAGCACATAGAGCTGTGGAGATGCAATGAGGGCATTGTGGGGTGACTGCAAGGGCCTGTAAGGCCATGGCATAGCCACTGCATCAGACTGAAGCACGTAGCCGAATCACTTAAGCACTGCATCAAGCCGTGTGAGGTAACCAAGTGCCGAGGGCACCTCTGTGTGTCACCCCCCTTTCAAAACAATTGCCAGGTCATGGTAGAAGCCTGATTGAACCTGCCCTTTCCTCTCAATGCCAGGAGCTCATCTGCTCTCTGGAAGACTGTTGGTTACATAAGAAAGCGCCTGAGGCTGACAGTGGTGGTGGAGGTGCAGAACAATGCGGGCATGTTCAGATTTGCACACAGGTCTCCAGAAGGGAGAGCCATTCCCATCTCACAGGGAGCCCTGTGGAGGGACAGGAGAAAAAAAGCCCCCTCAGAGTCTGGCAAGATCTGAGGAGAAACCTTACCCCATGCAATCACCCTGACAAAAACGAGATGGAAACCCAAGTCCTGTTTCTGTCTCTGCCACAGGCGCTCATGTGATGTGGGGCATATCACACGGTCTGGGTTGCAGTTCCTCGTCTGCAAACTGGGCATAACTGGGGGTAGGGGGATTATGAGACTGGATTTATTAATGCATGTAGAGTGGTTAAAGATCCTTGGCTGAGGCATGCTGTGAGAGGGCAAAGCATTTCTGAGGCACAGATTAAGCTCCTCACTGAGCTTCCTGCTCCCTAGTGCTGAGCATTACTAAGGTAATCACATGGCGATGTATTTCTTCCCTCATTTTGGGAGCTCTTCTATTCTGCATGTGGTTACGTGCATTGTGATCTGCTATTTCACATTGCTCCCGTGCCCCTGGTCTTTGTGGGAGGTTTCCTTTATCTGGCAGGATGCATTGGAGATTCACAGACACATCCCTCCATGGAAAGTCCTTTTGGTCTCCAGGCTCATTGTCTTGCATGGTGTTTCTCCAGGTTCATGGGATGGTGTTTCAGTCTGGGGTGAATATAGCCCTAAGGTTAACACCCATGTCAGATCTTCCTGGCTCTCCAGTGTGGGTGGAAACCTCTGCTCAAATGAGTCCAATCTTGTGCATCTTGAAGAACAATTAGAGTCTTCATGTGTTTCCCACCAGGTCCTTTGAAAACCAGATCCAAGCTCTCCCAATCCTCCTTCCAGAAGCAGTCAACAGTCATGGATGTGGACAGCTTCCCAGGACGCCCTCAGAGTGCCAAGCTGTCTTCCCTCAGTAACACAGGTATGCCCACGGCATCGAGCTGCAAGTGGTGCCCACCAGTGAGAACACCTTCCTGAGGCTGTGGGCCATAGAAACATCCCCTGTCTTCATAAGTTTCCCAGCAGACATCTCCCCACTCAGAGCCTGGTAAAGTTAAGGGACTTAAGTAGTCAGGGAGTGTTCCAAGAAGGGCCTCCCTACCTATCCATACAAGGGACAAGCATACGAGTCTGCTTTGGGGTTTTCAGGGGAAATCCCCCCTCATTGGGTTCATTAGCATAGGACCCAGGAACTAGTTTTTATCCACAATAGAAGTAGCCAGCAGAGGGGACATGAACTGCAGAAAAAGCCCTCATGCCTTTTGTCATGGCTAATGTTCGAAGCCCCAGTGGGATGTTGTCTTGCATTCTGAAGCCAAACAGTGTATGGGGACTGGGGACTCAGTGGGGAGGGGCAAGGAGGAAATCACCGGGACACATTTGCCCTTGGCCTGCATCAAGATGAGAAGGCTCCATGTGGTTTCCCTCCTCCTAGCCCCCGCCATGCAGGTGACTATATCATCAAGCCGCACACAGGTCCTTCAGCTGTCCCACCTCCAATGGGGGACCTGCATGTTAAAGCAGCTGCAGACAGGACTCCACTGTGCCCTGGGGACAGCATCAGGGCCCATCTCCTCAATGGGGCAGTCCCTGTGCAGAAGGGCCCATTGGGCTGCTTCGGTCCATTGTGACCTGGGGTCACACTCCGCCATCTGGCTCCAACCCTAGCCTTGCAACCCGCACAAGGAGATAGGGAAACAGAACATGAAGAAAATAGTGTGCTCCCCTTTCCAGCTGCTGGGTCTTCCCTGCTGCCACTCCACACTGCAGCAAAGGGCAGAACCTGAAAGGAGAAGGAGAAAAGACCGGGTCTTGATTCCAAGCCTCTTAAGGATGCTGGGGAGATGATGACCAGTACAGCGGCATGCACTAAGCTAGCCCACTGACTTCAGTTCTTTGCAAAAGATCCTCTCCCTGCCAATTGTGATAGACGGGTGGTTTGGAGGCCTTTTGCTATCCTTTCATCAACCCATCCATCTGTCCATGAAGCCACTGCTTGATGGTAGGGATCAATGGCCATCTGGTTTCCAACGCAGTCAGTTAGGAGAAGCTGGGCCGCCTGAGGAAAACAGTGGGAAATCACAGAAGCTCTCAACAGAACTGAGAGACATAATTCACTGCCTGCCATTAGCAGGGAGATTAACTGCACTTAGAAGTGCATAAGCCTGCTAGAGAAAGAGCCAGTGTTTAGCTAGGCAGAGTTAAATATAGAAGGAAAGCAGGCAAGGAGAACTGATGGATAGATGGCTTGAAGATGAATATACTACTAGAGACAGTTGGAAATAATGGACTGGGCAAAGTTCACTACTGGGCAGAGGGACAAATTCTGCTCATTGCCAGAGCCCTGTGCTCAGTTTTGTGGCTTGGGTGGGTGTCAATAAATGAACAGGGAGCAGGCATTATGAGAAGATGGAGTGGGTGAGGGACAGCGGAGGCAAAAGGAGGAGGCCGGTAGAAGAGAACTGAGGTATGAAGAGTGAGAGCTGAAGGGTGGATGGAAGAATGGACAGAAGGGTGGTGGGGTAGGGAGGAAATAATAAGGAAGTGAGATAGGAGGCAGTGGCAACTACAGGGGAGGTTGTATGGAAGGCCAGAGCATCAGATGAGGACAATCCATTCATTCATCTTTGTCATTTTCCCTTGGGGGCAGCGAGGTCCCTGAAGGACAGGCCAGTGTCATCCCAGGGTCGACTGTCCCAGACAAGCCTGATCCATCCACCAAGTCCAACACAACCCCAGGAGGAAAGAGATGACTTTCCCATGCAGGAGAAAGAGACCCTGGAGTTTCAGCTCACTGTGCCCATGGGCCAGCAGACGGACGAGCAGGCAGCTCCGTTTCAGTGATGGTGGTGGCAGACAAGCGGTTCTCACTGGCGGAAACCAGGCAATAAAGTGGGAGCAGAACAGAGTGGGGGGGCTGTGTGCATGTGTCGCTGCTGTAGGAACAGGGAGCTTTTTGTGCAGGCCCTTCCACACAGCAACACTGTTTCTGGGGGTCTGGGCAGGCCCTGGCTTGCATGGAAACAGCCCTTCCCAGGGCCTTGCAAGGCTTTCTCCCTTGGTAGCTTTGTCCCAGGAGATGGGGGCAAATATCAGCTGCCCTGGGTGAACTGGTTAGATACCAGCATGCGAGCCTCAGCCTCCCCTCGTAGGGATGCCTCAGCCAAATGATGGCAAAGTTAGTGGCGTGACTGAACGACAGGTGCCAGAGCAAGGGCAGGGTCCTGCTACAAGGCCTGGGGTTGTTCTCATCCTGAGTGGAACAAGAGGCTGAGTGGCACTGCCTTGGCACTGTGGACCATTCAGGCTGGGATATATGGTCTTCACTGGCTGCACCTTCGTACTAAAGAGCAGGGGAGGATGCAGCCTGCTTTGCTTCATCCCCCTTGGGGTAGCCCTCTGGCTGCTGGGTAAGTGTCCAGTTCTGCCACCTTGTGGATACCCCTTGAGTACTCGCGCACAGGTGCTGACGCTTGTGGGATCATCTCTCTACCAGTCTGACTGAGGTTTGTGGAGCAGAAAGGCTCCAAGGGAGAGACTACTGTATGTACTGTGCATAATGCTGCTGCTCTTCCATGCATCTTCCATTCTCCAGCCCTTCCACAGTGTTTGATTCTAAACAGGCCTTGTCTACATCTCTCCCTGGCTCTAGTTGCAATTGCTGCTAGAGCTTATGCACATCCACATACTTGTGGCAGGCCCCCCTCTCAGCAGCTGTGCCGGAGGGG
>NW_005841897.1:1944709-1962906 GCF_000455745.1 Alligator sinensis | reverse complement strand
GAGCCACATGCACACCAGGAAGGAGCTGCTGCTGAAGGGACCATGGCAGCCAGCAGAAGGTGTGGGTTTGTCACCATGCATCTTCTGCCAGATGTGGGATGGTAGCAGAAACCTTTTCACTTGGCAGAGGCAGTGTCATGCTACCAGCAGAATGCAGGCTCCTGCCCCCACAGAGGAGCTTGAGTGTGGACTCACTAGCAGATTTGCCAGGCGAACATTGCAGCGTAGTCTAGACTTGAGGTGGCTTCTTGACTAGAGCTGATAGGAGAGCCTTCATCAATATGATGTGCTCTAGTCAGTGGGTCACAGGCTTTGGTCCTTGCTTTATCTAGAGGAGGGCCATGTCTGGGCTCCCAGAGTCTTCAGAAAAAAAAATATTTGCCCTAAGTCCTCTCTGGGCAGAACATCCAGAGTGCAGGAGGAGCCCAGCCATTCATGCTCAAGGAAGGGCCCAAGCAGGCAGCAACAACTTTCCAGTGCATCTCAGTTCAAAGTCTGTGCTTTTCTGCAAATCCAGTGGAGCCTATAGAGTTGCACTGGTGTGAAGAACAGCAGATCCTGGCTGATTGCATTTAGAAAGTGGAGTCTCCAGCGCTACGCAGGCTACAGGGCACAAGCACTGAGTAAATGCTCTTGACTGGGTTAGTAATTACATCCAGTTGGCTCAATAGATGCCCTAAAGCTACACCATACTCTTGAGTTCCCAGCGGCATTTTGTCATTACACCTGGCTGTTCTCATCTGTGATTTGCAGCAGAAATTCCAGATCATTTCATGTCTGCTGTGTAAGATGAGCCAGTGCCTGGCACCAGCTGTGGCAATAACCTGCCAACCCATGACACCCACCCAGGACATGGCTGGCACTTGCTCTTGGGACCTCTATCTAGCGTGCCAGCCTGAGGCACTTGTTCTGTCACTCACCCACTCCCTGGTGCTTATCCTACAAAACCTGCTGCTCCAGACTACTGCTTCTGGCTAGGGGTATCCCTGTGCTGCAAGCAAATGTTTATGACTTGAGTATACATTGCTAGGCTAGCTTTATCTCCCAGCTCAGGTAGCAATAGCTGTGAAGACACTGCAGGACTGGCCAGCTGTTGGTGTGAGGACCCATGGTGGTAAGTGGGGCCTGTACAGCCCAGGCTGGAGCCCTTGTAGTGTGACCTCGCTTTTATTGGACACGTTGGCTCTGGTGCAAGCACACCTGCTATGTATACCTTCAATGTACATGGAGGAGGACAGACCCCAGGTCCCACAGACTACATGAAAGCCCTGTCTTCTCACGTCCCTTGGATGATTCGCAGGAGGAAGGAGAGTAGAGCCTAAAGCATTGTTTACCTGACCCACCTTCCTCTGGCTTGTCAAAGCAATCGTGACTGGTTAATCATCTGAAACATGTCAGAGGCTGCAGATTTATTCACCCCAAGGGCTTTTTATGGGGCCTGACTAGTCCCTGCAGTGCAGCCGTGGTAAATTTATCCCTATTGATTTGTCCAGAATAACTTGCTAACATGTTATTGTCCATAGATGGGGGAGAAACGTGAGCATTTCTGCTGTGACGTGCTGCTACCATAGATTTATCCCAAAGTTACCCTCTGTCTGGCTTCATTGTTTACAGGCTCTCACACATTTCCTTTTAATCAGCGTACCTACTTTATAAGCTGCAGAAACCCCCAGAGTATCTGCCCATTGCGCCTCCTTTTTGCCTGTTTCTAATGATAAAGCTTCTTAGCCCAAGTGGAGAAGGATTGCTTTTAGATTGGCTGACAATCACTGGAACTTGCAAACAGAAATAGCCAATCAGTCACTTACCCAAATAACTGTAGCCAACCATCAAATACACTGATCCCATCCAGTGTTTTGCTATTGGCTTTGACAGAATTGGAAAATAGGCCACAATCTCTATGTAACTGCATCATGCACCACCAAAAAGTGAGGGCTTGCATTTCATCTCACTAGCCAGGTGCAATTGGACCTCAGAGATGCAAAGTCAGCATTTCTCACACTCACCTCTCCAGTCAAACCCAACGCCTTGCCCTGCTTATCAGGCTGCAGGTTCTGCAATCCTGGCGTCCTACACATTCTGTCTGCAAGGAAACCAGAGGGAGATGGCACAAATGCTGGAGATCCTGCGGCAGAGGTTGCCAGCTAGTTCACCCTTGTTCTCACCCTCATTTGGTAGATGGCATTTCCCTTGCAAAACCCATTTGCTTCAGAAAGAATCATATAGAAGGAAAAACCTCGGAGCTCAGTTTGTGTTGAGGAGAGTGAATACAATATTACTTCCGTGGGGTTTGATTTAAAGCCACACATATCCGGAAGCAGGGATTTCCTAGGGTGGTAGCTTTTATTGGACCAGCTGTGTAATTGGGATAGGGTTAGACAAGCTTTCGAAAGCAAGACGGCATTTGTCAGGTCCGATCAGAACTTCAGGGAAACATTCTTGAGCAGAAGGGATATTTACTTGCCTTTCTGACGTACACCTGCATTGGGGATTTATTTACACGGACTCAACCTTATTCATGTGCCAAGCTCCATTTGACATGGTAATGCCATAGAAATGAACAGTGGTGATGCTGTGATGAATCAAGTCTGCTGCTTGTCATGTGCTGGGGTGATGGGTGTGAGCCCTGTGGCAATAGATCTCAGAGGTCCCCTTGTTACTGGGGGTAACCTACTTACTGGATAAAAGGCTTGGAGCTAATTGTATTTTCCAGATGAAAAATAAACGTTTGTGGGCCACTGACTGGCCTAGGAAAGGGAAAGTGCGGACACTGCTGGTCCTGGAGCTCCAGAACTCCCTAAAACCAAGGAGGGATGGGTTGGGTTTTCCTGACGGGACCCAAAATAACAGTCATGGATTCTTAAGTCTGTTAACTCTTGCAAAATCCCAGCCTGTGTCCCTCCAAAGATTTGAGAGAGGGAAGAGCAGGTGTCCCAGAATGTTTCATCAAGCTCTGAGCAGCTACACCAGCTTGAGCCCCACTTGCCCCTTTGTAGTGACCTGCTCTTACGTTATCCTCCGGAGGACCCCTTGAAACCCCAGGCAGAACACGCTCAGCTTGCCCGAGACGTGCCTCAGGGGCCAGCACTGAGATTCAAGGTGAGGAGCCTGGAGAACCAGTCGTGAAAGCCTTGGGTCCCAGAGCTGAGGCCAAACCCAAGGGCTGGGAAATATTGAGCCCATTTGAGTGTTACGCTGCAGCCTGCATGAGAGCAGTACTTTCCCAGGCACAGGGAGGTGAGTGCCTCAAGTACTGGAAGGGCCAAACAGCCTTGCTATAATCCAGTCAGGCAAGAAAAGCACTTCAGAGCAGATTGTTCCTATAGGGGTTGGATGTGCTGTTAACAGCTAGAAGGCTACAGAGACTTGGGACTGTTTTCCCTTTCCCAAAGCTACTGTTAGAAGTGAATTTGCAAACCACTGGCATCAGAGATGCCTTGTGCTCCAGAAATCACATGCGAAAATGCATGTTTTCCTCTGATGTTTTTAAAGCAGTTCTGCTGGCAAATGAGCCAGCCATTTGAGAGCTCCTTGCTGAAATGCTCCCCAGCCATTTCCTCCTTCACCTGCACTGCTGCTCCTAGGAGCCCGTGGAGTGCCTGGTCTGGGCCACTGAGCTATGAGGACCAATTCCAAAGCCCAAGAGGAGGCTGGGACCCAAACACCCAAGCAGACCTGAAACCCAGGGAAACCATCCACAGCCAAACCTGGGTCCAGGTGCATCCCAGCTCTCAAGTGTGTTCTGAGCTTGGATAAATACCCACTTGGGTCACGGTTCATGATTCATCCGCTGCGTGAGCGACCTGCATCTTCAGCTGCTAAAGCTCCTCCGTGTGAAGGACGGATGGAAACCATCTGCTTAGCTCCTCCCTACAACTTCCAGCAAGATGCTCTGGTGCAGACGGAGAATTTCATGGGCTGCCCTTGCTATGGCTACCCAGAGCACCTGTGATTAATGAACACACCGTTGGCTATGGGGAGCTTTGGATTTTCAGCAAAGCTGGCTTTTCATAATTTCAGCCCAAAGTCAGGCAAAAGGTCTGAATTTCAGCTGAGTTCTTTTTTTTTTCTGGCCTCCCTGGGCCTGAGGCTCAGAATAGGCTGTGGGAAGTGAATCCAACGGACATGGGTCGTATCCGACAGAAGCTATCAACCCGCACCAGCCTGAGAAGGTGAAGAAACAGCAATGAATGGTCCTGCATGTTGAAGCCATTTATCCCAGTGGCTGCTGTGGTGTTGATCCATTAACCTTTTCTCGCCACTCCACCCCTTGCAAAATACCCTCAGCTGCTTCCCTCCACACCCACTAGCCAAAAGCAGAAACTCTGCTACTTTTGGAATAGAAGATGGGGTTTATCTCTTCCCTCCTTCTGACTGAACATCCTGGCTGCCGGTAGGCCCCATGACATAAATAACGGTGGAGGAGTCAGCAGCTGTTGCAACATGGTTTCCTGTCTCCAGAAAAAGAAATGTGACCCCTGCTTCGTTCTCTGGAGATTGTTTCTAGTTTCCCTGGCTGTTGATATTGCTTTGCATATCCTCCCTCTTGCCCTAATTTGCCTTTCCAAGGTCCCTTTGCCAGCTGGCTCCTCCCCGCTTCATTTCAACAGGGCTCTGGAGTGTGCTAAGGGCGATTGCAACACCTCAAGATAGGAACATGGAGTTACTAATGGTAAAGGATTGATGGGGAAACCACAGCTGCTTTCAGCAACACAACGGAGGAGCACGTGGCTTCATCAGCCTCTGCCATGGAGGATACAGCAAAAGAACAGAGCAAGAGAGAGAGGCAGCACTGAACTGCTTCCCCTCTCCCACTGCAGCAAGATCGTACCTTCAGATGAGGCATGGAGTGAACTCGGCTTGTGTGGACCCACCTCCCTTGGCTTGAGGCTCAACCCGCTGGCCAGCCGCTCGTTGGCGTGGTTGCATGCCGCTATCCACAACTCCCCATGCAGCTCCAGTGCACCCATGCCTGGCACTTCCTGCCGTCAGCTGCCACGTTCCTGCAGCTGCCTTCTACCCCAGTAACGGCTACCGCTTCTCTGTGAAGAGGAACAATAAAGTCTTAAATGGGGCTCCAGGCTTCTCTGACATCTGAGGATCCTTTTCCCAACCTATTGTATCTGTTCATTTTAATGCGTGTCCCCTGGAGTGGGGACTATCTGTGGGTAGGACTTATACTGCTGTGACTGCAGATGGTATAGACCAGGGGTAGGCAAAATGCAGCCCGCGGGCTGGATGCAGCGTGCCAGGCCATTCCATCTGGCCTACAGAACCCCTAAAAAATTAGAAAAGTAATATTATCTGCCCCTGGCTGCCTGTCATGCGGCCCTCGATGGCTTGCCAAAACTCAGTAAGCGGCCCTCCACCCAAAATAATTGCCCACCCCTGGTATAGACAAACCCCAGCTTAGCTTAGATGGAACTGGGCTACATCTCTGTTACAATTACTGTGTAGACTGGGTTGTACAGCACTAGCAAGGCTGACTACTGACTGGTTGTTTCTAGGCGTTGCCACGATATACATCATCTGCTACCCTTTGTTCTGTAGTTTGATCCTCTGTGCGATTGCCAGCAGGAGGAGGAATTCAAGGGAATGGTTGCAACAACAATCACGGCAGCTCAGTGTCGCTCTTCCCTGCTCATGGTTAATCCTGCCCAGCCCTGAACACAGCTGAGAGATCCCAAAGCTGGGTGCAGTGCCGTCAGGACACGGTATGAGGAAATGCTCCCCTCCCACTGCCTCTGCAAAACCAAATGAGACAGTGTCTGTTCCCAGAGCCAAAGCGCTGACTCTTCTGGAGGAAAGGTGATTAGAGGAGCTCCATGCAGCCGCCTTTACGAACACTGCTGGCTGACTGTGTTGGGAAGGGACAGTTTGTTAAAATGGGGAATGCTGGGAAGGGCTCGTGTGTACAGGGTGTATGCGGGGGTGATACATGCTCGGTGGTATACTAGCATGGGTATGGAGCGATCATGGCTCGTGTAATGTTTTGAGAGAGAAAAAGTTTAGAGGCATAAAAAGTAGTGGCTGTACAACATAAAGCACTAAACAGAGGTAACTGTCCAGTCCAGTGGCAAAATTACCCCTGAAAGAATCAGGAGTAAAATTTTCCTTGTGCAAGTTGCACATCTGTCTGTGCTCATCCCAAAGAAGCTAAAGCAGGGGCGGGCAATTATTTTGGGCAGAGGGCCGCTTACTGAGTTTTGGCAAGCCATCAAGGGCTGCATGACAGGCAGCTCAGGGCTGATAAATATTAATTTTCTAAATATTTTAGGGGCCCCGCGGGCCGGACAGAATGGCCTGGCGGGCTGCATCTGGCCCCCGGGCCGCATTTTGCCCACCCCTGAGCTAAAGGCAAACAGGCTTCTACCTGCTCTGCCACATCTAGTGGTGAGACACAGTAATAGCTGCCCGCTGAGCCAGCTACCCAGGGATCTCCATTTGCCTGTCCCCGACTGATTCTGGTGTAATTTATTTCAGTATATAAAAACAGCATCATTTACACTGGACCGTGTGTTTGTCTGTCCGTGCAGTAGAGTGTGTATCGTTATGTGGGTTGGTGCATTTATTGAGCGTTGCAAATATGCCTAGGTTGGTAAGCTTGCCTTAGTGGGGGAACATATACTGTGTGGGAGTGAGCACGGGGTAAGGTGTGAGCAGGCTGGAGATGTGTTTACATGCTTGAGCAAGTGCTGGGTGTGTATGCAGAGGTGAAGGAGGGATGAGCACACACGAAAGGCGTTGTGTTTGTTGGTGGAGAGCATGGAAGGCTTCAGCCTCCATGGCCTAATGACACAACTCTGGCTCTCCTGAGAAAACAGTACATTACTCTGAGAAGCAGCTGGTCCTTCTCCATCCAGCAGGCAGCTCAGAGCAGATACCAGTTGGGTTACTCATCCAAGGCTCAGACAAGCCAGACACAGCAAGTACAGAGCTCTTGGGGAAACCCACTGTTGCATGAGCTGAAGTGAATGGCGCTCCAGGGAGAAAGTGACCACAGGGAAGAAATGAAATCCTCTGGCTGCAGAGCAGCTGCGACGGGGCAGCTCAGATCCAGCCCTGGCTTCCTAAAGGCCACATCAGCCGTACTCCCTGGGGTGGACCGGACACCAGTCTGTTTTCTTGATAAGCCAAAGGAGGGGGCGGCTTTACCTCTTACACTGGGCAGGACCTACTGGCTACTGCTGGTCAATCTTTTAGATAAAAGTTTTCCCTCAAAAAAACAGGGCTTTATCAAAATGAATCGGATAAGAATGTGCTGCAGCTGTGGGGAATGAATGGGCATTTTAGGAGAAAACATTGGGGGGGGTTCTGTTTTGCTGAAATTTTTCATGGCCAAAACCTCATTTCCTAAGCACTTCTCCTGTGATGAGCAGGGATCCTGGTTTTCTCTGATTTGAAAAAAACAACACCCCCCCAATTTTCGGTTAAAAAAAAGTAACCCCAAATCCACATTTCCATGATTTAAATGAACCACCACAAGTATATACATATATAAAGAGTGGTGTTCCATTTGAATCATGGCAAAATGTGATTTGGGGTTCCTGTTTTTTAACTAAAAGTTGGGGAGTTTTTTTAAATCGGAGAAAACCAGGATCCCTGGGGATGAGGTTGCCCTTTTGGAAATGCTGGATCACTCGCTAGGCCTGAGGGGAGGGTTTGGGGGTTTTTGGTGGAGCGCAAGTGAGAATCAGAAATTGTGAGGGGTGCCGCAGCTATCGGTTTATCTCGATGCATCAGAGCTGTTTAGAGAAGGCCTCGGGTGGCCAGCTCAAAGTCCGCCCTGGCAAGGGTGATTCTGTAGTGCCCAAGCAAGGACACCGTTCCCGCAAGAGGCAGGAGGGGCTCACTGCTAACCAGGTGCTACAGAGTCCCTGAAAGCTTTCTTCAGACCCTTAGCAGTTGTCTGGGCCTTTTCCCCACTGAGGCCCCCAGAAGCGGCCGGATTGTCAAAAGTGCCCGGTGCCCATCGGGTTTCATCACCCCACCATGCTGGGAGCTGAGTTTTGGCCCCATGCTCAGTAGCAGTGGGATCCTTTGCAACGGGGGCTTCAGTATTGCCCAGACACCTCCTGAAGCCAGGGCACTTGCTGCTGCAGTGACATCTGTCCTGCGGGATGCCCAGCCAAACTGGCACAGCCTCCAGATTTGGCACCAGCGGGTGGAGGGATAAGAGGCTGGTGCGAGGAGGGAGGGGGCTTGTTCTAGGAGCTCCCCAGAAGCGTCCCCGCGAGAAGCGGGCCGTGCCATGTGCGGGGGCAGAGTGGAGGTCCCCACCCGGGAATCTCCAGGGCTGTGTGCTACAGCTGGGGAGGAAAGTCTTCACCATCTCTAGGGGCCCCGCATCTTTCTGCGAAAGGCAGAGCACCTGCCTTCGCTTTCCCCCGTCCGCCCCCCAGCAGAAGTCACGAGTCCTCTCCACTTCCTCTTTCTCTGAAATCCAAGATTACCAGAGAACAGAAACAGTCGGTGAGCAACGGCCGCTGGCAGGAGTGAGGCTGATGCACACCCGGCCCCGAGCTGGCGCTGGGCCCAGAGGCCGCGCTGCTGCGTTACAACATAAACACACACACGCGCGCTTGCACGCTGTCGTTCACATTCCCTCGCATGTGGACCGCGGGGCAGGTTCTGGCACCCTGGCACCACACCTCTGCCCGGTGCCCTGTGGGGGCCGTGGGGGGGCCGAGGAGAAACGAGCTGCAAGGAGCCACAGCTGAGGAACATTGCATCAGTGGCATGGAAAAGCAGTGTTTTTAAATATGCTCAACCCAAGGCACAATACAGCCTGGTCCTCCTGCATTTGATATCAGAGGAGCTGCGAGTGCTGTAGCTTCAGTTGGCTGGGAGCAGGTGGAGTTGAGTGAGCTGAGCTGGCTGGTGCAGGCAGGGAGTGCGTTTGGGCAGCTGCTGGCAGCTGGGGAACAGGCTTGGTGGTAATTCGCACCATGTGTTCAGCTGGTGCAGCTTTCCTCCGCTCGCGCATGCACACACACACACACACACCTACAGACGGTGATGTTGGGACTTCAACAAACACACGCGTCCTCACAGCCTCCCCCGCACGCGCACTCCTGAGAACTTGTTCTCTCACATCAAGTGACACCTGGCTTCACGCCCACACCCCCGCAACAGGAGGCCAGGGCTGCGCTCCGAATTACCCAGGCATACAGAAACCAGCTTACTCATGTCATCCTCCCGCCTTGGTATATAGCTGGGTCACTCCCTCGCGGTTGCACTTTTGCTCTCGTTCCTGAGGGGCTGCTGTTTTGTGCACTTTGAAGCACCGGAGATCCGCCCAGGCTCCCACAAACGCCCTTGCACACGCTCTCCCCTCTCTATGCATTGTCAGCTCCCAAGTGCTCTGAGCACAGGTTTGCTCTTGGCCCAGCACCTTCACCCCATCTGGGGGCTACCAACCTTCTGATCTGCCTTGAAAACCTCCATCAGGGCGCCCCAGCCAGCCCGCCAGGGCTGCAGGGTGGAGATCAAAGGGGAGGGGGTGATGCCACGAGGGTCTGGTAGTCCAGGCCTGTGAAGCAGAGGATGAACTGAGCAGGCGTTCAGGGTTTTCCATGACGCTGCCCTGGGGACTGAGCCTCCCCAAATGAATGATGAGAACCTGGTGGCTCAGTCAGGTTGGAGGGAGCCAAGAGAGTTAGGTTTTGTTTCCTGGCCTTGGGAGGGGCTGTTGGCACCGAGAAGGGTGGGTGGGGGGAAGCACCGCGGCCGGAAAGCAAAACCGCAGCAAGGAACAGCAGCTTCCGCTGAGTCGTGTTCTCGGAAACCTGGTTCAAGGCAGGGTGTTCTTTCCCCTTCTCCCCCATCATCAAACCTGTGTTCCTGTCCCTGCCTGGGGCCCCTGAAAGTCCCTGCCCTCTTCCTCCCACTCACATACCCCTCCACCCCCAATCCTTGAGACACACACACAGCAACGTCATAGTGATACCAGCTCTAGCTTAGCACCCCATGGCCCAGCTCATGCAGCTCTGGGACAGCACCACCGAAAGGGATATTTGGGCCAAGGGGTCCCAAGGTCAAAGCCCGATGCACCCATTAGAGAAGGAGTCACAGGTCCCCAGCATTTCTGCAGGGCAGAGTCTCCTATAACAGCCACCCTGAAAGTGCCTGCAGCTTGAGTTAACCTAATAGGGAATGAGGCTGGGTCAAGCTCCAAAAAGCTTTGGCTGCTCCAAAGCTGAGGGCTAGTGTCGGCAGAGCGCACAGCTGCGTGTGGGACCCTGGCTCTTGTTAACTCCCTGCCTCTGCTGGGTAGGAAGAGCATGTGGGATCTGAACCTCGTGCCTCATCCAGCCTTTCATCCTACTTGCTCTGCCCCCTCTCAGTATGGCGGCCACTTCCATAGGTCCTAGTTCTGTTGAGCTTGGCACTGCACAGACACTGTCACAGCCTAAGCAAGCACCTCCCTTCTCTTCCCTGTCCCTGTCTCCTGTCCTTTCTATCTTCCATGGCCTCATTCCTATGTGTGCACTGTCCATCCCTCCCCTACACCCCACTTCCTTTATCTTTCTCTCTCATTCACACACACAGTTTCCTTTCTTGTCTGCTGCGCACTTGACCCATTCACAACTAAATAGCTGTATTGAAATCCAGCCCATTGTATCTGGCCCTGGACAAACCCATCCCTGCCCCAACTGTTTCTTACTAACAACCTGGTCTTGTTTGCATCCTGTTGACAGGATCCATGCAGGGTTGGGAAGACTCATTGACTTTGATGAAGGATCTAGTTGCAGCCTAGAGAATGCAGCCACTTGCTGGGTTCGGTCTCTCTTCCCACTGCCTGCAAATGCAAGGTAGTATATGAATAAGATTAATTCACTAGTAAATATTTGAGTAAGTCACCAGGATTGTTTTTCTATTTCCTTGTGCTCCTCCATCTGTCTGTCCATCTGCACCAGGTACCTTTTGTCTTACACTTACACTGAAAGCTTGTTGGGGTGGTGGGGGGCTATTCCTTTGTTCCCTATGTGTGCAACACCATGCACGATAGAGGCCTGGCCTTTGCCAGGGGCAAAGTAAGCCTCAATACAAACACACACACACACACACATACACACACACACACACACACACACACACTCATTTTTCAAGGGCCATAAAACAGGAGTTGAACCTTCTGCTGCTTTTCCCAAAATGGGAAGAAAAAGGGGTCAAGACATGAGCTTTTAGACGTGAATAAGGAAGATGCATCTTGCCTAGAGAAAAATGCAGAGAGGCCCATGTTCCCTAGCAAACCTGTAAGTGATCTCAGTCCTCCTCTGGTCTCTCCACAGAAGCAGGGCAGGGGATAGTCATAAGCAAAGGGGTTGGGTGACGCCTGGTATGAGCAAGCCAAAGTGACAGGAAGTCAAAGGGAAATGCAGCCCTGATGTCCGGCATGCACTGGGCCAAGTGAGTGCTGCACGCACTGGAAATACAAGTTCAGAGCCAGCCCATTGCTGAGAGATCTAAAAGCACTAGAAGAGGGTGGCTGCTGGTTTCTGATCTCTGGTGGAGGTACATTTTCTGGTTGGAACAACCCTGCCACCCTCCAGAAGGTCTTTAAAGAACTGCATGTCTGTGGTCCAGTCTCGTTCCTCTTGAAGCAGCAGGAAGGGGCCCCACGCTCTTGGTGGAAGAGGTCTCACGCACTACGTGTCGGGCTCTATGGAGACACTCTCCCACCCGACACTGGTATTGAGTGTCTTTGGACACCTTCCTTCCAGGAACCTCCATACACTTCCCAAGGAAAGTGACTGTCACCACCCCACTCCATAAGGGCTCACAATAGTGAAAGACTTGCCTGGGATCCCTTGGCAAAATGTTATGGCAGAGCCAGGAATAGACACCCCAGTCCCGTGCCCTACCCTCTTGGCCCTCATTCTTGCTGACTGGCAGCTGGCAGCCTCAGCACCAGGAAGGAGAGGCCTACACCCACTGGAACCACAAACTCGGCTCCTGGTAGAGCCACCCACCATCACAACTGCACCATGCCCAGGTAGGAGTGCAATGGCAGGGTGGTAGACTTCCAGAAAAGGAACAGGTAACTTCCTCTTAGCCACATCTTCCCTCACAATCCCTAATTCTCAGAGAATGAACCCATCAGCCCCTTGCCCCAGAGAACAAATTTTCCAGTAAGCAGCTGTATTTTTAGAAGAACGTTCAATGCTGGAGTCTTATGATGGAGGTCCCAACTGATATCTTGGGGACAACATTTGACCTCCAGGACCCTTCAATATGGTTCACAGTCAAAGGAAATGCTGCTTTCTATGGACCCATTACTTCAGGTGGAGAGGGGAGAGTGCTATAGGAAGCTTCCTTGGTGCTGTTGCCCACAGGCCAGTGAAGCTTGGGGACCACCGTTCTCTGGAACCCTACCCACAAATATACATTGAGATGTCTACACTGGCAAGTGAGGTTCAAAGAAGGTCTGGAGCCCTTTAAGCAGTGACACGTGCCAATCTGCAGGAGAAGCAGAGTAGGTTTGAGGAGGGACAGGAGCAAAAGTCACAAGCCACTCACCTGCTACTGGATTGTGGGTGACATTACATGGTGTGGGTGAGGTGGCCTGGTGACTCATATGTACACACATTGCACCACTAGGACCCCCACAATGGCAGAGGCAGCTGGACCAATTAATTTTGGATGCCTGGATCATCTCCAGACCCAGGGAGCTCATAGAGTGCTAGGCCTATCCTGCAGTCAAGAGGTGAGAGATATCAGCATGTATCTGAGCACCTTGACAACTTTGATCTACCTAGCTCAGGTACCCAGGAGTCAAGCTACCAGCAGTACCAACTTCAGTATGGGCTACCAGCGCAAGCAAATAGCAAGGAACCCCAACCAGCTTTCCCAGCCTTCGTTGACATTCGTGCTGCCATATCTCCCAAACTAGCTGAATTAAGTGTAGCCTGAGCATAATGCAATCCCACCTCCTGACTACGGTGCAGCCCTCTGCATAATCTAGGCGCAGGGCCCTTTGGCAAGCCCAGCTCTTGGTTAAATGCCCAAGCAGAAACTGAACACCTTTTAAAATGTAGCTCTGAGAAGACGTGAAGACTTTCAGTACCTAGGAAAACCAGCCCCAGAAACTCCCTAGTTCAGGGGTGGCCAATTAATTCAGGCAGAGGGCCGCTTATTGAGTTTATCGAGGGCCGCACGACAGGCAGATCAATATTAATTTTCTAAATTTTTTAGGGGCCCCACGGCCCAGATAGACTGGCCTGGTGGTCCACATTTGGCCCACCCCTGCCCTAGGTGGTCTGAGCTTGTGAGCACTGCTTGCCATTTTATAGGGGCCTTTCCCAGCATGCTCTGGGCCCCTATAAAATGGGGTACCTGTCCCTTTAAATCTGCAAAGTAGCTGGGGCTCTCCTTTGGCTTCTGGCTGCTGCTCCAGGTTGGGAGGCTCTCTTCTGGCTGGTAGGTCTTTCTTGCTTTTTATGCTGTCTCTTTTCTTTCCAAGGTTGTGCCCTGTCCTTAGTGACTCTTTCCAAGGAGATATGTCCTCTCTGCTCTACAGCTTACTGTTTTGAGAAATGTAGCTGGATGAACAATGGGGTTGTTACTCTCAGTTTCCTTCTGAATCCATGTCCCTCTGAAGCCCCTTCTGAGGCTGCCCAGTTCCTTGTTGTTTTCTTCTGGTTGGTATTTAAAGCAGTTGCTTGTGTTGTATAACTCTTCATAGGGGGGGAGCTCTTCCAAAGGTGTGCTTGGTGAAGCCCAGCAAATACAGGTGGTGAAAGCCTTATTGTGGGTGGATCTCCACCTTCAGAGCAGGCCTGTCTACCTGAAATTGCTTCCTGGAGTTTTGTCAGGTCTTGAGAACCTGAAAAGTGATGAGGCTTCTGCTAAGTCCCTTAAAAGGTTGTCCCCTACCTGATTTACATTGTGGCTGGTGAAATGGGCCTTTTTTGTTCCACTTCCTTTTTTCTTTTTGAGTCTTCCTCAGAAAGATTCTCAGAGGAGCTGGACACCCAGCAACCCTAGTGAGGTGCCTAGTTGAATGGGGTGAACCAGCACATGAGAAACTGGGCGATTGCTCACCCAAGTGAATGTTGGAGATAGGCCCAAAATGCTGCTTCCTCTCCAGTGCTGAGCTGTATCTATGCTAAAAGTGGCTGTATGGTATATGTTGGGGCAGTGTGCAAGTGCCACAGAACACTTCCTGTGTGGTCTTACTTTCTAGAGACTGTGGTGACCCATGCAACACAGGGCTGAAGGTACATTGCACAAGCAACCTTGATTCTAGGTTTCTTAACTTTTGTGGGCTTGGCTTTGCAACTCTAAAAATGATCTTTTATTTGTGTGTGTGTGTGTGTGTGTGTGTGTGTGTGTGTGTGTGTGTGTGTGTGTGCGCGCGCGCACATGCACAGGACTTCCCAGTATTTTAAGAAAACGGGGTGGGGAGGGAAGGATCCCATCATGCGGCATCGCATTGACAACTACAGCAGGGTGACAATCTTTAGCCCCACCCCATAACTCCTCCGCCAGTTGAACTGAGGATGAGAAATTCTGCAAGGTTCGGTTTTACAATTGTTGACAGCAAATGAACGATGAGACTCTGACCTTCTGGTTGGGGAAGAGAGCATGCTTCTACTGGCTGAATGGGAGAGGGCCTACCCATTTTCCACTGAAGCTTGTCCCTTCTATCCTGAGCATCTCAAAGGAGACAGCATGGGGGAAACATCTTCTGTCCAACCTGGTTGAGACCGACACCAAGCATGGGAACCTTCAGCTTCTGTGGTTAAAATCTGGCCAAGTTTTAAACAACTGAAAATAGGGTCTTGATAGAGGACAACATGAGCAATAAAGCATTGCTAAACAGCAGGACCCCCAGCTATTATAAAGAGTGTCTGGTCTTAGACCCTTTCCAAAGCCCATGTGACTGTGTCTGCTTCCAATGTTGCCCATCTCTGAAGAGTGAACTATAAGCCAGGGGGTCAATGCTCTGGGAAATGGTGTGCTTAAGTAGCTAGGGTGGTTATAGAAGTCAGCTTGGGACCTGGAAGAATCTGGCAGCTGGATGCTGATGTGGAAGGGCACTGGGATGAGAGCTGTGCCCTGCAGTAATGCCAGAGAGACCAAGGAAAGAGAGCACTGGACCCGATGTGGGGCCAAATCATAACAACCTGGTGGGTCACTACAGGGGAGGCTTATTGAGGATGGAGGCAAAATTCAAATGCCTAGAGGCCTTGAGTTGTGTGCACGGAGAGGTTTTCACTAATGTAGTGGGCTGGGGAAGAGTCCAGCAGCCCTCTGAAGTGGCCCATTCAGGCTGCTCTCCATTTCGGAGAATTCTGGGCACACATCCGTTGCCAGAGGAGGACGGGGGCTGCCACCCCTCACCATTAGACCTCTGATAGTGAAGCCAGCACCGTCATGCCATACAGAGCCCTCTGTGCCCCCCACCATCCCTTTCCTGGCACCATCAGTGGCGTTGCTGGACCTGATTTCACCCACTTCCTGCCACACTTTGCAATGTAGATTCCTTTCAAAGTCTTCCTCACAACCCCCTCTGTACACCTGAGCCTGGGCGCAGCCTCTCCATGCCTTAAGCAGTCAACGTCCTTCCATACCCTCCTTCAACCCTTCTTCTTCAAGCAACCATCCAGCCAGCGGTCTCTCCCCTCTCCTGTGCTGCTGCCTGGTGACCTAGTGAGTGCCAGTGGGGCACAAGCCTGCCTCTGTTGTGCCCTTATGGGGTAAATAGTTATGGGCCCTAAACAAGATCAGGGCTCCATTGTGCCAAGGGGTAGCACAGACTAAGTGACTTGCTGCCCAGAAGAGCTCACAGTCTAAGCTGGCAAAACAGAAGGGTTGTAGGGACAGCGGGAGCATCTCTGCAGGTAGAAACAGATTATAGCATTGGGTGATGGTGCCAGTCTGGACAGAACTGTCATGTGGGGACCATCGCCTTGCACGAGAGCAGCCAGCTGCACCCGTGCAGTATGATTTGTCACATGCAGGTGACGGTGGATTATAAGGCCCCTGGTGCAGCAGTTGCCTCGTTTGCCATTTTCTATGCATCTCCGTGGATGCCGCACATAAGCTCCTCCCTAGAAAGTGCTCACAGTACTTGTGCGCTCACTGAGGAAGCCATTGTTTGATTCCCAAGCTGCAGTGTTTATCTCTCTCTCACACACACACACACACACACACACACACACACACACACACACCCTCCTTTTTCTTGCCCTAACAGAAAGGTGCACAGAGTTAGCTTACATAGCTGTTACGTTAGCCCGAAGTCAGGCAGAAGGCAGGGCAGGGTGATACCTTAGGCTGCTTTTTGGAAAGGTGGGGAATGGAGCCAGGAGATGCTGCTTCTAGTGGCTACCTGGGCTCAGTATCTCAATTGCTCCAGTAAAATTGGAGAGAGGAAGGAGGTTTCTTTGAGGGAACCAGCGGCCTCTGAGAACAGAGCCTCTTGCGAGAGGGCATAGCCTCAGAGAAACAGGGGAAATGGCTATGGGGACTTTCAAAGAGAGGAGAGGGGCTGTACAGAAGGGTCCCCATGCTGGTGCTATCCAAGTGCTGCCTGTCAAGCCCTCTGTGTAGGAGAAGGCAGAGGCAGGATGCAAACAAGGCCGCATTTCCGTGAAGAAGCAACGCCTCGTATTGCAATTTCACTGTCGTTGCTGACTCATTGTGACTCACCCAAACCTTTCACTCCCAGGTCAGCCCTGGAAGGTGATGCTATGAGAACAGCAACCTGGGGTACAGCGTTTGCTGGATTCCCTGCAAGCCAGTACTCTAGTAAAAAGGTGGGTGTCTGTCCTTTGCAGACTCAGCTTGAGAGTCAGGTTGGCTTCTGCTTCTCACACCTCCTATCAGAGGCACGGCAAGCAGAAGCAGGTTGCCGGTGTGCGCGCCATCCAATTGCGATCAGTGCTTTGCCGCAGCGTAGCAGAACAAGATGTATACAGATCTGTTGCTGAGGCACTAGAAAGTGGAGAAATCGGCCTCTCTGCTCCACCGGGCTGGCTCCCTGCAGAAAGCAATAAGCGGTCGAGTCAACGATGGTGATCCTGACACGCTCGGGGAGGAGGTGGGTTGAGCGAGGTGGCGATTCCTGTGTTTCACTGTCACTTTTGGGAGCGAGGCGCCATTTTCAATGTGTCATTACAGCTCCAAAATAGCAAGTGATGCAAGTGATCCGTGTAAAATTACAGCCCAACCTCTCCTCTCACTTTCGTTCTGGGCAAACCGTGCCCTGTCCTTGGAAAGCTCTGGTGTGGAATAATCAGCCTCTGCTGCCGTCTCCCTGAAGTTTGCCACGTGTCGCTTCCAAGACCCTGGGTCAAACCCAGTGTGGGTCAGTAGCTTAGTGCCTGTGGGCTCTGCCTGGTGCAGGATGAGTTTGGTGGTCACTGCTCAGTTACTAATGGGCGGGTATTATCTACCAGGAAACTGCTGCATTGGGCAAGGGGAACGAGGAGTGATCTAGTGACCAGTGCATGGGCGAGAGCAGGCTGAAGGGATGCATCCTACTGGAGCGTCCAGAACTGCCCCCGCAACTGGAGCCAAATGCTCAAAGCTTAGCCCGTGGTGCCTGCCGCAGAATGTGGGTAAAGGGCTTTATTGTCTAGGGCTGCCAATGCAGCAGTAAACTGCAAACACGAGTTAAATCTGTGCTTCCTGCTGGTGAGAATGGCTCTGGCCCTGGCCCTCATGTTCTCCCTCAGTTGGGAGGGGAGAGAGCAAACAGACTGACCTGGAGCTTGAAATGGGCAAGGACAGGTGCAGTGGGCGGCTTTCCGCCTATACAAGAAGATTGACAGTGCCATCTGCTGCCCTAGACACGCATCAGACAGGTGTGATCGAGAGATCAAGGCCATGCTGGCAGGTGACTGCAGCAGTGCTAGCCAACCTGGCCCCGGGCTTCATTCCTGTGGAAAACATAGTATTCAGTGACAGCAATGCAGGGATTGCTAACGACCGGAGCTTAATCCACCTGCGATCCAGGGCACTGGCTGGCTCACACCTCCAGCTCCGAGCTGGCTGACATTTTAGAGGGCTATTTTGAGCCCCATTTCCTCAAACATATCCAAGATGTTGCTGCCTTCGTGTTCCCACCTCTGCCCTCTGGCCTACGATCTAGTCAAGATGTAGCACGTCCAACTACAGACCCAAATGCATTGTTGCCTGCTGGCTGAGCTGGTTACAACACAGAGTTGGGTACCCACAGATCCCTT
>NW_005841897.1:1938962-1944541 GCF_000455745.1 Alligator sinensis | reverse complement strand
CCTACACTGCAACTAGGCATCAAGTAAGTTGTGTTCGTATATGTGCCTTCTGAAGAAACCGGGAAGCTAATCCCTAATGCCTTTGCAAAGCCTCAAGGAGCATCCATTGCAGTTAGCACAAGTCACGTGGAAGACGGTGATCCTGTCTTGTGTGTTCTTACAACTTGTCTGGCCGCGAGTGCTAGGAGCTTGGCAGACGCCTATTGCCTACCACACCAGTTCTGTGGACTTGGCGTGGAGCTTGCAAACCTGGATGCACAGATTGTGTTGCAACAACTTAGTTCCTCATAGCGAGTCATGTCACTCGAGTTGCTGTTACAGTAAACGGATCTTTGGTGTCAGAAATGGATGTTATTATGTGCTGGTAGTTTGGGCAGCGTAAGTCAGGAGGTGCTCAAAAGCGGCACAGCCTAGCAAATGGTACGTGGCGAGTTGGATGACCTGCGCTTGGGTGTGGCTGAACTGGGATGCTTGCTGTGTGACCGTGGGCAGGTTCATGGAATCATAGAAAATTAGGGCCAGAAGGACCTCAGGAGGTCATCCAGTCCAACCCCCTGCTCAAAGCAAAACCAGCCCCAGTTATCTCACCCCAACCAAGAATGACTTTGTTTAGCTGGGCCTTAAAAACCTCCAAGGATGGAGATTGCACAACCTGTCTGGGTAGCCTGTTCCAGTGTTTTTACTACCCTCCTAGTGAGAGTTTTTCCTAATATCTAATTTACTTCCCTTGCTGCAACTTAAGACTGTTGATCTTTTTTCTGTCATCTGCCACCACTGAAAACAGTTTGGCTCCATCCTCTTTAGAACCAGCCTTCATCCTTTCAGGAGCCAGGCAAGTTGAAGGTTGCTATTAAATCCCCCCCTCAGTCTTCTCTTCTGCAGACTAAATAAGCCCTGAGTCACATGCACCAACCCCCTAACCATTTTATTGCCCTCCACTGGATTCTCTCCAACCATCACGATTTTACACTTGCTTACTTGTGTCCTCATGACAACGCATTTAGCAGAATTCACAGATTTGTTGAACTCTGGCAGGGCCGTGCTATGAGTGCTTCTGCTGTAGCCTTAAACTTGCAACCACTGAGCTGTCAACCATGCACCTTAGCCCCCACACTATCCCAGCCCTTGGGATCAGAGTTATACCTCTTCTCTTGTCTTGGCTTTCTCTCCTCTGGCTTGTCTTGTGTACTTGGAGTGTGTAAGTGCTTTAGGAGAGGATTACCTCTCGTTGTGTGCGTACAGTATCAAGACTGGCTCAAATAGAGTACAGTATCAAGTAATACAGGACTGGCCAGGGTTTCAGGGCACCTTTTCCAACCCCTGCACCATGGCAGGAGCAAGTATACCTAGACTATCCTGGACAGATGTTTGTCTAACCTCTAATACAGGTAATGCAGGCAACAGGGAGGTGGCTGGATCCCTTAAAGACTTGTTTCCAGACTTCCACAGATTGGACCGACCCATGCTGCACAGCTCCCTTGAGTCCATGTTACCCACATTTCTCCACCATTCGTTCTAGCTCTCTACCCTGTTTAGGAATTACCAACACATGTGCAAGCTGGTCTGTGAGGCTGGCCAGAAGCCAAAGGCAAGGCTCCCCTCTGGAGGGTGTAAGGACACAGGGCGGGGAGAAGGCTTCTACCTGAGATTTGGATGGAGAGGGGAGGTTTTATCCACCTGGAAACCTTGAGGAGCCTGCCTTTCAGTGGCTCATGCCTCTATGTCCATCCAGATCCCTGCACTCAGTCCCTCCAGACCTCCTCAATTGCTTTTCCCGTAGGGTGTCCTACACCTTCCTCCTCCTTTCCTCAGAGCATCTCTACCTCACTGATCCCCTCCTGTACCCCCTAGTCCCCAAATGTGTCCTGTTTCTGTAGTCCCAGCCCTGACCCACCCACTGCTGCCCCTGCTTCCCCTGCCCCACTTGCTCCCAACGCTGCTGAGTTTGCAGCAGTCCCAGTTCACAAGTCTGCTTACATTGTGACCACTTTGGCTGTAGGAGCCCAAGAGCAGTTCCTTAGGTCTCTAATCCCCTCTCCCACCTCCCATAATTGGAGGGCAAGACACTTTGAAGATATGGGCCACCCCTCCACATGGAACAGGGACTTCCACTCCATGTACACCAAATACCTATCCCAAAGCCTGGGCTTGATCATGCTGGGTGCTGAGTCAAGAATCCTCACTGATGTCAATGGAAACTGAAGGTAGAATGGAGCACATGCTTTCTTTGGGTCAGTAACCTTCACGCCATTGGCACAAGTCCAGAGTGCCATTTGGCAGTGTGCCCCACTGGGTAGGGTACTGGGACCCTTGGCCCATCTCTGCCACTGACTTGGGGGAGGGAGTGTGACAATGGTCAAGTCACTTCGGCTCCCACATCAGCTTCCCCTCCTACCAGCAGTCCTTCAAGGCCAGAAATGTCTTGCTAGAAGTATGCAGTGCCCACACCAGAGCCCTGCCATGGACTGGGGGCTCTGCTTGTGAGCAGCACCCAGTAAGTCCTGGTTCACGGAAGCAGACCTTAGGCTTTGTGCTGAATCTGCCCACAGGGATGACTCGGGGCATTTATACACGTACATTTTCGTGCCTGGACATGCTGGAGATCCGGCACATTGGAGCAGACTCGGTTAATCTGTTCTGCACACAAGCTGATGCGCACGGCACTGCATCATTTGCAGTTGTAGAAGTGGTGAAATGCACGTCAGCACGGAAAAAATGGCAGCGGTGTGCTCTTGAACTAAAACACCTTCTGTGTTTTAGTTCAAAAGCAGACTGCCATTTTCTGTGCACAGACTCACATTTTGCACTTATACAATTGCAAGCGATGCAGCACTGGGCACTTTTCAAAGCGCCCAGTGCTGTGGCGCTTGCATATGTAAAAATGCCCTGTGATCAGACTGGTAGGAGTTTCTCTACAGTAAGGTTTTCTGCTGCCCGTCTGACAGGCTTTGGCACAGGAAATGACCAGTTATCTAGTCACATGTGCTGTGGAAAGGAGGGATGTAGTGTTCAGATGCGGCCAGACTGCATTTCTTCACCCCATGGGGGTTGAGGGGAATTTTCTGACTTCCAGGGTTTTCCTAACTCTCAAAATCCCTTTTGAGGAAGCATCTCTGTTCCAAGCTTTTGTCCAAGCACCAGGCAGACAGAAGCCAAACCCCCACAAAAGAAAGTAGCTCATACAATCCCTCCCCATGTTGCTCATGGCTGCTTTTAGCTAATACGAGGGATATGCAATCTCTTCCAAGTGTCAGGGCCCAACCTCTGTGGGCTTCGTGCTTCTTCACAGCACGTGTCTCTAACTTAATGCTCAGTGTGACAGGCCTGGTCAGGATATGGCGTGGAGGCTTCCCATGGACACCAGGGAGAAAAGCAAGAGCTTGGCACTAACCCAACCTCTCCCCCACGTTCCCTTTGCTGAAGACCATGGAGTATCCCTTCCTGCCTGGCCTCCCAGGGCAGCTGTGCGGACAGTGTCTGCGCTTGTGCTCCAGGTGACACGTTACCTGCCCCTTCTGGTAGTCAAAGCATGAGGCTCAACCACAGTCTCTTTACCACAGGTGACTTTACCAAGGAAAAACTGAGCCTTTCATCTCATCCTCTTCTTGAGACAGTTCACACCATAAATTCAGAGTCCGTTGGACTAGACTGGCTACCAGCCCATCTTATCTACTGGTCCACATCCATAGTGCCAAGGTGTTGGCCGGAGCCTAGGAACAAACATCCTTCGTACCTAACTCTGGCTAGCAGATGCTTAACACTTGCTAAGTCCTCTTTCAAGTGGCTCAGGAAGATTTGTAGACACCCCTGGATGCACAAAAAGGACAGCAGGGAGCAGGCAGGCTTTAGCTCAATGAGAGGGAGGCATGCACAAACCGCAGGAAGTAGAGGGGGACAATTCTCAGCCCCCAGGACTTGTCTGTGGTAGTATACCAGTTTAACACCTCCCCCAACCCCAAATGTAAGGGTTACAAGCTCCTAGCTGGGGTGAAGCACCTCTCTACTGGGATAATTCATTCCAATGCATTTAGGAGTACTCAGCTGGTGTGAGCCACTGCTACATCCAGTGTTAACTTCTTGGATAGAAGAGTCGCCTCCCCCCAAAACAGTCTGCCCATGTACAGTCAATACAGATATTCTTCCAAGCCCCTCTATCAGAGCAACTCGATGGAAGAGCTTCAGTGTTTGCCCCTCCCTGGCCCCTCAGTCTGAAAAGAGGGGCAAGAGGGTAATGAGAGTGTAGCCCAGAGGCAGGGTGGAGGGATGTGGGTACACATCTAGCTCGTCACAGCCCCAGGCTAGAGCTCTCTTGCTGTAGCATCAGGTGAGAGGAAAGAGAAGGCAGGTACCAGTGAGGTTAAAAAAGTGATTTTTTTTTTTTTAATTTTTAAATTAATAAAAAACCTTCAACCTGGTGTTTTTAAGCAAGATTCTGATTTGAAAACTTAAAAAAACAAAACAAAAACAACCCAGCCCCTCCCTGCTCCTTGGCTGAAAGGAGCACTTAGCTCTCCAGCTCCAGATCTGTATCAGGGAGCAATGGGGTGTTCCTTATACACAGCACCCCTTCCAGCTCATGGCTCCATACTTGAACATTGTCTTTTGTAAGGAATGGGGTCTGTGCTGGAGAATGGAGGAGCCAAAACATTTCTAAAGGGAAGGGAGGAGAGACTTCTTCCTGGGGGTGATGGGCCTGGAGAAGCTGGATGGAATCCCAAGATAGTTTGGGGCTGGGGGGTGAAAGGGGGCATGTAGCAGGCTTGGATGAACTTCAAGAGAGGCCAAGGAGCAAAAGTGTCCAGGACAACCAGAAACTCTCTCCCCTAACGTTGTTGGCCTGTAGTGGACTGGTCTACCTAGAACATCTCAGTCAAGCTGTGCTCAGGAGAGCATCTGCCTCCTCTCCAACTCTGGAAGCAGATGCATGTTCCCAAGGTGCAGCGGCGACTGCCAAAAAGTAGCCCAACATGAGCCAGAGAAGATTAGTGAAGGGACAGGAGAGTGCAAAGAGGCATCTATACCAGACGTTCCTGGAGGGACAACGTACATGCTCTGGAGACAATCAAGCCCATCACGTCTCATTTCCCGCTCATGGGTACCACTGCGACACAGGAGCAGCCTTGGGTTCAAGCAGCATGTTGCATCCCTTTCCCGTAGCAGCCAGGCTCCACCAGGTGCATCTTTCTCCCACACTGCCACCACCCTCTACTGGAAAGGCCCACATCAGCCAAGCCACAAGCTCAGATCCATTGCATCCAATTTTCCAATGGTCAACACCATATCCCGCCTGCCAGAGGTCCTCCCTGATGGGTGAGGAACCATACGGCAGCCAGGGGAGTGGGGAAAAGGGGGCACAAAGGCAGTCTGAACCCCCTCCACCCTACCTGAAGGAGCACCTGGCAGTCCAGCAAGGTCCTCTTCTCCCAAGCACTATCATTACCCCACTGACTACTAGGAGGGGAGAGGGTGTCGCTCCCTACTGATTCTTGGCCAATCTCTCCATTGCTCTTATTCTCTCTGGATTTATATACATTAGATATATTTATATATTATAGTTATATATTAAAAAAGGGGGGGGG
>NW_005841897.1:1935491-1938950 GCF_000455745.1 Alligator sinensis | reverse complement strand
AAAAAAAAAAAAAAAAAGAACTATAAAATATTCCAGTGCCATTTTTCAGGAAACCCCTCTGCTCCCCCTACCCTGCCGCCCTGGCCTGATCTCTTCTTTCTCCTCCCCCACCCAGCCCCTACCCCCGCACCCCATCTTGATGTTCAGTGAGTCTTATCTCTGCCCATCCATTGCAGCCATCGCTTTCTGCTGGGATCCTCCTTGCTGAGACACTGGTGGCCACATGGGTTGCTGGTGGTGGTGGTGATGGTGGAGGTTGTGGCTGGTTGGAGATGAAGGTGGTATCCAGGCAGGTTGGTGGTTGGGTGGAGAGGAGGCCCAGAAAGGGCTGAAGTTCCCTGGTGGGGAGCAGGCCATGGATGTGATTGGGCTGTTGCTACTCTGTAGATTCTCTGAGGTCCGCAGCTTGGAAAACATAGCAAGAGCATCCGGGAAGTTCGGTGGAGTGGCTGGAGTATTGCTAGGTGTGCACATCTGCAGGGAGATAAGAGACAGGGCACTGTGACTATCACAGGGACTGGTGCTACAGCAGCAAGCACCATCTCTGCTGGAGCTAGAGGTAAAACCTGTCACTGGCCAACTGGGAAATGCCTGGTCTGAGCCATTTCCTCAAGGAGGACACCTGCTCTTCTCCCCAGTTTCAACAGCAGCCTTGCTCCCATGATGGGACTTGGAAAGTAAGCAGTGCTAAGCATCAAAGGTCCCAACACAGAACTGGCACGAATGCAGGAGCTGCATCATCTCTCCCCGGGCCTACTACGAATCTCTGAGCTCACAGAATTGCTAGCAAGACAAAACAGGAGGGAACAGAGGCTCTTGCCCAAGGTCACTGCCAATTAGCGGCCACAGCTGGGAATCCAGCTTTCCCAGCGTGCTGGGCCACAGTGGTGCGACAGGAGCACCTGGGCACTTGCTCTGCCGCATTGCCCACTTTGGCATGCGGTCTTGGACCGTCTTGGCCCTTTTGTGACTCCTTGCTGAGGCTCGTGCTTATTCACCTGGGAGGATTAGCTTGCCAGGGGCCCTGACAACAGCAATTGTTATGTTTGCCAAGTATTATTAATCATATGCTGGGCTGCCCCCCCCCAACATTTGGTCAATTATTACAGTTTTTCCCCATCACTCCTCAATTATCCTTGTGATTGCAACTGAAAAGTAAATATTAACAGGGCAGGAACCTCCCACACACTCCACACCCCACAAGCACTGCTGTTATGGAGGGGCGTGTGGCGCTCCGACACCAATGCCATGAGAGAGTCGAGGTGGCCATTGCCAGATAGATTAGCTAGAAGTGCCTCCTGGGTGGCTGGTTGCTGGCAGGACTGAGAGGCAGACAAGGACCAAGGCAGCATTAGGCTTTGTGGAGGTAATTTGTCTCTCCCTACCCCAGGAGGAACAGAGCATAGCAGTTCCACCTAAGCCATGCTTCTTACCCACAGCAGCCCATGCAGCCATGTAGGCATTTATGTGCTACCTGCAAGACTGCTAGAGGCCCCACTGGGGAGCAGGGAGTAAGCCTGCGTCCCTGGCCTCCAGAGTACAAAATTGCTGCCCCGAGGTGTTCAACTTGGAGGGACCCAATGTACTTGGAGAGCTGGAGTTCAGCTCAAAGCTGACTGCTTTGTGCATTGGGTCCCTAAAAAGAAATGGGAAAAAAAAGACAGGGTGGGGGAAACCCATCCGTTCTCAAAGCCACCTGAAACCGAGCCACCCCCTTTGTAGTCTCTCCAGCCTGGATCTCTCCCCTTTGTGCTTCCCTGAAATCCATGCCCAGCACCCTCTCCAAAAAGGCAGCCTCCTGCAGCCCTGGGAAAAGAGGCAGAAGCCTCCTCTCAACACCGTCTTTAAGCAGCTGGAGGGTTTAAGGTGTGTCTGTAAGGAGAGACTGCCTCCACTGGCCTTCGGGTGAAATGTGGTGAGCGCCGTCCCGCCCTAGGCCCAGCCTGTTCTGCAGGTGTTCTGCTTTGACAACCGTGCTGGGCGCACGGCCCACATTTCCTGACGCTGCCGCAAGCATTTGGGACACCGTCAGGTTAAATTAAAGCTCCTTCAGAAGGGATGCAGCAGACACCAGGCCTCCTTTACTCAGCAGAAGGATGGGAATAGCACCAAGGGGCTGCCATCATGCTAGGCAGGGGGTTAAGAAACAGGTTTGGGTGCCTTAGCTGATCCAAGCTGCCTCTCCCTGCCACAATTCTGGGTTTAGTCATTCTCCCCTATAAAATCTCACATAGCAGCAGCAGCAGCAGGAGGAGAAAGGCTGCGTCTGGGGCTAATTTCAGGGAGGAAGAGTGGAACCGACTATATTCAACTGCAACTCGCTGTGCCAATAAAGCTGACCGAAATGTTTCGGGTAGCTGCTCTGTTCTAGTCCACCCAGGTATTGTAACGGTAGTTTAAAAACCAGATCTGCTTTGGCAGCTGCAAACAGCTCTTTGCATTCCTGATGTCTGACTGGAGCTGTCACTCCGCCATGGGGGACAGGGTGTGATTTCTTTTTCTTTCAAACTTGTTGAACAGTAAAATGATGGGTGCAATTTCCCCCCCATTTGCCTGTGTTCAGCGCTGGGCTGCCAGGCCTTAATGGCAAACACTGCAGGGGAATTTTGAAAGGTCACAGAAACCTATCTATTAGCTTGACTCGAGCTTAGCAGACAACCTGGAGGTGTCAGGCAGAAGAAAGCATATCACTAGCCTTCTGTCAAATCAGTTCCTGCTACCCCTGCTGCATGATTTAGCCAGTATTGTGATGAGGTGTCTCTTATCCTTTCTTTGTATGCTATTTGATTGGCAAGTTTACAGGCTAATTAAAATATTATATAAAATGAGGCTAGAATTACAGCAAAATCTAGGAGCTAAAGCATCAGAAGGAATATAAAACCCTGGCTGCCTAGATCAATGTATTGCCAGTCAGTAACCTACAAAAGATGGTAACCCCAAAGCCCTCTGGTCTAGTTTTTCCTCACTGTTCCTTCCCAAATCAGGCCTTTATCCATGGTTTTCCTGATTCATTACCCCTTCTTCTTTACTAGGCATTACTGGTGGGAGGGGTTCCTGTCCAGACCCCAAGAACACAGGACTGAACTGAACGCTGCCTGTATTGCACCAGTGCTGCGCCTGTGGTGGGTGGAGGGAAATAAGATAACAAAAGGAAATTTCACTGAGTTTCAGCTCTTAGAAGGAGCAAAGTGATTTGCAAACCACAGCCTCCCCCACCCAGGGCTAAACGGTTTCCACAAAAAGCCTGGAGTGAATGCAAGGGATCTGCTCCCTTCAGCACCTCACTCCAGCTAGGCACGAAATGCTGAAGCCTCCGAGTGCTGCTTCTTCCCCCTCTACACCTTCAGCCTATTGGAGTTTTAGAGCAGATCCAAGGCCTTCCTTGACCCACTCTTCCCAGTCAGAAAACTTACAGGGTGGGGAAGGAAGGTGTGCGTGCAATACTTGCCCCCACTGCTG
>NW_005841897.1:1907920-1935396 GCF_000455745.1 Alligator sinensis | reverse complement strand
GCTGAACCAGCCTGGGGAGCCCTGATCCAACTGCTGCCCTCTCCCAACTCAGCACGGCCCAGCATTAGCACTAGCCCAGTGACCATGGGTAGCAACGGACATCTAGGAGCAAGTTACTACAACAAATGCAACTTTCCACCTCACTGAAGACTTTGCTCCGATTGGGTTACGGCAACTCTGCTCCTCGTGCCCTCTGCAACCCCTAGGGCAGCGAACACCCGGTGGAATGTGATTATCTCTGCTAGAGGTCTTGTTAGGATCCAGATCATGAATGAATCTGAATCTAAGACTAGGGAACATGGATTTCTCTCTTTAAAGGCCAAAGCAGGCAGGCCTCTCAAGCTGGTTATATGCCTGACATTTCCACCCACTATTAATAGACGGGGAGAAACAATGTGTTCAAAAGGTCAGGATATGGCATAGGTTTGGAAGGGAAGAGGGGAAGAAGTGATGGTTACTTCAACTAGTAGCCACGTGAGTAGGGAGGAAAGCATCAGAGACCACAGAAACACGTGCTGGTGCTAGCTGGTCTGCACCCTTCGGATCCAACAAGAACTGGCTCCAAGCAGACATCCCAAGAGACAGGGGGAAGCTTGCTGGCTTTGCAACTACTGGCAAGAGTGAAGCCATCTCTTGTGCATCTGAGATGTTAAAATGCACAAGACTTGCAAGCTGTGGGGATATGTGGCATTGTGTGACCCCCTATGACTAGAATTCACCCGAGTCCTTCCCCAGCAGCCTTGCAAAGCTCTACCTGCCTACAACACGCAACGTTTGTTTCCTTTGGAGCAAGAGCTCACCCGGGGACTCGATGTTCTTCAATTCACGCTCCCTCCCTGTAAAGTACAGGGTGGAGGAGCGGGGCTGGTTCCCAAGGGCTAATGACAGTTGTGCAAGACTGTGTGGGACTGTTCAGATCAGGGGCAGCCGGGATGTGCAGCATGTGGCAGACTGGGGAGGTAAGAGGTGATGCAGCAGGCTGGGCAGGGGGAAGGGGGATCGGAGTGGCACTCGGGGACGGTGTGAGGTTAATTTATGACACGCCTGCCAGATAGGTTCCCCTTCCCCACTAATTTAGATGATCCTGAGCCAGCTAATCACATCCCACCCATCAGTAAAGCACCATTTTTACCAAAGGAGGGCTGTGGATTTATACACAACTCAGGATGTCACTAGGGGCCAAATGCCACAGCTGCTGTTAAAAGCAACTTATCAGTTTCTTTTGGTTTCCTGGTAGCCCTCAATCCTTCTGTGCATTCACTCTAATTTTAGCATCCCCTTCCCTCCCCACCGTTCCAGCCCACTCCTACCATAGGCTTGCACACTTTCATAACTCATCTCACACCCCAAATGCTGGGGAAAGAGAAAATCCACCCAGCACAGCTCATAAGACACAGCTGAACTAGCATGTGCCTGTCCACAAGCCAGGCTAGTGGGGCAGCAAGGGAACAGCAATATAGGCAAAAAACACACCCACAAAAAAGCACAGGGTTGAGCTATATTGAAGCCAGGCAACCACCCATCTCCTTATCAGGTGCCAAAGTCTAGGTGGGTCAATCCACTCTGATTCAGAGGGGAGCTGGGAGGGAGCTGATAAGATAGTCTTGCTGGAGCCAGTGCGAGAAGCAGCAAAGGTCCCATTCAGTGAAGTACTTACTCAGATGCTTGGAGTCACCCACGTGCACAGGCTCTGTGCTGAATCAGGGCTTAGGCCAGCACGTGTTAACTGTGAACTTCCAAAAAGGCCACGAGATGGCCCGGTTGTATGTGTGGAACAGCTGACTCCTGATGGACTGAAGAGGTGGGAATAATATAGCAAAGACTGAAGTCAACCCAGAAAACCCGCCCCTTCACCACTCTCAGAAGAGGCAGGAAGTGTGTACCTCCTCCATGCCCAGAGGGAGAAATCAGCCCCACATGTTGCCTCCAGCTCAGGTCTTTGTTATCAGAAAGAAGGGCAGAGAACTTACAGAACAGGCAGGCTGAACAATGACCGGGCAAGGCACAGGGAAAGGACTACATCACACCATGCAGGACTCGCCTCTTCCTACCCACCCCGTTCAGCAACAACAGACAGAAGTTGCTAAATTAGTTTGCCACTGGCTGAGCAGAAGATCTGCTCCTCTGGGCTCCATGTAACGGGCATGATCTCAACATCATCTTGACAGAGTGGACTGGGTGATCCGAGTTGTCTTTAAGGGGACAAGTCTATCTTGGGTAGAAGCATTGTAGACACGCACACACTTATCCCACAACGAACCCTAGTGCGGAAACCACCTTAATCCACACCTGCATTACTGCAAGCTAAACTAGTAAACCAGGTTTAAACTGAAATAAGCATGACCACACAAGGGTTAATTAAAACTGGTTTCAATATACCTTTAGATAAACCGACGCAAGTCTGTGCACAGACCGGGCCCATATTTTCTGCATAAAAGACTTGCATTTCATTTCCACGTGTGACACCACTGGAGGGCTGGTATTGCCAGATTCCTCCTCCTCCAGGTTGGACATGGGAAAAGGAGGCGGCGAACAGCTCTGTGCTCAACTATCCTCACACCCACCTGATAAGTACTGTGCTGAGATTTTAAGGAGGCTTCTAAAGCTGTGCATGGAGAAAGAAGGAACATGAACATGTTCTGATACTCAAGACTACTAAGACAGGGGCTGGCAAGATTTATTGGGAAGTGGGCCAGCATGACCCAACGTGGATGGAAGGAAGGTTGGTGCTAGGACCCAGTTGCCACTTCTCTGCTGCCCCCACTTTGTGGGCAGGATCCAATGGCTCCACGGTCCTGATCTGGTCCATGGGGCCATATACTGACAAGCCCTGGTCTAACCACCCCCCCGTGACACCGCCAGCGGTATCTGCGGGTGCTCCCCACCCACCGGTCAGCGCTTGCCAGCTGCGCCCCCCAGACAGCGCCGTGGCTGCCCGTGGAGGCTCTACACTTACCGCCGCCGCCACTACCTGCCAGAGCTCGCCATGTTGTTCGCAGTTAAAGCCCTTGCTGCAGGATTTAAGCCACTCTTGGGAGGTCAGGAAGAAACTTTTGATCACCCTGAATCTACCTACTGGAGGATTCTCCCACCTGCCTCAGCAGCTCCTGGGCTTATGAACACGAAGCATGGCTAGAAAAGCCCCAGCTCTGATGCAGCCTGGCAGTGCCCATGTTCCCGAGCAGTGGGTCTGCTTATCTGGAGTGAAGATTCACCTTTAGCCCCTTTGATAAATATCAGAGTTGCACCTGCTCTGACCACACCACTTACAATCAAGCATTCCTAAGACTGTAGCAAAAGGAAAGGAGGTGGGTTGTTGTCCTCTTAATTCAAGAAAGCTGGGCCTGGCTCTGTCATGGGAGCTATAGGGCAGTTGTCCTGATGAGATGAATAGGGGCAATCTGTGGATAAGGCCCAACTCCATGCAAGGGTGACAGACAGGGAGGTACAAATGATTTGTTACGCAACAGATCGTGGGCAAAGGGAACAGAACACCACATCTTCCAGCAATGGGCAAAGCAAGAGAGCTGATCCCATGCCCCACGAGAGCACGAGGGTGCAGAAAGCAGTGCAATACATAGCCACGTGCCAGGAACAAATGGGAATGTCTACCAGCAATCACCAAAGACTCGCACCTTGCTGGCTGTGCCATCAACATGGAGCCACTCACTTCTCTCAGTCTTGCTGACCAGCAGAGCCTGAGTTTGGGGTGCAGGAAGGAGATGCCGGTTCCTGTGCCAAATATCGCTCCACCTACTCATCTAAATCCAGAGCAACGTGCCTGAGGCCTATAGGAAAGTGCATCAGGCCCAGCTGCCTCTAGTGGAGATGCCACAGATGGGCAGGGATGGGCTCGAACCCCAAATTTCATTAGGACACTGCCAAGAACCTGCCTCCCTCCTGATACAGGCTGTCTGGAGCCTACTATCCTCAATACGTCAAATAAATAGTTAATAATAACTTAATCTTGTGTTTGGAAGACAGAGCCCCATGTAACAACATGACAAAGGGAGAGAGAGAGCAGCCGAGCTGCTGGATTTTTGTGCATTGGCTGGAATTCACGTCAAAACACCACCGTTGGCCAGCAAAGCACGCTCTGCTTTGGCCTGCAACCCAGAAGGGTTTGCAAGTGTTCGGCGGCTGCAGCTGACCTCTCACCCAGGGGCAGAAGCAGAGATTCAAATGACTGAACCAACAAAAAAGCAGCAAAGATCATCAGCCACTTCTCTGGGGGAGCTTGGGGTTTTCTGGATCATCTTGCTTAGCCATATCAAGATGCCAGCTATTCAGTGCCTTACAGGGCTGACCCCCCTTCTAGAAAAGGGGTCTCAGATCTTCCCCTCAATGGGTCAGGCCATGCTTTTCAAAAAGCCACACACAAACCAGAGCACTCTTAAAAAGCTAACCTGGCACATAGCTGCCTACAGGCATAAAAGGGGACTATTGCCTCTTTCTGCCATCTCCTATTCTTTTTCTTTTTTTTTCCATCCCCCCGCACCCCCGGCACATCAGGGTGGAGAGGAAAGGAACAACCACGATGCCGCGGAAGGCAGAAGCAGTTTGATCACAAGTCTCCACCCTGCACACAGGCACCATTATTGCCAGCAACGGGCCTGCAGCCTTATCAGGGCCCGACTGCCATCCAGCCCTACTTGCGTGGATATCAACAGTGGACGTCTCACTGCAGTGAATCCAATCCGGGGAGGAACGAAGGTAGATTTTAACTGCCGCTTTGCACATCAACTTTTTAAATTCTGGAGTAAGCCTCCTCACCGGCTGAAGCTTTCTAAGTTTCAACAAGCTGTTTAAAAACAAAAATACCTGACATTCTTTGGCAAGGCCTAAATAGAAACGTCTCTTCTGGAAATGGTAACTTAAGGATCCTACCAAGTGAAGGAAAAAAAAAAGCACTTCATTGTGGAATGAGCAGCAGGAGATAAGATCCCTTTGTGTATCTCAAAGTCACTGGGGCTTTGTCTACACAGGAGTTTATAAGACTGGTAACTAAAACACCTGGTTTGCTAGGAGATTCTTCTGTAATGCATGGGACTAAAAATAGCATTTTTTAAATGGAGTTGCTTGGTTTCCCCAAGTAATCTCTCTCTCTCTCCTGTTCCCCGTGTCCCCCTCCCTCCCCCAAAAAGGCATGTGTCTCTTAAGACTGACGCGACAAAGAGCAACTTGTAAGATTCTTATAGTTAAAGAAGTTCATGTGCTTTGGGGAATATCACTATTTTTTTCCAACAAGAAATAGAGGGAGGTCTCTGGCATAGTGTGGGGGCGAGGTGATATGCAGCCGTTTAATGATGAGTAACCCCAGGTTCCTTCTATACTTTTTCTTACTCTTGGATTAGACCATGCCGCGCGCGCACCAACTGTAAAACCCCTCTGTCTCAGCTCTCTCAACGACCACAATGGCTCATGGCATTCAAGTTCTGGGCCAGAGATCTTCTAAAGGCGCTGGGGCGGGGAGAAAAGAAACACCAACAAAAATGTCAAAAATGCAACCCAGGCTGAGGAGCTGGGAACGAGGACGAGAGGATGGGGTTCAGTGCAGATCATGACTTGTACACTGGCTTCCTGATTAATATATAACTAGTCATAAAAATGAAGGGGGTGAGGTGGGGAAGGGATGTAGCTTGCTTACCAAGCAAGCCAGAACTTCCTTTTGTGTTGGAAACTATATTAAAACTGCTCCAAGAGACTTCAGGTTTTAGAGGCTTGTTAAGAGGAGGGTAAGGGCTTGGCAGTGGGAAGAGACTGCAAAGCAATTTCCACCCCTACCCCCCCATGCCCTTGCATTCAAGGAGGCAACCAACTCACTGAAGTTTCTGCTCAGGCCTGAGTCAGAAATGATTCCATGAGTAATGGGGCCAGCACAACCCCGATGTTCCTCTGATGTTTGATTACTGGGAATCAGGACCTCAGGAGTGTTTGCACAGAGCTTTAAGTGATTCAGGATGAACGGCAAAAAGCTCCAGCCTCCCCCTTTAAAATACAGGAAGGAAACAGTCAGAGGCAGATTTCACTTCGGTGCACCAGGGTGCAGCACATGGAGAACTGGATGTAAACCAGCCTGAGATTAAAGACCTTAAGCTTCCTGTCGGCACCATAGGATTCGTGTTGGTAGGGAATCGCCTCTGCTGTGCGTGAAGCATTTCAAACACCTTGAATCTTGCCTGCCTCAGCCAGATCTGGAGGAAGCCTCGCAAGATGGATGGTTGCTGAACTGTTTCCCCTCTCAAGTCTCAATGCGACCAGGCTTTGAGCTCCAACTATCAGTGGGAACCTGCCCTTCGGGCACCCAGCACATATGAATTGTTCAGCTAATTTACCCATCCAACAGATCTTATCCTAGATGGATCGAAGAAGGTGCAAGGCCCTTTCTACAGAGGCATCATGTTCTTGGGGGAAGGTACCAGGCTGGGAGCTTCCAGTTCTGCCACTGTCCTGCTGTATGACCTTGGGCTACTACTTTTAAACACGTGCCACAATCTTCCCTCCCACATTTCACCTTGCCGGTTTCAGACTGCCAGTTCTCCAGGGCAGGGACTTCTTTCTATGACTTCACTGCACCTGGCGCATAGGGAAACTGATGTGTGTCAGGGCTTTGGTGGGTTGACGTAATACCCACACAAGCATCTGCCTTAGTCAAAGAGCAGAGACAGTCCTGGGAAGAAGAAAAGGGTCCTGCACAGAAGAGCATCAAAACAAAGTCAACCCCTGACCCCCTTTTTTAGATCGCTCCTGTGAACACCAGCATCCAGTCCTAACCACCCTACAGCAAGCAAAGGAGGAGGAGGGAGGAGGTGGAGCAACAAACACTACATCTTAGCTTTAATCTGCTGTTCTCCCCCACCCCTCAACACAGCACAGTTCAGTTTCCCTTTTTTAAAAAAAAGAAAAGAAAAACTTCCCCTGCTTTGCCAAAGAGACTTGCCCTCAGCCAAGGTCAAGCCAAGCTTGTTTTTGGTTTTCCTTTTGCTGAAGTTTTGTAGGGGAAACTTGCAAAGGAAGGGACTTGTTCCACTCGTTCCTCCCCAAATCACACTGGGTTGCAGCGACTCAAATAATCCACTCTAGATCTCCATGAAGACAAACTATTTCCTGGCAGACATTTTGCCTCTTGTTTACATTTGCAGCCCGTGTGTTTCTCTTGTTGCAGTGCAATATGGCTGTCACAAGAGCTGACAGTTTGGAATGCACAGCCACTTCTGCTTGCAGCTCTCTTCCCCCCCTCCCCTTCCCGGAATCAAAGGTGGGGTCTCAGATGCAGGCCGCACAGAGGAAAAACCCTTCCCTCCCTTACACATTTTTCTATAGGTTTGGGGCTTGCAAACTTAAGTGGCTTTTGGATAGGTGCAGCTATTTAAGAGGTTCTCCAAGCTTAAGAAACACGCTTTTGGGGGTTGATTGGCACCCAGGACTCAGATGTCAATTTAATTCTAGCTCCCATAAAGTGAAGCAACTAAGAGGGATGGGGGGGGGGGGGAAATGCAGCATGCCTGGAGCTGGAGTCACTTACCATCTGATGGTGGTGATGGCTGTTGGGAATGTTAGTTTCTTGAAAAAATGCGCTCAAAGCAGTCTGCAAAAAACAACGGTGGAGTTAATGTCTAGCCCTGAAAAGGGGGGGAGATCCAAAGATGCAGATAGCAGAAAGGTGCCAGGGACTGAGTGTCAAGATGTGTCATTTCAAAGAAAAAAAAAAGTGATTGTATTTCTTTTAACTCCCCTTAACTGCATTTCCACTCTTAGCAAACAATGCGGGACCAACAAACAGGATTGATCTGCCTGTTTGCATTTCTCAGCCCCAGGCCTGGCCTGCCTTTGAAATGCTAATTCTCTCCCCTCCTAAAGGAGGGCTCCAAAGGAATCCAAAACAAGAAGGCAGCTGGGGTTGGGCTCAACTCTCTCCCACTCCTGCCTAAGCTGAAAGCCAGGCACAATCCTGGAGAGAGAGCAGCACTTGAGCAGCCTAGAGCCCAGGCTGGCTTTAAGGCTGGTGTGACAACAGTCAGGTTAGGAAAAGGGGGCACTGTGGGAAAGGTTTTCCCAAGGAACATACAAAAGAGAGTGGGGGGGCTGAAATGAAGCTTTCCACCAAGAGATCAGCAAGACCAAGCCCCATGGCCAACCTTCCCTCTTGCTCCGACTAGTTTCAACTTGCCCCCCAATCCCTTTCCTCACCAGTGTCTTTACCCACGTGAAAGAACCAGGGCAAGCAAAGGGCTGGAAGTGGACTTGGCGTCTCATCCTCACTCCCCCCCCACCTTTTAAAAGGGCTCCCCCACACTCCCCTCTCCCTTCCACGCTGCGTGGGTGGCAGCTGCAAAACCTCCTCCCTTCCACGCTGTAATTTCTCTCGCTTCTGCAAAAACGTTGCACCCCTCATATCTCTCTTCCCCCCCCCAGCAAAGTGTGTGGTGGGCTCTAAGGAAACAGACCATGTCTGCTTCTCTCCCAGCACTGCACGGCCCAGGCTGGCCTACAGCTCTGGTTACAGTGCAAGGTATAAATAGACCCTGGAGATCTGCAATCCCATGGCTCCTTCCCCCTCTTGGATCCGACAGAAATATCATTTATTCCCACCCCCCTTCCCTACAACAGACATGACGTGCCAGGCCCTGCGCCCTCCCCGCTGCTTGCTGCAATAGGCGACGAGGCTCAAAGCCGAGTAACGATTGTTTATGTGCAGCTCCGGGGCTTCCCATTCACCGCCGGCGGCCCCGTGCTGCGTGGCCCGGCGCCGATCCGGCTTGTTGTTGTTGTGGGAGGCCATCCACACACACACGCACGCACGCCCGCCCGCCCGCTCCACCCCCACCACCGCTGCCAGCGCCAACAGGAGCTTTTGGGGGGGTTGGATCCAACAGCGGCGACACAGAAAGGACTTGAGCAAGGGGTGGGGAATCATAAGCGATTAGACGGGCCAAAATCAGACACCCCCTCCCCGCCCCAGCCACACGCACCTCGAACTGCCAATGTGCCGCTTGCAGCAGCTGCTTCGCCTGATCCGCCGCGCAGCCCGCGGCCACCACGAACTGGTTGATCATGACCTGGTGCCTCAGCTCCTCCATATTCACGGACATGGCGAGAGACACGGAACCACAACAAGGATGGTGGGAGGGAGGGAGGGGGGGGCACACACGGCGGCAGCGATGGTGCGTGTGTGTAAAGGAGCGGGGGCGAGATCCACAAAGAATCCTTGCTTCTCCTTCCCCGAGGCTCCCCCGCTGCCCTGCGCTGGATCGAGCCGCCTCTTAGCCTTCCCCCGGCTTGGATCGGCACCGAGGGAGCGGATGTTGTTGTTCCCCAGCCCCTCCGGCTCCTCGAGCACCACAAACAACAGCAGCTAGGGGAGGAGCATGCAGGAGAAGCAGGGGGGAAGGCTGGAGGTGTCTCAACGTTCCATTCCCCGCGTTCCGAGCCCGCTGATTGGCCGCCGCGGCTTCTCCACTTGTCCGAACGTTCGATTCGAATCTTCCAGCGTCCCGAGCTGTGGCTGAGTCCCCAGCGCCCTTCCCCCTCCGCCGCGCCTGATTGGAGCCCTCGGACCGCTCTCCCATTGGACGGCTGCTGTGTTTTGGATGGGGGGAGGCTGCCCATTGGCTTCTGCGCCTGCAGGGGCGGGGGGAGGCTGTGTGCTGGTTCGAGCGGAGCTGGGCTGGCAGCGCGGCGTGTTGATTGGCTGCTGCCCCCCTTCTGTTTCTCTGGTTATAAAAAAAAAACACACGCACGCAGACACACACACACGCATACACACACACGCACGGGGGGTGTTGTAAAGCCAAGTTCATTCAGGAACTTCATTGAAACCAACGTGCTCAGCTGGAAAAGCAGGGCCCAGCAGCGGCTCTGACTCATTTCCTCTCCCAGGCCTCGGTCATCCTGAGAAGCGAGAGGATCACAATAGAAGGCAGCTCAGAGCCGCTGTTGAAGCTTCCGACTCTCGCAGGCTCTGGCTGGCTTGGGAAAGGGCTTTGTTGTTTCTTCTGGTGCGACTTCACAAAGCCTCTTTTATGTTGGCCTGGGAGGGGGGGCACCGCTGACAGCTTCCTCCCTGGAAAAGTACAGTGTAAACAGCTGGGCTGGCCTGGGAGGGTGCGGGCGCTTCTGCAGCAGCTCTTGCCATGTTTGGTGGCATGGGCATGGCTCGGATCCAGTTAGCGTGTGATTTCCCCCCCTCCCTGCATGGCAGGGCTGATTGTGCAAATGAAAGCAGGATGCAAATCAGCTATCGAGTTATTACACGTTTTCCAGCAATAACTTTAGAACTGGCTGGGCCTTTTTCAGGTGCTGTAATAGGCCCCTGCTAGCGTTAGATTTATTACTACGCAATTCACCAGTGAATCACGCAGTAAATTTAGACCGGCCACATGCAAAGTAATTATCGCACAATTAATGGGTTAATTGTGCAATATATTTAGACCAGCCATAAGTGTGAAGTAATCATGACTGGATAGAAATGTCTCTCCAGCTATAACAAGAGCCAACCAGCTGTTAAGTTAGGGCTTGGAAATGTGTAACAGCTCAAGAGCTGGTTTCTAACCAGCTGTAGTTTGAACCTTTGTCTGATCCCCCCCCCTCCTTCCCATTTACAGCACTGAACTGGGGGCACAGTGCAAATTAAAGCAGGATAGAAACCAGCTATAAAGTTATTACACACTTTCCAGCAATAACTTTATAGCCGGTTGGACCTCTTAAGATAGGCCCCTGCTACACATTACATTTATTATGCAATTCACGGGTCAGTCATGCAATAAAGGTAGACCAGTCAAACATACAGAGTAATTATCACAGCTATAAAAGAGCCAACCAGCTATAAAGTTAGCGCTTGAAAATGTGTAACAGCTCTAAACCTGGTTTCTCTCCAGCTTTCATTTGAAGAGTGTGTGTGTGTGTGTGTGTGTGTGCGCGCGCGCACCCCCTCCCCCCATTTACAGTGCTGAATGGGTCTGAGATGCAACAAATCAAGACTGTTTTGGCCTGGACATAAGGAAGAATTTCTTTACTGTCCGAGCCCCCAAGGTCTGGTTCATTCCCCTGTCCCACCTCCACAAGAGAAGGTGACCTGCAGAGACTTTCCAGCTGCCAAGTCCTAAGCTGAGGGCTCTGTTTTGCCTGCAGGAGCTGATCATGTTGATATTAATTTAAACAGTGTCTGAAGCTGCTCACTGGGGCAAATTGTGCTTCTGTCTGGTCAGTGAGTGTATCCAAGGTATTGTTGCTGGACTAGGAGTAGGTCCAGGTCTCACTGGGCATTTCCTCAATGGTGAGATTCAGGCAAAGGGTGGTCTCAAGACAGGGCAAGGCAGAGCTGTCAGTTGGGTGACTCTCTTGCTCCATCATGTTTCTTATGGGGTTCAGCAGAAGGCAGAGCTATGGCCTCAATAGCCATTCAGCTACCCTGTGGTCTTCTACTCCCATAGAGACCCAGCTACTCAGATTCTGTGTGGGCAACAGGACTTCTCCCTCCTGCCTGCTGTTAGGCCATAGTGATATCAATGTCTGAGGGAAAAACAGACTCTGGACCTCATGACTGGCTTCCCCTCCTCATCTCTGTAGTCCCCTATATGGCACCAGTCCCACTGTCCTCAAGGACGTACCTGTTTTCTATTACTCAAGCACTTTTATACACATACTCTGTACCCTCTGTGACATAAGCAGCAGGTTATCACTCCCTCCTCCCAGCCCTACCTTTAAATCCCCGTCTCGTGATGTTCCTTCAGCTAACTAAAGCAACCACATTCGACAGAACAAAATCTAGGACAGAGGCCTGGATGCTCCACTGAGACTAATTTCAATTGACTGCAACTGGCCTGCTTTGAAAGCCTGGCCTTAACCAGAATGTCACCTAATGCTGATCCAGGAGCACTTTCTCCCCCTCAAACTCAAGACAAAAGTCCTGCTGCAGCATATCCTTAGGGACCCCAAGCCACAGCCCTGAAATTTGGGCTGGTCCCAGAAAACCCAGGGCAGTTGGTGACTTTAATTCAAAATATGTGCCCACGAGAGACAATACATTAAAAATGGAACTAAGGAGCGCTGCATTGTGCACTGTCATAGCCTCATTTCTTGTCTCTTCGCTGTGCCTTTTGCACTACATTCTCTCTGCTCTTCTCATCCTACAGCCCAGCCTTGCATGTGCTGGGATAGTTTCTCAGGTGATGTAAATTGGAGTAGCTGTGTTGTAGACATCAGAGGTACACAAATTCCACCTGCTGAGAATCAGGCTCTGAGTGTTATTGCCAAGTGGGGTGCTTTTTTGCTTGTAAGTAAATAAGTAGATGGGATTTTGGACTCCTGGAGGGGGGGAGTGTAAGTGTTTAAGCCTTTGGAGTCTGAGCCAGCTCCCACTGAAGTGCATGCGAGCGTTTCCAGTGATCTCAGTGGGGACAGCATATGGGTCCTGAATCTGCAAGATGCTCAGTGCCAGCTGCTGCTGCAAACATATGGACCCCCACGGAAGTTAGTGAGTCTGCATGCCTGAACGAAGGGTCCTGCGCTTCTCGTTACAGTTCATGGCTCTGATCTTGCAAGCCCTTGAGGAAAGGAACTGTGCCTTCTAGCACGCAGGCGGGGTTCCACGCAGACCACTGAAGCCAGCATAGGAAAGGCGAATACCACCAGGTAATCTGGACGAGGAAGAACCGAATATGGAGTGTTGTTAGTGTGATAGCTGTTTTTTTATAGGTCTTTAGATAAGATTTTAATAGATGACTCCTTTTACACATTTCTTTTTCCTGAATTGTCCTTATTCATCCTGCCTGATTTCAACACCATTCCCACTACACACCCCTAAACTTTAAAACCAACAGGGGCAGCAGCATTTCTCCTCCTGCAGTGTTGGGGGAGTCGTTTGACTTCTTGGCTCATTGTTAACTCTCTGATTCCTGCTAATCTCTCTCCACTCCACAGGTGTTAATGGGCCTTTCTCCTTTTAAATGGTCTTGATGTTCCACTACTCAAACTATCCTTTCTTCTGCAATTTTGCTGTCTCTTAGCCATTCCTGGCAATGTCTTCCTTCTGTTTCACAGCCCTGCAGACTGCTTTTACCTCTAGCTAAAAACCTTACCTCAGGTGTCATAATACTAACTCAGGTGTATAAATGACTGACAGTGAAGGACTGGAGACACTGTCAAGATGCTTAAGAAGGGTAGATTTTGCTTTACAAAGCTGAATAAGGGATGCACATTTAACGATAATGACTTTAGAATAAATGCCACAATATCCTTTGACTCTGTTGAATATTTTTTGCCAAGTTTGTTGCATTTTTTAAAACTTAATATATAATCTAGCGAGTGCACATTCCAATAGTTATTTTTTTTCTTCTAGCATGTCTTTAACCTGAGCACGACACACATGTTTCTCCATGTGATGATGTGCTATACCATCTGCAACTCCCTTTTCAAAATCCTAGATCTGCCCCCCCGCCCCGACTTGCTATCATTATAAATACATGTATCTAATCAGCTTGATGCTCTCAGAGACGTCACAATCCAATTAGTGACATTATAGCTCCCTGCAATGGACAGGCATCAGAGGAATCCTGAGGCCAGAGAGCAGAAAGCTGCTCTCCCGCCCCCAGCAAAGCCAGGCAAAGAAACTTGACAAGAGATGATAGATGGATTTAAAGGACACAGTCAAACCTCAAGTTGTTTGCTCTCTTTTATGATGTTTAAAATGCATTTGACTCACTGTTTGTACTAACCAGGGGAAATTCGCAACACAGATCTCTTTTCCTGACCCAGTTTTTCTTGTCTCCAGCTGCCATACACTGACTGCTGGAAGGTTGCTCATCATAGTGCCTGCTGGTATTTTATTTATTTACTTAAAAAAAACCCCACCACTTTGAAGCATTTAATTAAAATGAGAAAGGAGCCTTGTACAAAGCACTGCACTGGAAGGAGAGAAAGTAAAAATGGAGTCAGATAAAAAGACCCTTAAGAAATTCAGATGCTGCAATGGCAATAATAATGACAGGGGGAAATATAAAGTTGCAGTCAGATGCCGATTGTACAATGAAGGCGGCAGCTGCTGGCTTCAGACGAACACCACTAACTACCCCTCTCTGTACAATGAAGTCACCTATTGGTCAGATGCCATTGGAATCACAGCCTTTGTTCGCGCCGTGGGAGAAATTAGGCTCTGTAATAATAATTTGATCGAAACCACAGAGAATCGGCCTTGTCCTACTTCTTGTTTCTCTAATTCAGTAAGCCCAGAAATATGAAAACCAAAACCAAAGGAACTTGATTTAGACTCAGAAGATTTTTTTTCTCTATGATCTGGAGTTTCCTGCTTTGCTAACAGTTGTTGTGCTTCTAAATATGACTGTTTTTTCTGTTTCTTAAAGGTCAGGTTTTATGAACAAATAGGCATAACCATTCTCTTGGTACAGTCATTCTTCTCCCCCCTTCCCCCCCGCTGTTGAAATATAATGTCTTCCCCATTTGCATCAGAAATGGGCCTTGTACTTTCTACCCCAGAGGTTTTATGCTCTTATGTAACTTACTGCCAGTTCTGTAAATGGTGGACAGAAACATTCATATGCAAAACCGAGCAGGGTGAAATTCAGCGCTGCGCTGAGGCATCACTTGGGTCTGGTTGAGGGGTAACAGGCATGGATGATGACTTGGCCTCATGTCAGTCCTCTAGAGAGAGGCAATTTAGCTTAGTCTGTGCTGCATTAATTAGTTACATTACTCATCCAATCTAGGAAGAGAAAGCAGACCGTGTGACTTATATAATTAACGCACCATAACTTGTGAATATTTGCCACCCTGGGGGGAAGTACTGTTGGCTGAGGAATAAGCTGAAATGATGAATGAACTGGAGAATCTTGTGATCAGAAACTCGCTGAGAAGCAAGCAGGAGTTGCTGGCCAAATAGTGGTTGCATGAGTCTTGAGGGTATAGCCAGACTGTTGAATGGGATTGTATGCAGATTCAGCAGCCAGCAGCTACTCCTCCAATGTGTCTGATTAAAAAAAAAAAACCCACAATATTGCTATTCTTATGAGTGGGCTGTTATTTGTACTATGGCAGTACCTAGAGAACAGATCTTAGTGCTAGGTGCTGCATAGGTGCAGTGAGAGGGGGCTGTCCCTGAAGTTTTAACGGAGGCTGCCTTTTGCATTCGAGGCAGGGGACAGGGCAAAGCTTCTTAAGTATTGTTGCAGTCTCTCCCCTTACTCTGAGGAGCCAATATCCTAACCAAGAAAGCCATGGGGGGTATAAGGAAAAGGAAGGATTGTTAACCAGGTATCTGCCCACAGTCACATGTGAGGTCTCTTGTGGAGCCCAGACCTGAACCCTAATCTCCTTTAGGGGATCCCAGAGTCTCAGCCACAGAGTGATACTTCAGTCTTGTGACCCAGTCTAGTTAATCAAAAGCAGGAGCTGGTATGATTGCAGCTGAGGATTATGGGCCAGATTCAGATCTCAGCCAACTCATTGAGAAGCCACAACAACCAAACTGCTGGCAGTGACTTCTGGATTTCTGCCACCATGACTGAGCTTGGAATCCTGGCCCCTGATCCCCAGGTCTCCAAACCTGCCCAGAGATCTTTGTGGATTGCCCTTGGCACCTACCAGTGTCCCACCAAAGTCCTTGCTGGCCACTTGTGGGGTTGGGGCCTCGGGGCAGCTTCTCACAAGCTAAAACAACGGTGGCCTGGCTGTGTTTACTCCTAGAAGTTTGTGGCAAAGCCCATCGTCATTGGTGCACAGAGGGGTGAACACAGAACGTAGCACCTGCCACGCACAGGGCAGGCAAAACAAGGGCAACACGTTATAGCAGTTCTCCCAAATAGCAAATGTGCTGAAAGCAGACGCAGTGGGAAGGCTACTGTCCGGTATGGTTTAAGACAGAGATGAGTGTGTCCTTGAGCTAGGGGCTGGACTAGATGACCTCCTGAGGTCCCTTCCAGCCTCATTGACCCTATGATTCTGCGAGGAGCTCAAAAACCAGCCGAGGCATATGATGTACTCAGTAACATCTGCTACCTTGGATTGCAGAGAATATGAGCTATATAAACATGGGTGGATCTAGGAGTTTGAAAAGTGGGGTACAGATGGTGTGGCACCACTGCTACCCCTCCAGCTGCCCCTGTATATAAACCATCCCTTTTTTCCCCCTGGAATTCTCCAGAGTAAATCAGGGACTGCTTCACAGAAATCAGTGGCCTTACATTGGTGCCTAAGGGGTGTGAGTGAAAAGAAGACCCGTTCTCCTGTCTTTTTCTGTTGGGAACACCAGCTTAATATTGTCCATCATGTTATTTAAAGGAGGATCTTCAAGGTAAGTAGCACAAAGCAACCAGAGGAATTTCTGGTCAGGTTGTACATCAATGAGGGCATTGATTTCTATCTGTCTAGCCTAGACTTTGGCTGCTGTGTCAGCTATTCTGGCATGATGCTGTATCTAAAAGCCATAGACATCAGTAACCGTTCCACCCAGCGGGCCTGTCTCTGGGACAGATCTATTTGAGTTTCTGAATAGCGTACCGAGACGTGTTCCACTCAAGCCATAGACTGTCTCTCAAAGGCTCGTTTTGGCTACTTGACAGTTTCCACGTATTAAGTATTGACTGTACAATGGTCAATCATTCCTTTTCATAAGTCACACAAACTTGTGCAGTCAGCGCAAGCTGTCCAGACTCAGATGCCAATAGTTGTTTTCCCTACACTTGGACTGGACTCAAGCCACCTCTAACAGCCTTTGCAGAAGCATCTGTCATAACTGCCCAACACAAATGTGGAGGAGAGCAAAGCGAAGCCCAGCACTCTTGCTTCACTACCAGCTTTTGTGCATTTATTTTTAAACAGAGATGATGTTTCAGGTCTTCACTGGTGCTTCCTGCAAGATCAGCAATGTTCAGAAGATCTTGGAAGCCTGCCCAAATTCAAGCTCTTTGGAGCTGAGCTGGACCTTCTCAATGCTTGAGGGAATTGGGGTCTGCGCTTCTGGTCCACGTGTATCTCCACTTTCATGTGGTTTGAGTTAGAAGGAAGGTCTTTCTGAGTGCTGGTGCTGTTCAAGCACACCAATTTCTTAGCCAACCACACAGAGGCAGGAGATGTGGTCACCATTGTATCCAGCTAGCTTTGGCTCTCAAACCAGAATGATCCTCTTACAGAGGGGGTGGCTTTGGCCATGAGTCTAGAACAGCGATGCTCGAGCAGGCTGCTGTGAGATCCTTTTGAGGGTGCTGCCGGTTGCCACATAATGTTAGCATTGCTGGGGACACCCACACATGATTCATAAGATAAACACAGATTTGGAAGAGGAATCCAGTGTCAAAAGCAGTCTGACCTGCTGTGGTCTTTCTGAGTTCTTTGCAACAGGAGAATTGCTGTATTACTTTTCCATTGTCAAGAAATGAGTGAAAGCCAAGAGCTGTTTTTTTCTAAGGGGTGCCCTGAGTCTAGTGGGAGTTGGGGCAAGGCTTGAGGCTAATGAAGTTCTTTGAGTCTAAAAAGGTTGAGAAACACTGATCTAGAGTATCACATCTCCAGAGCCATAGCGGACGCCTTAACCACTCTTCTCCCCACACTCTGCATATGAAAGAGAAGGAATCTGGTAAAACCTTCCACAGTTTTTGCTGTAGTAACTTGAGACTTTCCTTGGAATTTCACACCTACAAGCTCCGTGTGACAAATTCAAGGCAGATCTGGCTTTCTGCTGTCCATATAAAGATTGACTGCTACTGGATATAGTAAACAAAAGGACCTGGATTGGGTTTCCTGCTTGCCAAAAATCCAGCCTGCTGTACAGGCTGGTTTATAGAAGGATTTACAAGGCTAGCTTCAGCTGGTGTTTATGATCTACCCATCGTGTCCTTGTGTATATACCAACAGTAAATGCTGGGGTTTTAAACATCATTTACAATCTCTCTGTGTTCTACGTGGAAGCCAGCAGCCCAGCCCGTGGACAATAAACATCTGAGGGCATCACAAAACACACATAACTCATTATGCTCATAAAAGCAGCCAGCATACGCTGTTCAAAGTGAACCGGTATGAATTCGTACAGACCATATTTGGATGTAAAAGTAGTTCTGAACACATCCCCTCTGTGACTGAGAGTGCTGCAGCACAAACACGTCTGAACGTATTGTGGGGTGGGGTGGTTTGAAGCTCAGTGACTGCCATGGATTGAACTTCATGTGGGATAATCAAGCATTTACCTCCTTTTTATGGGAGGTTGTTGAAATAATAGTATTCTCCAGCACTCAAACAAAAGCAGAGGGGTGGTGCTGAGTTCTGGGGTGCATGCTTATGTGGGTGGGTGGTTTCCAGTAGAGAAGCAGTGAGGGGGGGCATGTAGAGCCAGATGGAGAAGAAACCCTGGATCATCAGAGGTGTGTGATCCCAGGAGAAACCAAAGGACACGGGCTCTTTGGGTTGCTGCATTGGCTAATAAAGGTTTGGTGCTGTGAGCAGGGAGAGGGTCTCTGATCATCCCATACATCCTGTGTTGAAGGCAGCTGTGCGTTGTGCATCCTTGTAAACAAAAGAATTGTATCAAAGAAACCCAGCCCTATCCCCAATTTTATTCTAGCTGGATCGCCTGTCCCGCCCAGGAGTTTGAGTGGCTGCTTGATTGAAAACAGTAACAGTACATTAGCACCATGCAACCAAATTATTCATTCATTGGTGGGATAAGGTGTCATGATCCCACACAGCAGCAATGCAGGAAGGGTTCATGAAGGGCTTGATTACCTCCCCAAGCAGAGGTTCAAATCGCCTCCTATAAGAGGCTCCAACTGAGGTAGGAGGAGATGGATTGATGGGAGGGAAAGTAAGGGAGGGAGGAATATAAGTTGAAGGGGCAAGTGTGTTGGCAGACTGACTGGCAGGGCAGTAAGGAGCTCCCTTGGGAAGTCTTGCAGGAGAAGGCTGCCCAGCTGCCAGCTCTTGGATGCTTCCTACAAGTCCAGAATGGGTAGCAGCCTACAGTGCTTCTGGTCCCCGTAGTGGAGTTGCCTTGGGGTGGTAAGCAGTTAGCTGTGCTGTGGACTTTCCTTGCCTAGGGCAGCCTTGCCTGGGGGTGGCTACCCTGGAAGTGGTGCTTGGCTCCATCTTTGAACAGGAATGACCACCAACAGGTTTGCACTGTGCCGGGTGCCGTGGGATCCTGCCTTGCACTGAGAGAACATCTGAGAGGAGCACGAGGACTTCAAATTTAAACCGAGCCCCATTTCAGGAAGCCTTTGGGACTGTGGTACGCAGCCCCTGGATTTGCAGGTGTGCTGAAAAATTCCTGCTTGCTGCTCTAGCTCCGTGGTTCTCAGCCGGAGAAGCCAGGAACCTAGCAGGGGTGCCAGAGTGCTGGCACCGATACTGTGGGCTGAAATGTCCCCGCACCTTGGTTTTCAGGAGGCAGGTCAGTGCCAAACAGAGAAATGGCAGCAGAATGGCACCCCCTTGGTGTCCCCTCCCAGGTCCTGTGTGTCTTTTTCCCACCCACTCCCCACAGGCTGTGCGCAGCCTGGCACCTTGTCCCTGCTGGCCAGCCGGTCCCAGCCTCCCATCCTTACCCTCAGCTGGATGCCCTGAGGGAAGAACTCAGCCCAGTGGTTCCCAGTCCCCACCAGTGACTGGAGCCGTGTATAGGGAATCCACTGCTACACTAACAGCAAATTTGCAATGGGCCGGGCAGACCTCAGGGAGGGTTCCCTGCCAGCAGCCTGAAGAGCTGCAGAGAGTATAATTCTAATGATATAATCAATTAATAACCTACTGATTTAATCATAGAATTCTAAAGTTCATATAATGTTCATAATATATTTATATTAGTTGTCAAAATGGGGTGCTGCTAAATCTTGAAGAGTATTGGAGGGTATGGGCATGGTTCTGCTACTGTCCAGGCCTTGAAAAGGGCCCAGGACAAGTAAGGTCCGGACTGGGGAGAAGCTCACGACTGGGCTAACAGCCCTCTGCATTCGGGGCCGTGAATCTGAATTTTCCTCTTAGTGGAGAGGAAGGATTTGCAGGTTGGAGAGGGGAGTCAGAAGGACTGAAATACCAAACCTGGCCACAAGGGGGTGCCACTGGCCAAACCTGGGAGCCCTGTTTGGTGGAAGGGTGTTGTCAGGCCTTTGCACAAAGGTCCAACCTCCCCGGTTACAGCCCACCTGAGAGCTGCAGCAACGTGGAGACTGGCAACGCCTTCCTTTCCAAAGAGCTTTGTGCTACGTGCTGGACAAACAGCCATTCCCTGCCCCAGACCACTTCAGATGTCAAATAAATAAGATTGCCAAGGCTGGGGGAAGAGACCAGAGATGCAGAGAGAGAAAGTGACTTGGCCAAGGTCACACAGTAGGTCTGTGGCAGAGCCAGCAACAGCCTTTTGATCTCTAGACCCCTCCAGACCAGCCCTGTATCACTAGCCTATGCCAAAATGTTGGGGCAAGCTATGGGGTTGGATCTTGGTTCCAGTTCAGTAGCAACAGCTATTGACTGTCATGAACCTGAGTTTGCTGATGCTTAGTTGAGCAGTCTTGCCACATGAAGCAGGCCTGCCAGTCAGCACTGCCCATGTGCTCCTTCTTGGGCCTTAACTTTTTCCTTTCCATTAACTCAGTTTCTATGGAGACAGGATCTGACTCCATACGTGGTAGACTGCGGTAGGAAAAGAACCCTCAGCTGCATTCATCTACTTCCTTGATACAGGTCCTTAGTAGGGTCATTAGTCAGTTTGGCTTGTTTACCTTGTTGAACTCTTCATTCTTAAATAATACATGCTAGAGAAATCAGGCAACCCCAAAAACCACTGCCTCAAAGAATCAGGGTTCCCAGGTTATTTATCAACCTTCAAGAATCTCAAATCCTCAAAGGACTCTCAAAGGGCAGATGTTATGGAGGCAAGAGTAGAGTTTCCCTTGGCAGTTTGATGGAGTATATATAAGCCATCCTTGGCCCACATAGGAAGTGGTTAATAGTGTTCTGAATCTAGCGCCGTGGCAAGGAAATTTGGTGCCCAGGGCAAAGCCAGCCCACCCTTGCCCCATGCACAGATCCAGGGGGCATATGCCCCCCCATGCTTGCCTGGGAATGCATGCAGCAGTGGGAGCCACCCTCCCCACCCATCCCTGCACCCTGCCAAAATGAGCTGCTCCTGTCTCCATCCCACACCCCACCCCAGCTAATCAGCACCTATTGGCACCTGTTCACATCAGCACCTAGGGTGGTTGCCCCACTTCCCCTCCCCTGCTTTGTTATGGCACTGCCTGGATCTAATTAAGGCAACCATGTGGCACCTGCCAAAGTGGTAGATGAATGGCCACCAGCTGTAATCAATAGCTAATGGAAGTACAGAGACAGTTAGGAGGCAGAGCTAAGAGTAACTGGGTTGTTTCCGATAGTGAAACCCATATACGGTGTGATGCGAGGAAGTTCTGCTTTCCCTGGGGGAAGGAAAGGTTGAGCCTAGGCTGTGAGCTCCTGCTATATGTACTACCTACTGCATAATAGGACAAGTGGATGCCGTGCTTGGAAAGCTTCAAAGCTGGTAATAACTGCAGCTAACAATCCAGCCACATGTGGACAGACTGAGTTCCTGGTCCTTCTAAGCTCTATGCAGATACAAGTGGGTCAGGAGTTGGCTGGGCTGGGATCCCTGGGCAATGGGCTCTACATATACAATGTGCAGTGGGTTCTTGCAGTCATCTCAGTCCAATGAAGAGGGTGCCCTGATGCAGAGGACAGGTTAAGAGTTGGCTGCTTGGTGGAACACTTCAATGAGCAATGGTGGATTGGCTCCACTTATCCAGCCTCCAGGCAGCCTCCCCCTCTGTCAGGCTGCGGGGCCACTTTCTGCCTGGGAGCTTCTTCTAATACCTGAGAACAGACTACAGTTCTCTGCTTCTCTCTTGGTGGCGGAAGGTTAAATGTTATGGGTAAAGCCTTGGAGATAAGTGTGGAGGCATCTGACCCTGGAAAGAGGGTAGGTGGCTGGAAGAGCAGAAGCAGGCCAGGCCAACTGTGGAGTAGATAGGTGAGGGTGGGAAGTTGTAGGTCTGGAGAGGAGGATGGCAGGCTGATCCAGGAGAACAGGAAACCCAGTTCTTGGGAGGGACTGGAGGGGAAGCTCTAGGTTTTGGTCTCCTGGATGTGAGAGAAGGGAAGGGTCCGAAATAAGCCCAGGCCGTACGAGTGCTGGCACTGCCTCTGATAGCGAGAGCGGGGAAATGAGATCAGTGTCATCTTTGGATGGTGGAAGGAAGTGATGGGATGTGTCCAAGGAGATAGGCTGCTGGGACCAGAAAAGGAGGGAGGTAGGGCAAAGAGGGACATCCAGTGACACGGATGTGATAAGAGAAGCCACAGGAACTCACAAGCTCATGTGGGAGGATGGGCTGGGAGGTTCAAGCACAGCCCTGTGGGGTACATTAATCCTGGGGTTGAGGGAGGAGGAAGAGGCAAGAACAACCAAAGTCCTAAAAACACAACAGCACCTTCAGTCTGCAGACAAGAGAAGATGGTGGGACAGGCTAGGAGGAGAGGGATGGAAAAGAGCTGCTTACCTAGATAGCTGAGCCCAAAGCCCACCCTGTCAGGGCTGCACCCAGGGTCCTGAAAGAGAACACATCAGATGGGCAGCTGATACCTCATTTGGTCTTGGCCAAAAGGCCACCTGGGAAGCTCTGTCTCCTAGAAGAGAGCACGTGGGTCAGAGAGAACCAAGGGGAAAGACAGTCTGGAGGGTGTCTGCTGAGGCAGTGTGTACCAGCTGCTACTGAAGGACTAATGGCTAGCATTAACTGGGGACTGGCAGAGTGGCAAAGAGAGCCAAATGCTGCTTGTGTGTGACCAACGCTCTCTGGGGTCAACTGGGTCTGCTCACCTGGGACTCCAGACTTGAGCTTCTCGTCAGCTCTGCCACTTGCTCTGCTTGAGCAAGTCTGTTCCTCAGTTTCCCCACCTGCTGCGAAAGAGGATGATGACATTAGCTTGCTCTGTGGCATGCTCTGAAATCCTTGGGTGAAGAAGGTGAGGTCTCCAGCATCTGCACTCCTCTTGTATGAGTGTTTTCACATGAAGAGACTTGCTGCTCAAGCACTTGGGTCCTGGGGAAATCTGGTGTGTGGGTAAGGAGTGCAGGACTGGGGCTTCATTCCCCACCCCCTCCCCCCCAGTCTCTTTTCACTCTTAAATCCCATCCTTTAAACATTAAGAGCCAAAATGTGGCTGCAACTGCAAGGGGAATTTTACAGGGTGTCCTTCAGGAGTCCTTTCAACCTCACTCCAGTCCAGGCTTCTGCTTGGTCACTGATGGTGAGACACGGGCCAGAACATCCCTCCGTGCGGTGCCAGGGTCCTGTGATGTCAGCCTCTAACACATCGCAGGTACAGCTGCTGCTCTGTGTTCACTGTGATTTGTGGCAGGAACTCCAGGCGCAGGGATGGCGGTAGCGAGTCAGTCGAGGACAGCAGGATTACAGTTCTTGGCAGTCTCCAGTAACAGGCTTTTTCCTCCTCCTGCCTACCCCTTTAATGAATACTCTGGCTTCCTGAGCTAGTCGATGAATAGGCTTAATGCATCAGCCCCTAGGTCTCGCACAACAGCAGATGCATATTCAGTGTAAACACTGCGTCTCTCTCTTTTTCCCTTCCCCTTTAGATGCTGGAGACACTGTGCCTTGCCCATTGGCTCGGCTACGTCTGCTGTGACTTTGTTGTGGCTCAAAGTGTTTGTCCTGATGGGACACTGTATTTAAATGCTGCAAGCCACACACAAAAAAGGGGGGGGGAGTGGAAAGGACCTAGAATTAGATCCTCCCATAGCTAGATTGTGGAATAGCTTCTCCACTGCGGCACTGCGTCATAAAATTACTACGCTGCAGTACTACACTGTAAAACACCGACACTGTGTATAATGACTGGTGTTTTATGGAGCTGTGCGGGTATAACTTTGAATTATGGGCTGCTTTAAAACCCTGCAGTCTGTTTCATCACATTCTAATGAAATGGGCTGGCTTGCCCTCTCCAGCTTCTGTGCTATGTTATTTCCCCAGGCTTTTTTTCCTTCTGGATGGCAGTGGAAATAAATATTGGTCCTAAGCAGTGAAGTTCAGATCCACCTCCTGGCTTTTCTGAATCTGCCAAGAGGCAGAAAGGTTCAGATCCAGGGTATTCTCTTCCCTCTCCCTCTCCCCACACCCTGACTGTGAAATCTGATTTAGATCCTGAGGCTCATCTGCAAAATTGAGAGAGGTTTGGATTTGGAGTTTGGCTGGGGCTGATCCCACATGCTCCTTCTCGTTCTACTCCTGCAGCTTGTTCGATGCAAATGGACTTTGTTGGTTTGAGTGAGGCTTGTGGAAATGAACTCCCCAGGTGGAAATAAATTGTAGGGTGAGGAGTCTTGCTTACAACTCCAACTGAGTTCACCAGCTAGCACTGGGACCTGCCATGTCAGTGGTGTCCTTCATTCACAGCCCAAGAATGACGGCTGAATGCTTTTGTTGATGCTTGTGAGCCTGCAGTAAGAATCCAAGTCCCCACGACAGTGTGGTTTGTAGGCAACTCTCTCTCCAGAGCATGCAGCATCAATTCAGCCTCTCAAAATGTCAGCAGCCTTTGCAGACAGCAGACTCATAAAGATCTTAAAGATGTAGTGCACAGAAAAAGAAGTGGGGAAAGAACTGGCCATGAGATGCAGCTTAAGTTTTTATATTTGCACTTACCTAACCATGCCCTTTGGTAGGGTCTTTTGCCTGGCAGGTATCTGGTGCTGGGACCGAGGGCAGGTGAATAGCTATAAAGGTTTTGAATGTGCTTGTGATACTTGAATCCTGACTTGACTGATCAGTCTCCCCCATCTCTGCAGACATTCCTGGGACTGTCTCTTGTCTGTCCTAAGACTTAAAGATCATGGTTTTTATTGCTCTTTTGCGTCTTGATGCTCTTGGCACCTTCACATCAAGCCACTGTAATTCTAGAGAGTGGCTGGTGATGGCTTCCGGCACTAACGCTCAGATCAGCACAAAGCTCAATTGTAGTGTGAAGCACAGAGCGCTGTGGAATGAGGGGCTGATCAACCTTCAGGCAGCTCCCAGCCTCCTTTACAAGGGCACCTAGAAGGGAGCACAGCTCCCCAGCGAAATAACATCACACGATAATCTCAGGGATGCTGTAAAGCAGGGGTGTCAAAGATCCGGTGAATGAGGACCCTACCGCTGCCAAAATTTGGGGTATGGAGGCCTGTTGGGGATGCATTTTGGACATGGTTGCAGTGACCCCCACGGCTGTTTGCTTCACTGACTTGGCCCATGAGCAGCCCCATGGGTCTGGATTGGGCCCCAGGGGGCTGGGCAAGTTTGACAGCCCTGCTGTAAAGTGAAATGAGGCCCAGCATTGTTGGGGCGCTCTGAAAGCAGCACCGTTCCATGTAGCTGCAGCAGTTTGCTCACACAGACCTCCCTGCCTTCAGGACCAGGGGCTCTTTGGCCAACGGAGACCCAGCAGAGAGCATCAGAGGCAGAAACGGCTGTTAGTAAAACTAGACCCCCCAAAGGCCAATCCTACAATGTGCATGGAAACAAAGCCTCTGTGAGCATCTTATCTGTGTAACAATGATGCTGTCTGGCACTGAACCGGTGCTCCTTGACTTTGGCCAGTTTGGGTCAAACCCCAGCTCCTGGAGTCATGTAAATATATGAGAATCTCAACTTTAAAAAAAAAAAAAAAAAAAAAAAAGAACTTTTCTTTTTCATGGTGCTAGAGGAAAGCTTGAAAGTGAGACCCAAATCTCTGAGGTACAGAGGGTGAATGAAGAACTCAGAAGATATTGCTTTTTTAATCAAAACTCCTGATTTTTTTTTTTTTTATGGCACCACTCACGATTTTGGAGCAGATCAATGCCCTGAAGACAAGCAGCTGTTTGAAATGAAACCAACCTGGAGGTTTTGGGGTTTGCTGAATGCCTTGATCCTTCTGAGAAATGGAAAGTTAAATTAAAAAAAAAAAAAAGCAGAAAAATGGGGTGAGACTCCTGGAGAAGAGAGAGGCCACCAGCCATTTCATCCATCACTCATTGTATGGCTTGGGGTGCTTTGGCTTTTCAGCTGGTTTCACGCACGCACCTTTGATTTAATATTCGAGGCAATCATGTTATCAGCTGAAATCAAATTCCTGGGCTCCTTCATTAGCTCGCCCAACAGGATTAATGTATTTCCATTATCTTTCAATAAGCAGCTCAAGTTTCTGCATTGCACCCTGTCTACATGAAGTGATGGGGGGAGCTTGGCTGAGCCTTTTGATTTCCAAGCTGAGACAGAGACCAATGGAATCTCAATTGGTAATTTTTTTTTTTGAATCAGTGCCGATGCTTTAGTGTTGTGGGGGAAAGCGTGAGTATGTGGTAAACTCCATAAAGCCACTGAGTAACCTGCCACTGATTCAGAGTCTCGCATTTCTACAGTGCCTGTCATTCCCAAAGCATTTCCCTGCCTCCATACACACAACAGCAGTGAAATGCTGCTGTGCTGGGGTGAAGCAGAACAACCAATGCAAAAGGAGGAGGAAAAAGGAGTGTAAATCTCACTTGCCAAAAAAAGAATAAAAAAAGCCCCATGGGTTTTTAGTGCCTATACAGAGCAGCCTATTAACCACACAGGGACAGTGGGCCTACGTCCCCCCTGAAAGGATAATCCTCCCTGATTCAAAGGGAGGGGTGCTAAGTGTGCAGTCACAGATTCAGTGGGGCCAGAAAAGAGAAGGCAGGGACGGGAGGGAAGGTCACAGGCAAAGCAGGAGGGATCCGAGCAGAGGATGCCGGCGAGCGCCCGCTGCCCCTTGAACGCATCCAAGGAGCCTGCAGATACATCCTGCCCCGTGGAAGTGCCTGGAGATCTGGGGGCCGGGCAGCCACAGCCCCCAGGGGTCCCGGCCTTCCTGGGCCTCGCAGAACAGCGTCTAGGCTTGCGTCGCTTCCTCTGCAAGGCGCCAGCGCCCGCAAGCAATCACAGGATTTGTGGCTTTTTTAAAGATATTTTCCGTGCTCCAAGCCGAATCAGCCAAATCAAGTCCAAATCCGTAAGTCAGCCCAGAACCATAAGTGGCCCTACAACTGGCAACAGCCTCCACCCCCCTGGGGCTCCAAATCCTTCAGCAGGCATCCTATGCACAGGCCCAAGCCCGCAGGCTCGGGCCTCCAAGTTTCGCCTGCCCCCAGCCATCTGGCCGCCGGAGCCTCCCATTTCCACACAGGGGGCTTTTCATAAGGTGGGTGGCTGGGTGCCAAACCAGCTCTCCCGGGACCGCTTAGGGGAAACTGCCTCCGGGGACGCAGATACACGGTGTTTCCCCGCCAGGTAAGGGCAGGACCGCGTGCAGCGCGTCCCAGTGCCCAGGCCCCCGGCCCCGCCCTTGTCTAGGTCGCTGCCTCGGCGCTTCCCAAACTTCTCCTCGGCGGCCCCGCTCCCCGCCCGCAGCTGGGCCGGGGGCGCGCCCGGGCGGGAGGC
>NW_005841897.1:1881841-1907705 GCF_000455745.1 Alligator sinensis | reverse complement strand
CAGCCATGGGGGAGCTGGCCAGCCGGCAGCAGGCCGGGGTGGAGGAGCTGGACGTGCCGGCTAATTCCGTCTACAGATACCCCCCCAAATCCGGTAAGAGCCGCGCGCCGGGGGGGCTGCCCGGGGCGAGGAGGGAGCGACCCCCACCCGCCCCTGCCCTGGGGCACCCGGGCTTCCACCGCGCGCCGAGTTGCCGACTCACCTGGGCGGGGGGCGGGTCTGCACAGCAGCTCCACAGTGTGTGTGTGTGTGTGTGTGTGTGTGTGTGATAGTCACACACAGCTCTAGGGCGGGGGGTGTTTGTGTGTGTGTGTGTGATGGGGGGGTTTAGGTTGTAGCCGTGTTGGTCTAAGGATATAGGCAGGCAAGGTTCCTTGGGGGAATTTGATATCTTTTATTAGACCAACCCAAATAGTTGGAGAATATTTATTAAGCAAGCTTTCGGGTTCAAAAACCCTTCGTCAGGCTCAGGAAGTTTCAGCAGTTGGTGTGTGCTCTTCCTGGATGGATGTGTGTGTGTGATAGTCACATACAGCTCTAGAGTGAGAGTGTGTGTGTGATAGTCCCACACAGCTCTAGAGCGAGTGTCTTGTGCGCCTGCTGTATCTGCCATGCAACTCCCCACCCTGTATAAAATGCACGCTCTCCACGCTCAGTCCTGCTTCATAATCCCGAGCTGCTGTGCATGGCTCCTGCCAGCCGTGTGCCTCGGTTGCCCGGCGTGGGAAAGAACGGGTTCCAGCTCTTACAGCAGAGGGTCTTTGAGAGCTGGGCGCTGAGGACAAATTCAGCAGGTGCAGGCCGGTTTCAGAGGTTTAAAACAATTCTTTCTGTGATAATCACTTGAGCTGCAGGTGCTAGGTGCAGGGCATGACCTGACTGTGGAGGCTTAGCAAGCCACGCTCCACTGATTTTTTTTATTTTTATTTTATTTTTTTGGATTTTCCCCCACCCTTGTAATGGGGTGTTAATCCCCCTGTACCCACAGAGCTCACTGCGCTCCTAGAGACACCTACCAGGGCTATGCACAAATATTTTTGCAACTGTTGTTTTCAGCTCCAGCAGGGAGTTTGCTTTGGGAGCCGTCTGGGGCAAGCCCTCCTCAGGGCTCCAGAGGAGTTCCTTATTTTCAGCAATCCTGGCAGGCTCTGTCCAGCAGCTGAGGAGTAGGGAACCAGGTTTCCTGCCTGTGGGTCAGACAGAGTAAGTTACCTGGTCTGGTTGCATCAGCACGACAGAGACTTGACTGGCCGTGCTGGGTGACCTTGGCACATCCTTGTGTCTCAGTTTCCCCAGCTGTGGAATGGGTGTGCTAAGAATCTGGTATGCCAGATGCTATTGGTAAAATGCTCTTTTGATCCTTAGCTGGAAGCTGCTAGGGAGGTTTCAAATGCTGTTCTATACATTGGATGTCTGGCTCTGCTCTGCAAATGGGCTTTATTGCAAAACCACCCCAGAGGTGCTGAATATTATTAATGGATAACTATGTTTAGTAGTTAATAGGATAAGGTAAAAGCTTGGGTCATTAATAGTGTAACAAATGACTTGCTAATTACTTGTAAAGACCTCTTTAGAAAGAATTATTGCCAACATAAACTGCATCCTTGCACTGAAAATATGCACTTGGCTCTTTAGCAGACAGCACAGCTGGAATCGGTCTGCCAAAACATCTGCCTGATTGTCGGTATGTAATACTACTTTCTCTCAGATTGGGATATGAGGTGGATTCGGGCGAACCATAATTTCAACCCGTTTTCATCTCTGGCTGATAGACGAGTCAGAGTCTGGCCTTTTACATCAAGGGGAATGATGAGCGCTGTAAGGGACTCTGATGTTAGCTTGTCAAGGGATTGCTGGAGCTGATTCTTTTCCCATTGTACCAGGAGCCACTTTAAATGTTGTCATTTTTTTGCTGTATTCTTCTTGTGCGCGCCGGGGGGGGACTGCCTGCCCTGCATCTGAGCTTTGCAAAAGGAACTGCCAGAAAACCTTGTGGAGGGGTGGGGGGGTGTGGAAGTGAATGACACTTTCAGTAGGTATGAAGAAAAGCTGTGGAGAGGGAGAATGACAGTCTTGCCGTTATAGCACCAGAAGAGGGCTCATATTGCAGCCATTGCTTTAGCAGGCTGGACTGTTCTCTCAGGGGCTCAGGGTTACTGAGACCAGTCAGCTTTAGGAAAGCAAAATATTGTTAATTCAGGACAAAAGTGTTTGGGAGGGAACATGTCTTAAAGCAATTAATAACTTGGATATGGGCCTTTCTCATGGGCATCCATCTTCCTTCCACATAGACACCTTCCAGGTCTATGATACTTTTTAAGTCCTCCTGCAGGGGCTGCTTATACTGGTCAGCTGCATACCTGTGTCCAGGTGGTATCCCCTTCCCTCTGGTCAGGGCTGCTGGATGGTTTATACAGCTTCCTGTCCTTTATCATCTTAGGTCTCTCAAACCAGAACTGGCCAGTCTATGGGCTTCTTAGAGGAGATGACACCTCTAAGGATTTGTTACCTGCATTGCTTGGAGAGTGGGCTATTTGCCTTTGTTATCTTGCATGGTTTTTAGTTCCTGCAAGAAGTGTTCCTTGTCTTCTCCATTTAGCTAGGAATACAGCCATGCATGAGCCCACAACATCTATAACATTTGTGAAATCAGTGCATTAGTCTGAATGATCCACAGCATCGGTCACACATGCATGTGGGAGAATGGTCCCTTGTGGCTGCAGTAAAGGATGAGGAGTTGAGTTTGGGGATCTGTGCTTGCCTGTCCCATACCATGCAAGTCATCCTCCCTAAGCCTTCATTTCCCTGCCTTTAGATTTGTTTCTACCAATACTTTTTCCAGGATGGGAGAGACCTAAGTGCTCTGCAGGTCTCAGCTGGAAGGCAGGGTGGAAGGGCACAGCGTTATCATAATTACCCTGACTGTTCTCAGTGGTTGGCGCCGATTACATTGGGTGTTGCAACATAGCTGGCGTGTCTCCAGTCAGCCCCTACCAGGAGTCCCCCACCCCCACTTTTGTCTTCGGTTGAATTGCTTGAGACTAGAGAGCAAGCTCAGCTGAGCATCTCAAAGTTCATTTTAGCTGCTGAACATTTTAGGCCAGGGGTGTGCAAAATACGGCCTGTGGGCCAGATGAGACCCGCCAGGCCATTCTATCTGGGTGTGGGGCTCCTACAAAATTTAGAAAATTAATATTTATCTGCCCCTGGCTGCCTGTCATGCGGCCCTTGATGGCTTGCCAAAACTCAGTAAGCGGCCCTCCACCTGAAATAATTGCTCGCCCCTGTTTTAGGCTGTTGATTATGGGTGGAGAAATCAGAGTAACAGAGAAACTCACCTGCCGGGAGCAAGCCCTGCCTGGTACCTGGCCAGGAATAGCACCGTGGGGTGAGACAGGTCATGGCTCAGTCTGGCTTTCCCCAAGTGACTTGTCAGCACGTCTCGGGCTTAGCACGGTGGGACTTCTCCTGGGACTGGTGTAGTCATTCACAAAGCCAGTTGTTTACTAGAAGTTGTTCTGGGAGTGAATACAACCACCTGCTTCCCAGAGAAATGGGACCTGGTGAGCAGGTGAGGGTACAGGTGCTTTGCTCTTAGTCTGTTGTGGGTTTTGCTGCTTATTTTGCTGAGGAGCTGAGCTGAAAGAGTGGATTGGGGGGGTGGGGATGCTTGAGACTGCTGGTACTGATTGCTGTGACTTCAATGCATGGCTTGTCTTAAGCGTAAAATAATGGAAGAGTTAGGGGTCTAGAAAGGGGTGCACTTACAAACGACCTTCCCTTGCAGCAGGCGAGCAGTATGATCATAGGATGGGGGATGTGGATGAAGTCAGAATGCAGGCGCTGTCTGCAGGAATCCCCTGAGTCAGAGGTGCTGGGGATTTCTCATTCCCATGGCTCTCTCTCCCCATCCTGGGGACCCAGGCTCTGTGGGGATCAGCCGTTCGTCTGGAGTCAACCCGATGCCATTTCTCTCCTTGCGCCAGTGTCTGATTCAGTCCAGCCACAGAGATTTCCACACTGAAAAGCCTGAGATGCTGCTTCAGCCAATGTCACAGTTTTGCTGATTCAGGGGCCTTGCTCATGCATGCAAGGTGCCAGGCGCGTGCAGCCATATTCATAAAATACGGCCATGTCGGCATGCTTCCAGCAAGCCACTGAAATGGGTGATTGCTTGAAAAAGGCGGGAAGAGGGGGAGCTACTTTTTCTCTGCTTCTAGTGATGTCCAGTTACCTCTGTGCTGGGCAGAGGATGCAAGTTGCTGAGTTTGTACCTCGGGGCCAGGCGAGGCCCAGCCCTGTGCTCCATGGGCCGGAGTAGTGGCTCCAGCTCTTTTTTGCATCCCCCAAGGGAGACGTTTTAGAGCTGTGATCTGGATGGATCTGTGGCTGCCACTTAATTCAGCATTCTGCCATCCTCCAGAGCAAGTACGAAGCCTGTAAGTCCCCTGAGCAGCTGCTGAGCCGATAACTCTGCCGACAGAGCCCACCAGGGCATGACAGTTGGACGATAGGCCATTTTGAAAGCTGAATGTGCTTGTTCGCCTCTCAGTTAGTGCCTTAGAGACCCCAGCTTCTCTGCCTGGAAGGAGACACAGGTGTCTAACAATGAGGGCAACTAACCACTGGATTGGATAGGTCAGATGAGCCATTGTATGGGATGGTTTGGAAAGCAATGGTCCTGCCTGGAGCAGGGTGCTGGTCTAGCTGACCTCCTGAGGTCCTTGCTTTCCAGCCCTGCTTTCCTGGGATCTACCAAGGGAGATGGCAGCCTCCTTATTATTGCTTGGTGTCTGTCTGTCTGTCTGTCTGTCTGTCTTTGAGAGCCACGCATTCCCTGGCAGGCTGGGCTAGAGGGAGGCATTGCCAGGGGAGAGAGATTTCGCACAATTCAGGCCATCGCAGTGGTCCCATCACAGCTGTGGGAAGTGCCCGGAGCAGTAGAGAGCTCTGAGTTCACTAGAAGCAGGGGTGGTAGAGAAGGGTTGGGAGAACTTGCTTCTGGTTCTGCTCCTGGCTTTTCTGCTCACTTTCTGGGTGACCTTGATGAGGTCACTTTGCTTCTCTGGGTCTCTGCTCTCTCCTCTAACCCCCTGTCCTCGTGTGTGTTTAGCTGGACATTTACACAGCAGCCAGCACCATGGTGGGGACCCCAGTTGTGGTTGGCTATCCTAGATGCTACCATGTCCAATTTTGGGCCCCTCACTACAGAAAGGATGTACACAAATTGGAGAGAGTCCAGTAAAGAGCAACAAAAATGGCTAGGGGGCTGGGGCTCGACTTATGAGAGGCTGAGGGAACTAGGTTTATTTAGTCTGGAGAAGAGAAAACTGAGGGGGGATTTAATATCAGCCCTCAACTACCTGTAGGGGAGTCCCCAAGAGGATGGATCTGGACTGCTCTCAGTGGTGACAGATGACAGAACAAAGAACAATGGGCCCAAACTGCAGCAAGGAAAGTTGAGGTTAGAGATCAGGAAGAACTTTCTCATGAGGAGGGTAATAAAACACTGGAGGAGGCTACTTGGAGAGGTTTTGAAATCTCCATCCTTGGAGGCTTTTAAGACCCAGCTAGACAAAGTCCTGGCTGGGATGATCTAGTTGGGGCTGGTCCTGCTTTGAGCCGGGGGTTGGACTAGATGTGACCTCCTGAGGTCCCTTCCAACCCTTTCTATGATTCAATGATGCCAGCAGTGCCATTCTCCCTGTAGTTAATGGCTACCACAGGGATCACAGGACTCCACATTTCTTACCTGGGATTGCTTATTACCAAAAGCTAGTCCTGGCTGTCCTCTCTTGTTCCCATTTTCCTATCCCTGAGCACTTCCCTCTGTGCTGCTGTCTGGTTTATAGCCCTATATTAATTAAGCCATCACACTGTGGACTATCTGACGGCTCTGTGCCACTTTCCATGGTGAGAGACTGATCTGGAGGCAGAGGCAAGGTCTCCTTTATGACCTGTATCCACTGTGCCCTTATAAAGCGGACCAATGGGTTCTCCTTGGTTTCCTGCAGGGGGAGAAAGAAAGATGTTAGCGGTCCAAAATTGCACGTACACTCCCCTGCTTTTTGCCTGGCCACACAGGGCAGGTGGTGCATTATCTCCAAGCTTTGCCATTTCAACTATCAATCACCTGAGTTTTTTGTTTCAGAGGAGGAAGCAGCACAGTCATAAAGCAGCTGATGCAGGTGGCTTTCTGCTGCTGCCTGAACTGGAGAACTACACTGGTAGGGATGGGAACAGTCAGTCTCAAAGGGAACAGAGATTTTTGTTTATCATGAGCATGGATGCCCTGGACTGCAGGTCTCCCTAAGCAGAGCCTCTCTTGTTTCTTTGGATAATCAAGCCAAATCCAAACAAAATGTATTGACTTATTCCCATTTGTACTGTTGGGAGGAGGAGGGCGGGGGGAATGATAAGGTTGGGCAGGAGCAGGAGCCTGCTTAGTTTCACTGTCTTTTTTAATTAGTTTCAGTTTAATGTGAAAATGGCAGAGCTGATTAGAGTCCCGTAATTATTATGTGTGCAGCCCCAGCGGTGTGCTAAGTGCTTCAAGGCTAGGCAATGAATTATTAACTTGCTCTTTCCTCAAAACTCCAGTTTTTCATTGAAATCAAAAACATTTTTTTTAATGAATACATCAGCTTGTATAAAAATAGTTGTCCCTTTCTCTGCTCTCCAGACCCCAGCCTCAGCTAATCCATGGAGGTCTCCTGAAATACAAAGGGTTATTGGTCTTGGGGCCTGGGCTAAAACAATGTGTTTTTTTGGAGTTGGAGCGTAATGAGCAGCGTGCGCATCTCACAAGGAATGCGGTCCAGTAGAGTTGGAGCTGAAAGGAGACGTGGGGATGAAATCTAAGATGCTGCAGCTGCATGTGTGGATGATACGAGCACAGGGAACTTGCTAAACTGGCTTGCCGTGGCTTTCCAACCTGCCCATCAAAGCTGCTTGCTGCACTGTGCTGGAATATCAGTTGACTCCTATTTTAAAAATGCAGCGTTTTCTATAGGCCTGGCTGGGGCATTGTTGTTCCCCACCCCATCCCAGATCACAGGCAAATTCTTCCTGATCAGCAGGACCGAGTGGCCACATCAGGAGCTTTGTTTGTGCCAGGGAGTTGATTATCCCGGTTGCCATTAGCACGTTATACTCGTGGCATTCGGTGATGTACGGCAGCTGAAAAGAGCTGCTGGTTGCTTGCCAGCTCCTTGGCTTTGCACGCATCTACTGGAAGGTGGAGCTCTTTATCTAGGAGTGTTCTGCACAGCAAGCGGACCCCTAATTAAATTGTTTCCTGGGATGGGCTGAGCCTGAGCTCCATCCCTTAGAACAATTCACCTGCTGGGTTCTTGACGCAAGTGGGGCCTAGCATCAAGCGGCTGTGCTGTGAGCATCTGTGGCTTCTCTTGTGCATGTATTTTAGCAGGGGGTGTTGTTTGGGAGACTCACCTTTTAAATTACAGGGGTATTGGAGCCGCCCCGTTTGGCTTTCATTGCCTTTTTAAAGCAGCCCTTACCTTTCTGCCCCGCTTTGCCTGCTGTAATGGGCTCCTTGGGACTCAGAACTTTTCGATCTCATTAGACCCTGGCTCTCCCTCAATAATTTAACCATCCTTGACAGGGTTTGAATTCTCTGAAGGCAGGTGGCTCTTAAAGAATTCTAATTAGCCAATAATAGGCAGCTTGTTGCTAAAGAGAGACCTGAGGATTTCTCCCCCCTCTTCTTTTTCCAGCGGCACCCAGGTCATGTAAGGTTGGATCCTTGGCATCAAGGTTCAAAGCCAGCTTTTTGCCAAAGTGGGGAAGGGAGGAAAGCAGCCTGCCCTGCCCGCTCTCTGCCCCTCGGGTGCCAGCCGTCTGTGTATCCTCCTGGCTTCTCGCTCAGCCTGGATGTGCATGGGTGCATGCGGGAAATGAGGTCGCAAAGCCTCTGAGCTCGGGGCTCTGGAGGAGCAATGGAGGCAGGAGCCGGTGTGCCTGCAGTCAGGTGTTGGCACTGACATGCGACAGTGGCGTGCAAGGGGAAAGCCTTTACGCCGCTGCGCTCTTTAAAGATGCCTTCTCGGAGCCCTTGTCCAGCAGAGGCAAGGAGCCTGGGCAGGCTGCACCTAATGGGTTTCTTACCTCCCACCCCACTTCTTTGCACCTAAAAGGCGAGTGGGCGTCAGGGCAGCGCAGCCTGTTGCCTTCTTCCCCTGTTTCTGTATTGATGAGACAAAATTGCCAAGTTACCTCCTGTCTTTTTAATCTCATCTGCTATGACTGACGGCAGCTCCGTCAGGGCCATGTAAAATTTATAAAGCTTTCCACTCTGCTGGCTGCCTGGAGAAGCGGAGAGGCTAGTAGCTGGGCCCTCGCAGATGTTTGCTGCTGAAATGTGGATCATAGCTTAGCTAGGGGAGGGAACCATCAAGCCCCTCATTGATCCAGGGACTTTTGCTCTCTGATTAGCTGTTTGTGCCTGATTGGGAGTAGGAGACACTGGATGCTTTAAGTGAGGATTTGTGTATAGATCTTTGCTGTGAAGTCAGAACCAAAGAGCCCAGAAAATCCTGTTTTATTTTCGCTTTACATCCTTTTTTTCCTCATTCCATTTGCCAACATTTTCGCCCCCAAGTATTTGTAACCCATCTAGGTGTTGCTCTGATAGCAACAGTGAAAATCAGGGTATTCCTGCAGCTGTGAGTGGAATATGTCTGTCATATGCATTTCCCTCCCTTTCCAAAATTTAGGCTGTGTTGTTTTTTTTTTTTTTTAGCCTGGAGTAGCCACTGCCAAAGGCAAACTGGCTATTGCCTGCTCTCCTGCCACTGAGTGCAGGCAATGGCATGAGCTACTCCAAAGTAGCTGTACGTCTGTCTGCTCCTGATCCCACTGTAATTTTCATTGGTGTAAGCACGTGATGCCAATTACACTGGCATGTACATGTTTGTCCGTGTCCGTTGCATCAAGTGCTATGCACACACGTGATGTGTTTGCCTCCTGGTATGCGGCATCTCCTATGTTCCAGCTGGGCTGAGAAGACGGCCCCCACCTCTCATGCAGAGAAAGTGCTGACTGATGGGCAAGGGGGGGAAGTCAGATGTTCATTGAGTGGTAAACAAGGACTGTTGTGTCTCTGGTATACACATGCACTCGCATGTTGAGACCCTTTCTGCCGAGCTTCCTGGAACTGGACCCAGTGCTACACCAAGCTTGGGACCCTGGTCTCCAGGACTGCAGAGGCAGCATCATTTACTGTAGAGTCTCTCCTTCGAGTGGCTTCCTAAGTGCCTAGGAAACTTCCCATTAAGAGGCTAAATGTGCACTTCTTTGATTTCCTCTTGGCCCAGATCATTTAATCTGTCCCAATAAAACTAATGCACACCGTCCTCTCTCTCTTCTCTCCCCCGGATACATGAACACATGGATTGTAGCGAGAACTAACGACGCTTTGCTCTTGGCTTTTTTCAGCCAGCTGCTCGCTTGCTTGCTGTGAAACTACTTTTCCCTATAAATTATGCACGTGGAAAATGGGGCCAGAAAGCAGCAGGCATCAATAATTGATGGCTGAGTTTTCCTCAGTGATGGCCTGCATTTCTGTATCGCGTCAGGGGTAGGTGCTGGTGGAGGGGTTTGGTATTCTGGCTTTTTCACCCTCGAGTTTTTAGGTTCTGTTGGGAGCAATGTCAGACGTTGAGATGGGTGCAGTGACACTGGGATGGGTCCGGGAGCTGTCGCCGTGTCTCAGCTGCCCTGCTCTGGGCTTCCTTAACTTGGATTAACTGATTTACGTACAAAACAAACTGACCCGGCATCAGTGCAATACGAAGGTCCAGGAGACGCTGCACCTGTGTGGGGCCTAGTGCAGGATTGGTGCTAACGGTTTCAAAGCAACCTCTGCAGTTAGAGCCTGGCAGCTAAGGTTGGAGAAGCAATTGTATTATTGACTTTGCTTCTACCAGTAGATCCAGGGAGTGGGGAGTGGTGAAGGGGCTTTTCAAGACACAGCTGGGAGTAGAGCACTGGTCTCCAGAGTCCCAGCCCAGTGCCCTGTTGTGACACTGTGCTGCGTTTTACCTGAAATCTCTCTCCCGGCATTTATGCCTTGCAATAGTCTTAGCATCAGTACAATAGCATCTCTTAGATTAAGAGTCAGCAACCTACAGCCCATGGGCCAGATCCACCATAGGACCAAGCTGTGTTCATTTGGTCTGCTCTTGGTGAAAGGTAGCTGGCCCCTGCATGTTTCAACAGCCAGAAGTATGTACTGGTGTCTGGGGTGATTCACAGTTGCGTAATGTCCACACACAATCATAGGGCTAATGCATAATTTTGCCTTTTCCAATTTTCCAGCGTTTAAGTGTGACTCTGTAATACCGTATTGCTTTACATTGTCATTAACTTCCTCAGTTTTCACCTTGAGGCAAGGCCCATTCATAATAGAGATACTAGTTTGTATAAGCAAGCTAGCACCTGCTTGTGTGCTGGCCAACTGAGTGCTTGCTGGCTCGAGCGAATATTTGCAAAGGTTGTTAGGTACCCATCTACTATTGAAACTTGGTGTGGGATTGGGTACCTCCATTTTTTTGCCCTCAAAAACATCTTGCTTAGTCAAACTTGATCAGTGTTTGTTACAGGACACATGCACCCATGTATACAAGCATGCGACTATGTGCCCCTAAATGAGTATGTAGGAGTGAATACCATTCCAAGGCTTTGAAAATATGGCACTAATCTTCAAACTTAACTTGAATTTTAAATCTCGGGTTGATCAAACAAGCCAAGTTGGCGTGTGGCGGGGAGGTGATGGAATCCCAGCTGTTCTAAATGAGATCACTTACTATCATAGGTTTAAAACTGCACACACTGCTAACTGCTCATGCATGCAGTGTGTCAGTTGAAGGGTGCGCTTACTTAATGAAAAATGACCTCGCGTGCTCACACTGCAACTGTCAAACGCGCAGAAGTGCAACCTTATGTCAAGGCTCCATCATGACTTGGACTTGATTAGGGAGCAAAATCCAGGTCACAGCTCCATGGATCTCCCAAACCAGAAGCAGTAAATGCTACTGCTGGTCCCAGTTCCTATTGCTCCCTGTCAGTGCTGTGGGTAGGCTGGCTAGTTCTGCTGAGAGGCAGCACAAAGTTGTCTAGGTGGTGAATTGTACTGCCTCCTTTTGGCAACTATACCGGGACACTGCCTGGCTTTAGGAGAGTGTTCAGTCAATTCAGGGCCAGTCTTTCAAATTTAGAACAGAAGTCCCATGTTGGGGACTCTGGGGATGCTGCGATGCAGCCCTGGAAGTTGGGACTGTCCTGGAAAATTGCTCACTTTATCTTAGACCTTCATCTGCAGCATGTCCAGAAGATGCAGATGCCCACTGACATCCTGAGTGGGTCCTAGGGTGGGCCTGCATGGGACATGTTGAAGACTTGCTGCAGACCCCAACAGAGCCCCTGCTGGGGGCAGCAGAATAAAAGTGTTTTGGGCCTTAGTTTTTTAGTTTTTGATCTACGTTTGTTGTGGCTTGGAAGGGGAGGGGGAGGGGGCTGGAGAATACAGCTGGCTGAGAACTAGCAGAACTCACTTCAGCTCTCTGCCATCCAGCCTGTCGAGCGTCAAGTTGCTAGCAGGTGGCAGTGACCTTTGTAACCAAGAAGACTCTATTCAGCTGCATCAGATCTGATTCTGATCCTGTGCCAGGCTTAATGCAGTCGGTTACAATAGCACAACTCCTGACTGACGTCAGCGGTAGTGTTAGGACAGTGGCACTCAAGTCAGATGACTCGGGTCAGATGAATGGCGCATGGCCAGTCCATAGGCCAGATCGGCACCTGTTTCCTGTGGTCCAGGATCCCACACCCACCCAGCTGGGATCAGGCCCTGTGTTGCCCTGCCAGTACAATCCCATGGTCACATTGAACTGTGGGCATTTTTGCCTTCCTCTGTAGCAGGGGGCATGGCCTTCTACCTGGGATCTCTTGCGTGTATATTAACAACCTTTAGAGAAGAAGGTCATTGGCTGCTGTGCTCCCCCTGCTTTACCCCTCGCAGGTTAGGGTGTCCTGTCTTGTGTTGTGTCAGGGTTCACAGTCGTTTTACTAAGAGGTTAGATCATGGATTGATATAGGGTGGTTTGGATAGGGCTGATCCTGTCTCAGGCTGGGGGTCGACTAGATGAGCTTTGGAGGTCCCTTCCAGCCCGACTTCTCTGTGATTCTATGATCAAGCTCGCAGGACCATGGCCCACGGATCTGGGGGACCCCCCCCCCATAGACCAGATGACAAGGCACTGGGGGCTGGATCTGGCCCATAGGGCTGGGGGCTGAACACCCCTGTGTTAGAAGAATGAGACCCAACCTTTACAGTTTCCTCAATGTACTGTAGTCCCTTATTGGTGGCAGTTATGCTAGCAGTGTTCAGTGGCTCGTCAGGGCAAAGCTGACTCAGATGCTGAACTCTGAATGCTTCCACTCCTTCAGTTCCTCTTCTGGAGATATCCCTGTATGTGTGTACACGCATGCATGTGCATATGTGTGTATGTGCATGCATGTGAGCTTCTAGTACCGTCTTCTCTAGCAGCCTTGGAAATTAAATAAAGCTTATTAAAAGGATTAGCATTTCTCTTCCTAATCCCAAAATGTCTCTGATCTGTGTCTGTCTGCTTGCTGGTGATTCTTCAGTTCAGCATCACGCTTGTCTTCCTTCATTGTTTGTTGGAGGCTCTCTGCTCCTGCCAGCCCACACTGGATCTAAGTGCGGTGGCTACAGCTTTGTTTGACCTGAAGGAGGGTGTCAGTGTTTTGGCTCAAAGGGCCAGTTCCTGAAATCGATTTCCCCTCAATCCAAAGGCTAGCCTGCTGCCTCTGTTGAGGATTTACCCAAGTAATGACTCAGGCTCTTAAGTCAATTAGGTGCACTTGCAAACAGTGCCCTCAGTAAAATCTGACTAGGGATCTCGGGGTCTGGCTCCTTTGGGATGAAGGAAGACCCCCGCAGCCAGTGGCAAAGGAAATCAACTGACTCATCAAAGCAGTACCTTAACCTTCAAAATCAAGCCAGTTTGTAGGTGAGAAATCACCGGCCTGCTGAGCCAAAGATGCAAACCAGGGCAGATGGGATCAGCATTTGCCTGGAGAGCTGGGGCTTGGTTTCATAGGAGAGCTGCAGTTGTGATAAGTGGGCTGAAGTGGGTCCCCTCTCTGCAGAAGGCAAGTGCAAGCTCTAGGCCAGTGGTTCTCTACCTTGTGAGACTTAAGGCATTCATAGCATCTGGGAACTGAGCAGCACCCCACTTCAAAAACTAATTTTTTACAGTGCCTGCCTCCTTGAGGAGGGGCTGGGCAGTGGGGACAGGGTGGTAGCCAGGCATAGATGACTCTGAGCCTGCACTCATCAATTCACACCTCACAGCACCCTTCAAAAAAATCACACAGCACCCTTCAAAAAAAATCACACAGCACCCCAGGTTGCTCTCGCACCTTGTTTGAAAATCACTGGTCTAAGCAATATTTAAACCTCACTTAAGTCCCTGATGGCATTAAATGACACGCCTAGCCTTTATGTTGGGCTGTGGGCCACTGCATCTGATCCATCCATTCAGACTGATGCCTTTTTTTTTATTTCCCCCTCTGTGTTGCAGTGCATGCAATGGATATAGCTGTAAATCTGCAAGAGCCCAGTTTGTTTTCTTGCTGTGTCTTTTGCCTCTCTAGTTCCCTTAATTGCATCTGAAATAAAACTAAATTAAACAAAGCCAAAAGAGGGGAAGCTTCCAGCAGGGTGACCGAGGGGCTCCTGTCCCTTTAAACGCAGGGGAAGAGAGAGCTGAGTGGCTTTGCTGAAATGACTGAACCATATGCGTCTTAGAGCAGCTTGGAAGCTGCCAGGTTCCCAGTGCTTTCCAGTGGGGGAGCTGAGCCATTCAGTCTCACCGTCAGCAATTCAGAGTACCTGTCCAGGCTGACTGTGTTAGCCTGATGCACCTTTCCTGATTTAGCAAGTGGTGGGAAAGCCATTAAGTAGGTTTTGCTGAGCTGTGGGTGTGCAGCTGACTCTTCTTCAGGTAGGGGAGTGAGAGAGGTGGGAATATTTGATGTCTCAAGCAGAGAGAGAACGTGACCATATGTTTGCTGGTGGGTGGGGTGTGCGTGGCCTGATGGAGAACAATCAGACTGGGGTTAGTGCTCAAGGAAGTACCTTGTTAATAGCCCCAGCTCCAGGGGACTTTTGTCTGTCTTTGCTGTCTTGTTTGGAGCAAGTGGAGAGCACTGCTCAGTTGCAAGGCCTGTTGGGGAAATGTCCTAAATAAGTTACCCTGCTCAGAGAGCTGTCAAAATGGTGATGGGATCAAGCCTTAAGTTTTCTTTAACTTAGTTCTGTCTGTCTAATCTAGGGCACATGGTAAGGTTTCCCCTTTAAGAACAAATAGCTGGTGCTTCCCACCCTTGGGAGCAGCATGAAGCCCAGGTCTTTTGTTCACAAAATCACCCCTTAGTGATAGAGAAGCATCTACCAGGTCTCCCATGGGTTATGAGTGTAAGCATTGGCTTCCTAGGTATCTCTAGTCAAGGGGATGCATGCAAAGCGATGTTACAAACAAAGCAGAACTGGAGAGTCTTGATTCAGTGTGTTAATATTGCTACTTTCCCTCTGCAAAGTGTCATTGCCTCAAGTGGTATCATGGGAATGAGTATCGGAGTTGAAAATGGCCGAGATGCTTCTGGAGCTGGGTAGTGGATTGAATTACTGTAGTTTTCCTGTGCTGTTCAGTGCCTTTGACAGCTTCTGTGTTCTTTTTTTTCCCTGTCCTTCTTTCTAGGGAGCTACTTTGCCAACCACTTCATCATGGGAGGTGAGAAGTTTGACTCAACGCATCCTGAGGGCTACCTCTTCGGAGAGAACAGTGACCTGAATTTCCTGGGGAACAGACCTGTAGCGGTAGGGGAGCCGTGCTTAATTCAGCTGTGTTTGCAGATAGTTGTAATGGAATTGGAGATTGTGAGATCAGAAAGTTGAAGGTGGGCCCAAGCCAAATGTCACAATGGGCTAGTGTGATTAAAGCACCCCAGACTCTGCTGTTACTGGTGTCCAAGAGAGTGTTGTGGCTAGCACCGTGTCTAGCCGCCTTTGATTCCCCAGCCTGAATGGCCAAGTGCCCATTTACATCTGGGTCAACTGGGGACAGCCTTCAGCACAAGCCTAGGGTAGTGCTCTAGCTCATGCTTCTAGAGGTTTGCAAGACCTCCTAGCTGCTCTGCTGCTGTGTGCAGGCATCTTGGGAGATATGGGGCTTAATTAATTGTCAGGTTCTTATGTCATACCACCATTGTGGCATCTGCATCTGAGTTACCCCTCTCCACTTCAGATTTTGATCCAGATCTTACTGAAGGTTGGAGGGTGCATGGATCTGGGTGTTTGGGCCAGTTTGTTGTAAAGAAGGGTGGGAGCCAGGTGGCTGTACATATTTGCATCCAAGTCTGAGCTTCCTCCAGGTTGGGTTTGTTGGCTGGTTTCAAACCCATCTCAACAATTAGGAAATGTGTAAATGATACTTCCTGGGTGAAACACTGGCCCCATTTTAAATCAGTGGCACAATGCTTGTTGACTATAATAAGACTAAAATTTCACCCTGTACCAGATGCTCCAGGCAGGTACTCCAATGCCTTTCAAACCGGTGGCCTGCTGTCACTGGGTCTTAGAAAAAATCTACCCTGCCAATTGTATTGAGCCACATGTCAGTTTTGGGCTGTGGGCAAATGGGACGCAGATCTGAGCCCACCCATTCTTACCTGTGACCTGAGCTTGGGGTTGAACCCAGGCCTTCAAGGGAAGATAGACTGGTACCTTCACCTCTTTCCTGTACCAGAGCTCCCATTTCTTCTCAAGTTCCCTGTGTGGCAAGCCCCGTACATGGCCATATAGCAGTGTCTGACATGTCTAGTTAGGATCAAGGGTCATCAAGATGTTTCTGCAGTCTGCACATTTCCAAAAGTTGGGCCCTTATAAGACCATCTAGTTTACATGTCTCCATTCTCTGAATGGGTCATCCTTGGGTCCCATGCTGTTTATTTTCCCTGTGACTGGCTGTGCCCATTCAGGTTAATGGAGTGCTGATGTTCTGTTAAGGCAGCTGTATTTTGAATATTGGGCTCCTTGTATTCCAGAGGTGAGACATGGACTGCACGGGACTCCTCCATCTCCCCCAGTGCAGCAGACTCGGTCTATTGCAATGGGGCATCTCTGTTATTACCTTTTGCTGGTAACATCATTTTTTAGGAACCACCAAGATGCTGGGTGATCTAAGTCATGGATTCTAATTCTGGGGTCCTGACACCCTTCCCATCTCTCTGTTTCCAGCATGAGGGGTTGTGGCTAGATGGAGCAGAGGGTGGCAGGTCAGGACACTGGGGGAACCATTGACAGTGGCGTTACATGGAAATGTAAATATTAACATCATGAACTGCATGCATAATCCCACTGCTCTAATTCAAACCGGTGCTGCATTTGTGCGCTTGATTTGTGCTGCTTACTAATTGGCCATGTGTGTACGTGAGGGAGAGAGAGAGAGAGAGGGAATTCTGCTGTTTATGTGCATGAATGATTTTAGCACACCCTTAAATCTTGGCTTATGACAATCGTTTTGCAGATTGATTGGCAATCTGCCACCTTTCCATGTTGACTTTTGAATTCCCACTGGGAGATTGCTTTCTCTCTCCCACTTCCCCCTTTGGTATTCCAGCACCAGTTTGGATTAGCACAAGCTGCCTTTGAATTAGGCCAGTAATAAAGCAAAAGGCTCATTTTCCGTGATGAAGTTGCTTTGTTTGTTGAAAATTCAGTACAGCTTTATAACACTGTACCTTAAAAAAGCAACTTGGAAAAAAATGCAGCTAAAGAGGAAGAACCTCTACCACATTCTACCAGATTGACTCTTGTTGCTGGGGCGCATGCTAATTTCTACAGTATTACTGTGAGTCGCCTGTTGCTTGGACGTGATGGTTATTTAGCAGTCGGGAAGGAAAGTTCTGTGCATTTCAGGTCAGATGAACAGATCATATCGGGCTCTTCCTTGCTGGAATGGAGAGGGGTACCATGTGCATTGTGAGTTACTTTCTTTTCCTGCCTGCACTCGATGGTTCTGATCGGTTTTGCTTGCAAACTCTACCAGGACAGGTTTGTAACCTTACAAGACTTTTTCCAAGCCCACAGGACTGATTCTTTCACTTGCCCTGTTGTAATTCCTTTGGGTTCAGTGGCATTACTTCTGATGTGTGACTAAAAGAAATCGAGCCCATGAATTTGCCCGTCAACCGGAGACAGTGCTGTTTTCTTTTAATTGGCCTCTCCTTGGGGACTGAAGGCAAAATCAGGCTCTTATCAGGCATGTAGAGGTTCTGAGACACCATGATGATGATCTTCATTTATAGGACCCGAGTCATGATAGTCAGTTAATAAGGGGTTATTTTTTCTGTCTTCCACTTGTTTGAAGAATAAATTACTATGATGGAGTAACAGAAGCAAGTTAAAAATAGATTTCTGTCTTCCAAGCTGCCCACAACTTGAGGTTTTTAATTGCATGTTACCCATATGAGCTCTTATGTATGAAAGCGCAGACATCTCTGATTCAGTTAGTCTATGAGGTGCATTACTACTTGGCCTGACTTCAGACTAACAATGCTGCCTACCTCTCTCTGCCCACGTTGGGACATGTCGCTCGCTTTGCTGGGTCTGACCAAACCTATGGAGACTAATACAACACTGAGCCACAACTGAGACAATGAAACAACCTTTTTTTGTCAGATCCTGAACTGTGGTCCAGCCATCTCATAAAAGCCAGTCAAGATGGGTCTTTTTTGCTGCTTTAGTTTATACTGGAAGCCTTGGGGCTTATGAATGACTCGGTTATAAAAGAAAGATGGGTATGGGGACAACCCACACAAACCAACATCGGAGGGGCCTGCTGAGGTATGAGTGACTGGATCAAGGTGAGGGCTGATGCTGCAGAGGGTTGCAATGTGACTCCTGTTTGGAAGAAGGGACAGAGACCCCAGGGACTAGCCCCTGTGCCGTGACGGTCAGTGTGTGGAGCTTTCCTGGTATACGTGGCTAAGGTTGCCATGTGCCATGCCAAAGCCAAGGCCTTCAGATTCCAGTCTCTGTTGGGTAGTCCCCACACAAAGCTCTTGATTAGTATCAAGCCACTCCTGCCCCTCACCCTAGTACGAGTGAATACCACACTGCACCTCAGGATGAGACATTGCCCCAGCATGTCCCTCAAGGGGCCCCTCTTCAGCTATGAGCTTGTCCACATTCATGGCCAAAATGGACATTGCTTCGCTTCATGTGGCCTTAATGTGCAAGAGAGAGGATGGCTTTGTGGTGAGGGTAGAAACCCGGTATTCAGAAGATCAGGGCTCTGCTCCTGGCTCATTGCATGACTGGGGTCAAGTCACTTGGGACCCTGCAAAGTGCCGAGCCACTGTTGCCACTTCTTGAAGCTCCCCGTCTCTCTCGTGACCTTTTCTGCTGACTCCACACATCCATCTCAGCATCCTCATCCTGGAAACCTGCTGCTTCCTCATTGGCCAGTGCTCTTATCTGTGTCGTAGCTCTGGCCTTTCCACTGTCTGGTAGAATTTTTTCCATTCAGAGGAATTAGCATTAAGTGATATAAATCACAGAGCTCGCCATTCAGCTTCTTGGAAAGGCCTTGCTTCCTCATGTACATGATGGCAGCTGTATTCTCCATTCTCTCCCGAAGTCAGATGGCCAAGATCTGTCTTAAATTAAATCCTTTTAAATCTCTTTCTAGTGCTATTCCTGTACATGATACAATGGCCCTGTTGACCAGAAGCAACTGAGAAACTGAGATAGGGGCGCTGCGGTGTTAGACATATAGGCTCACTGTCCCTGTCCCAAAGGCCTTGAAAGTTAACCCTTTGACTCTAAATATTGAAGAGATGGAGGGTAGGAGAAGGGAGGTATTATCCCCATTTTACAGGTGGGTACAAACAACTTGTTGAAGGTCTCTAGGATGTTCTGTGGCATGGCCGGAAACAGATCCCTGATCTCATGTGACCTGTTCTGGTTCAAAATCCATAAAATCATCCTCCCCCTGGTTAGAGCATCTTGTTCTCTGCTTTCCCATATAGTATTACTTCTTAAATTGTTGATAGATTTTGGCTAGTTCTGCACCTGGGTGATTTATAGCAAAGGGATTTTATATTGTGAGACATTGTACTAAAAAGGAGAGCGCCTACTTTTGCTAGGATCATCTACAGCTGTTTGCAGTATTCCCTCATGTCAGGAGTTATTCTTAATAGTGGCCCAGGGGCTGGAGGGCTATTTGCCTTCTGTTCCCCCAGCAGGCTCTGTGGAAGTGAATGAATGAGCATCTAGTTTATAAAGCCATCAAGTTTGTCTTGCTCCCTTTTGCAGGGGCGGGGAGAGCTGAGTTGGATGCATGACAATGAAATCTAGAACTTTACCTTTAAGATTTTTTTTGCTTCCTCCATCCCTTGCATGCATTTTTTGCACCTGACAGATTCATGACCTTGGAGCTGCATATACTGCTTGCTGATGGCTTGGGAAGATTTCATTTTTGGCTTGTAATGTATTTAAAAGGTGCTAAAACTCTTGATATTTAGAGAGAAGCACCTGTTTAATAATTGCACAGCTCTTGCAGCTTGAGCTAAACATCATTTATCACGTATCTGAGTTTGTTTGCATGGAGATGGTACGTTTTCATTGAAGCTCTTCTACTTCACTTTTTTAAAAAAAATAGTGGAATATAAATACCGGGCTTTTTGCTGTGGGTTTCTACAAGCTGGTGTGATAACACCTCTCCAACGTCTTGCTGTATCTATCTGAATCACCACTGAATTCCAATGCAGTGCAGCAGTGAGGGAGAAGGAAGCTTTTGCTGCTTATTAAAATCAGTAGGAGTCCCTTTACTACTCTCCTGCTCTAGCCATGAGCTCGAGGAATCCTCCTGATTTGCAGTAAAACCCTATAAACTGCCCACCGGGTGTGATTCTTTGTACCGAGGGCCTTGACTTCATATTGTCTACACCAGCAGGGAAGGGAAACAAACAGCTTGAAAATGGCAGAAAGAATGAATACAGCATTGCAAACAAAATTACATGGCTTGTTCTTAATTAACGCTGGCCTCGAGCTGCAGAGCTCTGCTCTACATTCAATTTTGCCAAGGTTCAGGGGGTGTTTAGACCTGGGGTCTCCTTTTCCATTTGGCCTCTTTTTGTTAGCCGTGAAGGCTTGCAATCAGGCCCGAGCTTCCTTTTGGGGTCTGAGAATTTCATTCTGACCTGTGTTTTGTCCTTAGATGGGGTCTCAGGAGTAGGTTGTCCTGCTTGGAAGTAGAGACAGATGCACTAAGTGGTCTCCTGAAGTCCCTTCTTGCTCTACACATCGGTGATATTATCCACAGCACTGTTAATTATACAGAATATTCCCCCCAAAACCTTCTGCACAGTAAATATGGTTATAGCCTCTGAGCTACAGTAGTAGGAAGGAGATTCAGATTCATGAAGCATGGGTAGACTAGACAGAGGCAGCCAATGCCAACTAAACAGAGGGTGATAGGCAGAAATACAGAGAGACAAGGGAGTGTGGTGATGGCCTAGTGGTTTGGCCTCTTGACTAGGATGTGGACTTGGCCCCATATTTCTAGTGTCGTTGTGGGCATTCATGTAGGGACGTGTATATTTTTAAGGTGCTTAAGTGTCTCCAGCCTAAATGTCTTATCCAGGCTTTAATGTACCCCACGCCTCAGATCCTCATTGCTGAAACATGGCCAGCAGCACTACTTTGCAATGCTCGCAGGCACGACAGCAGCACCGCATCCTAGTGAAGATGGAGTCAGTCCTGTGAAGCGTTTTGAAACCAGGGGAGGTGGTTTTGAACAGGATCCTGAAGGCAGGGGGAGCTGAATTCCTTTGGCCATGACGTCTTGAGTAGCCAAAAGGAGCTATACGGGTTTTTTAAATCCTTTAGGATGCTGTGTGCCCTGCGGTGTTCTCTACATTGCCACTGAAACCCCTTCCTGCTGCCACCATTTTACAGTCGAACACACCCAGAAGACTTGAGAGTTGGGGTGGTGCTGTCTTTGGTGTCCCCCTTCAGACTGCCTGGGACCTGGTGACCGGTTGATGGAAGAAATCCATGTACATAAGGTGTCCCAGCAGGGCTGGGCAGATGTACCCTACACCAAAGCCTGACCTTCTGCGCAGCCTGGACTTGGCATGGAGGCCCGAGCCAGCAGAAGCCAAGGGGTTAAGCCGTCTTTGTCTGCTTCCATCATGAACTCCTCTATTGACAGGATAAACAGTTCCTTCATATCGGGAGAGGAAAGGAGGCTTGCAAAGAAGCCTGGCAACTTGACGCAGATTATTCTAGACAGGCTTTTGCTCTTTTTCGTCCCCCGCTACCTCCTCCTTTCCTTCAGGTCTCTGTGTTGGGATTTATTTATTTAAAGAACAGCCGTGAAGTGCCTGCGATCCTCTCCCAAGCCGGAGCTTGCCGCATTGCCAGGCAGCTCAGTGAAGCGTTAAATGTCAGATGCTGTCGCAACCCCCGCAGGACTCGCGAGACATGAATTGTGGGCAGTGCTCCCCTTCCCAGCCCTGGTCTGTGAGGGACGGGCAGGAAGGCGGCTTGCTGGCCTGACCTAACGGGGGAAGGAGGCGACGAACCTGTTGGCGGGATGTCAGTGGCAACAAATTGATTTTAAAAGGAAGAAACCTAGTTGTGTTTAAAACCGTGTGTTTTAAATAGGTGGAATTGTTTCAGAAACCCCCTCCACCAAACAGCCGCCCTGCCTTATGCACCCCCTCATTGCACCATTTTCACGGGGGCCCTGTAACTTCCTTCCAGAGCAAAGGTGAGGAAGATGCCAAAGGTGATGGAAGGCCTCCTCGGTGGGTACATTCACGAGGCCACTCCTCCCTTCACACTGTCAACCAGATGAAGCCATTCAAGCCAGTGGTGTCATTAAGATGGCTTTTGGCCCAAGTGTTGGAGTAGGAGATGGTAAGGAAGCTACATGGACTTCCTGCTGCCATCCCTCGCCTTCTCCATTGAATTCGGAGGCGTGCCCTTGCCAGCAGCTTGCTTGAACTCTGCTTGCTCCTGAAGGGGATTGGGAAGGTGGCCTTGGCATCATCCTGCAGCTGCAGCAGACAGACGTAGGAGCAGACGGATGGCTCTAGATTACACACCCTTTTTTTCCACTAAGCATCCAGTGTGATGGGTTTTGGGCTCCCTTCTCCCAAGCACGCTGGCCCCAAGGTGAAGCATCACAGATGTGCTGAGTGACAGTGTCGTAGCTCATTCATTAAACACCTGGGTTTAGCATCTTTCCCCTGCTAAGCATATTGAAGTTCAGTTTGTCTAATCTTTATGCACAACAGGCATGAGGAGCCCGATTGAACCTTTCCATGCTGGGTTCAACAGCCTTCCCAAGGGCCACGTGGTTGACTTGTGGAAGGATGCACAGAGCCATACGTGCTGAGCAGCTGTAAGGGCCCTGAGCTTCCACTTGAGATATCAGTTGCAGCAGGAAGAAATGAATGGAAGATGGAAGCTACTGGGATTCACCCCCTTCTGTGAAATGCTTCCCCTTGGCACATAATTGACCCCGGTTTAGGTCTGTCTGTGCAGTGGACACTGAAGGGTAGTGTAGTGCTAGGACTGTATGAGCCAGCCTTAACCTAGCTTGCTTTGGGGATGGTAACAGGTCAGCCACGGCAGCGTGGGAACTTGGTATAAGGGAATTTACCCTGTGTCTTAGGAAGTTACTTAACAGGGTACCTCGCTTGGGTATGTCTCCACTTCCCTTGGGCCCTTGCACAGCCCTGCCATGAAGCTGACATGTCACTTCTGATTGTTGCTGGAAGACCGCCTAGCAGTTGCCCTTGGAGAGATCTCAAAGCACTTCAGTGCATTAAAAGCCCCCATGCATTGCCTAGGAGGCAAATAAGCATTGTTCCCATTTGACAGGTGAGGAAATTGGGGACACAGTCAGCCCTCCAGCAAGTCACTGGCAGGGTCAGGACCCCGTGTTTCTACTCTAACCAGCACACCACACTCCAGCCCTAAAGGAGCGAGGTCATGTACACCCTGCTTTTTCAGTCTTGTCAGCGGCCTGGAGGGTGGTAGGGAGCCAAGGTCAACAGAAGAGGTCTTGCCGGTCGTCAAGAGGAAAGACCCGACCAAGAAACGTCAGGAGGCAGACAGGAAGCGTGAGACAGGAAGTGGAGGGCTAATGGAAACAAGCTGTTAACATTTACCAGGAAACTGAAAACCGTTCAGAACACATTTCTTGCATTTCACTGCCAAATTAGCCACTGGCCTATTTTTACACGCACAAAAAAATCACCGAAGATTTTGCAAGCGTTTCATTGACCGTAACCTGGCAAAAATAATGTTCAAACATGGTCAAAAGGGTGAGTGAAATTGGTCTCTCTAAAGCCCTTTGTTAAGGGAGAGAGAAAGGGGAGGGCATCACTCTGAAAAGCCCCCTTGTGAGATGCCAATTTATTTTATAAAAGCTAAGGAAATTCCAGTTGTAGGTGCAAAGGGGCACTGACAACCAGCTCGCCCTCCAATGCTTCCTTTTTTGGTCCAGGACTCACTGCTAGCCATTTCCCATATGGTGAGTACTTCTGACATTTGCCGCAGCTTGGCGTAGTACCAGCCTCTCTATAGCACTAGCCCTTCATTTCAGGGAGCTTCACCCAGGAGGCCCAGGAAAGAGGGATATCAAAACTCGCCAAGATGGGCCCAGTCCCAAGCCTGGTTCTGAATGCATCTGACCTTCCCAGGAGCTCTGAGCCTGGCTGGTGCTATCTCTAGCTGGGGCTGATTGAATATCCCTTTGTCACTGATATTTCATGCTCCCGCCTGAATTTTGTGGCTTAGGTTCAGCTCTACCAAGCGGAGATTTTTAACCCTTCATCACAGCTTTCTCTGTTCTGTGCCTTCGCTTGGGGGATGTCGCCCATTTAGCATCTTGGGTCTAAGGCAAGAGAGTGGCCAAAGACATCCTGGCAGCCATCCACTGCCCGACAGAATCTTTGTCCTTTGTTTTCTCCCCTTCCTTGTTCCTTCTCATTCTGTGCTCTGCCATCGTGACCAGCAGCAGTGGCCCAGTGACAGGCCCTGACTCGCCTGGGCCAGAGGAAGAGAAGCAAATAGAGACTGGAAACATCCCTTCCTGCTCAGAGAAGGCAGCCCTCGCTTTACACCTCAAAGGTACATTGGGGACGCTGCCGTCAGCCAGGTTTTGCTTTTCCATTTGTGTCCGTAACTGCCCGCTGTTTATTTACTTGCTAATCGTGCAGTTCTTGCCAGCAGGAAATTCGAGCCAGATAATTGCTCACTCGCCTACAAAAAAGCCCACTTTGTGTCGTTCATCGGCACGTTGCTCGCTGTGCCGCCTTGCTGCCGTTTGTCTCCGCAGCACCCAAGGCTTTCGGACGCCTCCGCCTTTCTCAACGGCTCTTCGCACACCGAGCAGACGGGCTTCGTCCTCACAGTGGCACGTGGGAGATTCTGCTCAGCCCAGCGCTTTGTAACCCCCTCGCAGTGCCCAGGCTTCCTGCCTAGTGATTAGTTATTTATTATTAGCTCATCTTGCCTCCCTGCCTGTGAATCCAGGGAGATGGAAGGAGATCTTGCAGGTTGCTTTTCCACTTGCAGATCAGACCACTGTGGAGTAAGCAGCTGTCGGTCCCACTCTGAATAGAGCGACCGCACGCTGTTTCTGGTACCAATGTGCCACATATCTTGGGTTAGGCTTCTGGGGGAGCTTATCTAGCACTCATCGGTGAGAACTTGGCCCAAACGTTCCTCTTAGCCTTGGCTGATCACACGATTTTCCATGCGTGATATCGCTCATCCAGAACCACCTCTGGGGATGCTCCTTTCCTGCCTATTGACTGAGGATACAGCAGGTGTGAGGCAATATTCATGCACGGGGCTCTGGATTGGGATTAGACATTTGACCGCATTTGATACCTGCTTGGACCACAGACTTCGGGCATGTCATTTAATATCCCTGGTCCTTCGGTACCACCTTTGTGAAATGGAAATAACACTTGTTACCTCACTAGGAGGTTGTGAAGGTGAAATCGTGGTCTTGCTTATATAACCATAGCTCCTACAACACCTACCCATGGCCTAGGACCCCATCATGGTAGAGGTGCCCACAGACAATTAAAGGACAGTCCTTGGCCCAAGAATGTACAGTCCACATCTATGACTAGAGGAGACCAAGGGATACAGATGGACAAGTGTGGGGACTACAAGGCCCTTGTGAGATGAGGTTAGTCAGGGTCATGGTCTGGAGTCTCTGCTCAGGTTGACCTAACTTTTTTGTTTAGGGATCCTGGCAAAGGGGAGTTTTAATGAGGGCTTTGACAGTGGAGTGGCTTTGGGAGTGTTTATAGGGAGCTCCTGCCAAGAGTGGAAAGCTATGGAAGAAAGCACAGAGGTGCTTGTTTGAAGGGACAAGGGGCAGTGGCCACTGGCACCAGGAACATTACTTGAAGTCAGAGAAAGGGATGATTTTGAGGCTCTCAGGTACTACAGGATGGGGGGACCACATAGCAGCCATTAACCCAGGGATGGGCAATTATTTTGGGCGGAGGGTCGCTTACTGAATTTTGGCAAGCCATCGTGGGCCGCGTGATAGGCAGCCAGGGGCAGATAAATATTCATTTTCTAAATTTTTTAGGGGCCCCGCGGGCCGGACAGAATGGCCTGGTGGGGCGCATCTAGCCCCCTGGGCCACATTTTGCCCACCCCTGCATTAACCAGTATCTTCATGCTGGGTCTAGAAGTAGGATGGATGCAGCA
>NW_005841897.1:1850413-1881831 GCF_000455745.1 Alligator sinensis | reverse complement strand
TTTGGTAGCTCAGGAGATGTCTGGTTGGCCATGCTATTACTAGCAGAGGTAAAGCTGAGGTTTGTGGTGGGGAGGTGGAGGGCAGATACTGGCTCATCAGTGATAACAGACTTCTACTGGCTGAATGGAGTTTGAACATATGTTTGAGATGCTGTTTGTGCTCATGTCCGTCCTTCAAACAGTTTAGACCCAGTCCCATAAGCCATTTTAGAAGCTGTAACCTAGATGAGGCAAACCTAGGGCCAAAACGTGCAAGATGAGCACTCTCAATCCCTACTAAAGTCAATACAGGCTAGAAGTACCCATGTATCACATCACTGTGTGCATCCCTATTGTACTGCGATGCATAATAGCCCAGTCCTCAACACCTGCCCAGCTAGGGATGAATGTAACCCATTCCATTTGCTTTTTGACATACCCACTTTAACTCCATATGAGCTGCCACCGCATGCTTGATGCAGGGCCCAGAAATCAATACCAATTTCCAGTTCCTCGCCCAGTCTGCAGGCTATGGTGCCTGATAAATGCAGCCTGGAGGAGGAGACCGAGGCAGTCAGAACTAGATTTACTACTGCAGTATATCAGTGCTTAGCTGTACTGTTGGTTCCTGGCTGCAGGGTCCTGCTCTTCTGCTCAGAGTTATACTTGGGGACAGGAAGGAACTTTTCCCCTATGTCAGTATGGTGAAGACTGTGTTTGTGGTGGTGAGGGGGGGAGCGTTGTGGCCCTCTTTCTATAGGGTCCCCTGTATGAATCGGTTACTTCTCTTTGATAGCTATGGCAGGGCATCCACAGTGCCATCCTCTCCCATGCGTTTACTTGTGGCATGTTGTAGGATGCTCTCATCTCATCTCTGATTTTATGCCTTGTAGCTGTGTGTGAGCAGCGGCAGTTTGGAGTGGTAATTTGGGGGAATCACTGGGTAAATGGTTTCCTGTGAGTATAGGGGTCTGGACTCAGCAACCTAGGAAGTCCCTGCCCTATATGTGCTGTTGCCAACAGTCATGATTTGCATGGTGAGTTTTGCACTGTTTGTTGCTTTTCTTAGCGCTCCAGCCTTTGGAGTAGGGAAATCCATGAAAATCTCCATTTTCCTTCCAGGGGACGGGGAGGGAATGTGCATTTCTACCCTTCCAGGTTGCAGAATACAAGTCCAGACCCACATTGCAGATCTGACCTCCCTTTCAGTGATGTGTTAGACCAGTGGTGCTCACTCTTTTGGCCCTGTGGCCTGGATTGGGCCCCGCACTGCCTCTGCCCTGCCCTGCATGCCCCATTCAGGTCCTGCATCACCTGCTCTGGCCCTGCATGTGCTGGTCAGGTCCCATGCTGCCTCAGCCTGACCTCACATGCCAAATTCGAGCCCCACACACCTGGACTGGCCTCGTGCTGCCCTGCACATCTGATTTAGTGCACAGGGCCATGCTACCCAGGCTGCAGGGCTCCCCACAAGCCTGGAAATATGACAGCAGAGTGACAATTCAGCCCCACTGGTTCCCCAGCGCCAAATTTTTGACACAGGTAGAGCCCGTGGGCTGGATTACATGGGTCCACGGGCCAGATCTGGCCTTCAGGCCAGGGGTTGAATAAACCTGTGCTGGACAAGCGCTCGAGATCAGAATACCCATGAGTTCTGTGTGGGAGCTTCAAATCTGAACATAGATTAAAAATGGTGCAGCCTTGGCCTGTCTCTGAGGAGTCCTAACCTGGTACAGGGTATGCGGAAGGAGGAAGGGAACCTGGCCATGCATGTGTGCTCAGCGCTGACAGTGAGATGGAGGACTTGGGGGTGGGAGGATATGTCTGTAATGCTTCCACAGTGCCCTGGAGAGTACCGCCTCGCCCACCCTCTCCCACCCCATGCATCAAACCCAGCTATGCAGTAGTGAAGCCCTTGGGTACTTCTGCCAATTGAGCTCTGGGATCTGAGCCAGTTTCTACAGCTAATCACACCTGTCTGTGATGGACAGAGAGAGCCCCAAGAGAAGGTGTCATGGGTGAACTTCTTCATCTGAGTAACCATCTTGATAGGGTAACCATCAGAGTATAGTATCAACCATAGTAACCATCATAGGGCAGCCCTAACTGTATACAAAATCTTATCTTCCAAGAGTATAAGGGGTGCAAACAGGGAAGAAAAACTCACAAGCCGAGTTGCTGGAGGATTTGCTCTGGAGCCCCTGATCATGCTGCAGTGGGGCTGGTTTCACTCCAATGCCTACGTTAAACCGTGACAGGAGAAGGGTTTCATCAAGGACTCTTCACAAAGGCTTTGAAACCACATGTACATCTGCAGTCACCTCCGCTGTCCGGGCACGTACACTCACTCCCTGTCACATCACCTGTTGTGTGTCACGAGAAGCCAGCGTGGGACCCCTCAGCCCCGGGAGAGCTGGCTGAGTCTTTCTCTCCCCTTTGGAAGTGAATGAAGAAGAACTGCACAAGTGCTCAGGAAAGGGTCAATGTGTCCACGTGGGAAGTTACTGCAGCACGGCCCTCGCACTTCAGTCTCGCACCTTCATCTCTTTCACACACACTTCCCTATGTAGGCGAAGCTGGAGCAGATCTTCTCACAGCTTCCCTCTCCCTCTGACAGTTGCAGACAGCTTCGCCTAGGGCTGAATTTTCAATTTCTGATTTGAAAGCCACAGCTTAATAGTTGGTTTTTGGTTTGTTGTTGTTTTAATGTGCTGAGTAATTACTGCACCAAAACCATGTCACCAAACCGATGGAGATAAAGGTCAAGTCGAGCCAATCTTTTCTTTGGACAGTTACCCCACATGCACTTGCGAGCAAAAAGATTGATCTCCTTAAATAACGGAGAACACAAAGCAGAGATTTTTTTTCTTCCTTTCAAAAGTATTGCTCTGTTACAAATCCTTGATGGACATTCCCGGTTATTGCCATGCAGCTTGTCATTGGGCACCCCACAGTGCTCCAGAAACACAAGGCCTTAACACAGGAGTTGAAGGAGAATCTTTATTATTTAATGACCATACAGGGCCTGGAAAACACAGCAAATCATTTTATTTAGGGTTAGTTAACCATCTTCCCTAGAAACACTTTTTTCCCCACTGAAAACTGAGTTTTCAACTAAAATTAAAAAAAAAAACAACTTTTTTCTTTGCAAAAAGTTTCCATTTGGGGAAAGTTGTGATATTTGGATGATTTTAATGAGAAATTTGACCAAAAACAGAAGTAATTTTTTTAAATTCATATTTTCCTATGAGAATCTTCCATAATTTTCCACATTGGGTTCCACCCGATAGTGGGCAGGTGTAGTATTTGGCTCCACCCAAGATGTTAACTTGTGTCATACGTAAATTTTTGGAAAATGGTTATCGCGAGAACCATTGGGTGACAAAGGGGTAAGAACCGTTTTTGGTTGAACTATGACATTTTGTCAAATTTAAACCATTGCCCAGAGTTGCATTTATTTCAGTGATGATTTTTCAACAGGAAAAAAAAAGATAATCTCGTGGCTTTGGATTGTCTTGCTTTTGTTTCAGGGAGGTAAAAACATTTAGCTTTTACAGTATTTGGATCCATTGTGATTGGATTTTGCTATAAAAATATTTATTCTGCTATGCAATATTTGAATATTGTTTCAACATTGTTGAAAACTTAGGGACTCAGAATAACTTTTCTTCCCCATTTTTCTTCCACTTCAGGGTGGTTTCAGTAATGTTGAAACAATAATGTGTATTCTGTTTCATTCAGTACTTAGTCAACAGAACCCAATGATTCAGGAGGTTTTTTTCACTTGTGTTCTGCTTTTATGTTCCAGCTCAGGATGAAAAAACCTTTGAGAGTTAAAAGTTTCCTATGGAACAGACAGTTTAGTTTTCAGCCAGCTTTATCATAAGCTGTAAGGTACCTTTTTCCCTCCCCACTTCCCCAACCAGTTCTGTATCTTTGAGTTTTTGTCCATAATATGACTTGGCTAAATGTTGGATGCAGCAAAATATATTGTACTACAGAGAACATGCTGCTTTCTCTTCTCTATGCCAGATTCTGCTCTTCTTTAGACTAGTGGTGGTGTTGAGAGCGACTCTTATCAGAGTGGTTACATGGCTGCAAAGCTGGTGTACTCAAAATCACAGTCAGACCTTCTCTCGCTACTCTTCCGCAGGCCAGGATGCTATTCTCTTTCGAGATCAGAACTTTAGGGCCAGGGCCAAATAGTGATTCATTCAGAGTCAGTAGCAAAATGACTGTTTGAAATTCACTGGGACCAAGATTTGGCCTTGCTCTGCAGTCAGACTGGTGTGTACCGGGGTTAGTGGTGTCATACCAGTAGGTATGCCTTGTGCTGAAGTTGCCTGAGGTAGGTAAACTAGAGCTCCATTTACTACAGTCATGTAGACATTTGCAGTGTGGACCTAGCCAGAGAGGGCTACTGCCACCTTCTTGGTCTGGCACTCCTGTGTCATAGTCAAATTGGCAAATGGGTACACAGAGAGTTTTGTAGCCACTGCTGCCTCTTGGTCATACTCTGAACTCAAGTGGCTCAACACCACCTAATAAACACTCCTTTGAGATGGACAGGGCCTGCCCAGATGTTGCAGGAGTAAGTGTGTGTTGGCATTGCTCACTGCCTCTCCCTAAGTACTGCCAGAAAGCTCTCCCCTGCATCTCCTTTACTGTTTAGCCTTTCCAAAGCCCTGCTGAGTAGAGTGAGAGCTGGGCCTTCATCTTAGCCTCTGTACTGAGGGAAGGCCTCAGAAACAGCACCAGTAGCTGGGGACTTAAAAAAACTGAGCTCCTTCTCACCTGGCTCCTCCCAGAAGGTGCTGCTTTGAGGATCTGTGCTGAGAATAGCTACCAGGATCAGTGCGACTGCAGGGCTGCATTACACAGCATAGGGGCAGGATAAGGACTGGGGGTGAAACAGCATGGCTAGTTTGGATGCTCTGGGCTGAAGTACTGGTAATAGCCCCATAGTTCACTCACCAAGTGGGGCATATCATTAATCGAGCTCCAGCTAATTCTTGCTGTAAAGAAGACCCCACGTTTTCTTGCTTTCTAGTCCTGGGCTTGGCTGCTATAAACAGCACTTCCTCTAATGCTGGTTTAAACGGTTTCCATTGACTTGGACACCCGTCACTGCCTTGAGAGAGAACGTGGTGTTTTTCAGGTCACCGTAGCTTTGGCACAGCTCTGGGGGGTTCATGGAAGCAGAGCAGTGGGAGGACTGAACAGCTGTCCAGTTACCTTGTCAAATGAACTGTGGAGCCCTCTTGCCATCCAGGGTGCCCAGAGACTTCGATATTAATAGCTGAGACGCGGGGAGCAGCAGTCAGGTGGCACGGACTTCTCCCTCACATGCCATTTTGTTCCAGATGAAATTAGCAATTCTGCCGGGTTTCCATTTATTTCTCATGACTCATTAAAAAGCCCGTTAGCTGGAAGTTAATGACTCAGCAGCTTTTTTATTTTCCATCCTTAGGGCTGCATGTGTGGGGAAGAGAAGGGCTGCCGTTTGGAGATGTCTGGGATGTGACAAAAATTAATAAGTTTTACGGACATTGTCACTGGCTTGGAACTGTGCAGCCAGATTGGCTAACGGGCTGTCTGCTATAGTCAGTGCCTGGGCCATTGATGCTTAATCACTTCAAACCAGATCTGAAATCTGCATTTCCCTCTGATCAGCCAAATGGAACAGGCATCCAGCTTACAAGGGCACAGAGAAGCAAATCATTTACTGACCCAACAGATAAAGCATGGTGGACCTTAATTCTAATACACTCTCCCCAGCCTCCTGTCTCTAGACATAGTTGTCTAAACTTAGTTCAGTGGAATAAAGGCCTGGGTTCTGTTCTTTGTTACAAGGCTGTAAAGCAGGAGCAGCTCCACTGAGAACAGTGAAGTGATAGTGGTGTAAAGCTTTTGGAAGTGTGGCAGGAGCTGGGAGCGAGCGGTATTGAGGCTGGCATTATGCAAACTGCACAAGAGTAGAGTCTCTTATTCCATGCACTGTACCTTCCCGCTGCTGCCTGTAGACGTAGCAGTCGTTTTGTTCCCAGAGTGGCCATGGTCTGTTAAGGGTGGCAGAAATGCTCTGCCATTTCTCTGGAGACTCCTGGGATCTCTCCTGCTGATTTGTAATCTAAGATGTTTACAGTAAGTTGCCTAGGCTGGGTCTGGTTCTCCTCCCAGCTCCACCGGAGGCTAAAATCAGGGGTCACTCCATGCAACACAGTAGAGTTAGGACAAGTGGATGTGAGGATCAGACCTGAGGGAGGAAGTTGCTGTGGCTGTATGGGGGAAAAGCACAGCCAAAGGGAATGAGTAGGGTTGAGTGAGGACTGCTTTTAGGTGAAACCAAAGATCAGCACTTTGGAGCCACTACATGCAAGCTGCCGGGGCTGTGTTAGCAGAGCAGTTCAGGCATCTCCTTGTGGGTCCAGATCCTCCCTCTGAACTCATGCCAACAGCCACCCCCAATTGACCCAGCTGTAAATGGGAACCTGGCCATTCAGGCTCGGGAACTGAGGGTGGCTGGATGTGACACTGGCTATATTATTCCTTTGTGGGCCATTTGTATGGAAGCTGGCATGCCTTAACCAGGCAAGCTTGGGTGGGCCTTTGAGTTTTTGATATGGAAGCAGGTTAAGGGAGATGCCCGCACCTGAGAGTCTGCCATTTTGACTAACACATGCCTTTGATGGATTAAAATGAAGGAGGGTTTGAGGCCACGTTGAGGCTATTAGATGCGGCAGGGGTAGCTCTGATTCTGAACACCCAGCTCTCAGTGTTGAAAAGGCCCACTCCGGGAAGCAGTAACAGGCTTAGTTTAGGAGTGAAAAGCAAGCCTGGCTTTCTATTGCTGAGTTAACAGCAGCCTGTGGTCCCTGCAGGCTTAGCCATGTTGGCCTGATGTTCTTTCTAGTGCCTGCCTTGGCACAGCAGTGCTTTAGTCCAGTTCTGTGCTAGAAATCCTTCTTCCCCTGGGCTTGCCTGCAGAGGAGAGCCCTCTGGTTGCAGACCTGGAGGGCAGGAGCACTTGCATTGACTTCAGTTGGCATTGTGCTGGCCCACACCAGCAACTGGATCTGCTCCAGTGACTTCAAGGGTTTGGTCATTGTTGCTGTCATACAAGGTGTCCAGGCCAAGTCCAACTTGCGGCTGCTCTGTGGTAGCAAGGCAATTTCACCACTTGGTGGCACCAAAACATGTAAAATAAGGAGGCTGTTTCCGCGTTGTCCGGGAGAGAGTGACCTATGAGCCTGGCTCTTTCTCAAGACCTGGGAGTATTGACCCTGTTGTTTGAAGATCATGCCCTGGCCTTTCCGTTCCAGTCACTGCAAACATTCCCAGGGGAGAGTGTATCCGGGCAAAGAAAAAGCTTTCAGGTTCTGGATTTCACAGGTCTGGGGGAGTTTTGCCTCTGAGATCAGGCCCCAGCACTTCACATTGGTGTCCCTAAGCAGGGGAGAAAGGATCCATGCTTGTTTTAAGAGTTTTCCAACCAGAAGATTTGCGAAAATACAAATAGGACCTAGGGGCTCAGCCTTGACTTGCACTGAGAATTAGATACTTTACCATTGAGAAATCTCCCCTGGAGTTCATCTGCAGCTTTCCCCATCTGAATGGGCAATAGCTGACCATTGGAGGCACTCTTGGAAAGGTGTGTCCAGTATCTTGCCCTCCTTGAGGCTTCCTGCAGTTAGTCATACAAATAATAAAGCTCAATCTAGGAGCATTAACTCTTCCTAGTGTCCCAAATAGGGCACAAACTGGAACATACAGTCACAGCAGACGCTTAACCTAGTGATTCACAAGATAAGCCTGGAGATTTCAAATAGGAATCCAGCGTGTTAGAAACATTCTGCCCAGTTGTGATCTCTTGGACTCGAATAAGGTTGATAACCACTGGCTTTGCCTCATAAGCATGTCTGCTGAACACACCTGGGATGCCACCACGTAGCGGCAGAGTGGTTGACGGGAGCCGAAAGGGTAGTGTTAGTAGGGCAGGGAAGAGGCAGGGTTTTTTTGTGAACACACTGTCTTGTTTGCCTTCACCCAGCCTTATCCTCAGAACAGACGGAGCATTGTCAAGGCCATATGTGCAATGCTATTGTCTTGGCAGCAGAAAAGAAGCCAGACACAACTGCAGCACAGCACTAAAGGGAAAGGAGGTGTGTGGGTGGAAGAGATCAACTTTGAGAGAGAAACCCTTTGAAGAAGCCAAGAAGCGGGTTCTGTTTGCACTTAAACCAGGTTTGCAGTGGAGTTACTCCTGCTTTATACCACATTTACTTCCAAATCAGAGGAGTAACAGGACAGTGGGGACTGGTTTTGCACTCCCCCAGCTTACCCTCCTAGTTGTGCTACTGCTTCCAATTCAGCTACGATAGATATTATTTTTATAAGAATTTAAATAGACCTGCAGGCCCTGGCTATGGCCTAACAAACCCCTACAGAAGCTGTCTCTGATGAATCTACTTGTGCCTCCAGCCAGCATTTTACCACTGTTTTTGGTTCTGATTTATATTGGAACCTGCTGCTTGCTGGAGAGAAATTGGAAGAATTCGCAGCATGAACACCCAGCCAGCGAGGTCCCGGAAAATGAGATTGGGCTGTCACAGCTGCATCATGCAGAGGGGCACCATGGAGCTGGGGAATGACAGATGCCCCTGCCAAGTGCAAGGCCTTGATTTGCTCCTCCATATGATACCTGGTTGCTTTCAGATTGTCCCTTCAGGGTGCCAGGCAGATGCAGTTCCCACTGCTTTTCCCCCAGTGCTCTTTCTGATTATACCCCTCTGCAGCAGGCCTGCACTAGAGAAGGCATGGGGATGAAGGGAGCACGCTAGAAGACATAGTTCCCTCTGCAGCTGCACGTGGCATAAGAAGGACACTTGGAACCCATCAGCCGGGGCAGCTTGGGGGCATGAGGAGGTGGTGTCCTCACAGGAGAGCAGAGGAACAGTATCCCCTGCTCCAGCATCACACAGCAGACAGGTCTCCTTGCACAGCTGCCCCCAGGTCTGCAGCAAAGGCTCAAGCATCCCTGAGTCAGATTCAATATCTGGTAATGCTGTTGCCTCCTGAGAGCCTCAGACCTGGAAGATCCGTCCCCACTTTGCTGCGATCTCTGCACTCTGTCCCTAACATGACATCGGGGCAGCCCACCGAGGACTGCAGCACCTTTTTGCTCAAAGTCACCTTGGAGCCCCTTGCAGCATCTGTCTTATCCCCTTCCTCATTCTCCCCCCAGCACTGATTCGCTGTGAGCAAGGGCTGCCACGCTCCCTGTTTGTGTCGCCTCCCCTCGCCCTCCTGATTGAAATGTCTCTTCGAGGTGGGAGAGCACTTTGTCACCACCTCCCAGCATGGGGAATGGAGATGCCATTTCTTCCTCTCTTCGCCCTCCCTCCCAAAAGCCATAATCCCATCCGTCTCGGGGGCGCAGCTGGTTAAATAGGCAAATCTGTATTCATTCCCTAGCAGCCAGGCAGAGAATGAGTACCATCCCCCCAATCCTCATCCATCAGCGTTTTTCTGCTGCATCAGCAGTCTAAAAATACCCACCATTAGTGTGCTGGACACATTAAACTCCAGCAAGGAGTCTGGAGCGAGGAGCCAAGATTGCAAAGATAATGCCGGCAGGTTTTCTCCACCCCCCTATCAAAGGAACTGGAAATCGAATGCAAAAACCGGCCGCCTCCATGGGAGTTCACAACCAACTGGGCTGGCTGTGGCTGGCTTGCAGAGCCTCAGCTTTAACAGTTTCCACGGCAGCTACAACCCCAGCTGTGCTGCACCTGGGACGGAGCTTGCCATTGTCATTTGTCAGGATAACAGCCCCGCCATAAGGTTACTACGTTACTAGGGAATGCGAGCTGGTAAGGCCTGGGAAAGGCTGTTGAGTTGTTGGGATGGCCCCAAGCCAAGAACCACCAGTTGCCGTGCAATGTGGGTGCATTGTAGGTGCAGGGATGTCAGTCCAGTCAGCAAAGTCCGGGCCAATCCTTGGTTCAGTTGGAATCGATGGCAAAACTGCAGTTGGATCCACTGGGACCAGGATTTGGCCCTTATCCCAGGCTTACTACAGCCTGGCTGAGATGAGAATCTGGCCCAACCGGCCTATTTTGGGATCACTTTAGATTTCAGATGCTTTAGGATTGGGATGTAGTTCACTCTGAAGCCAACCAGCGCTATTTCTGGCTGGGGAAACTCAGTACAAAGATGCCCCACGCCTTCATTCTTGATAAGATGCAACACATGCATACGGCCCTATGAGCCGCTATCGGGCATGTCATCTGATTGCATAACACAGGTAATACTCCCTGGGCAAATATTTTCTGTTAAGGTGCTGCTCTTACTGGGTGTTGCTGCTAAGGGGCATCAGCTGTCTCTCTTCTTGAGGATGGCTTTCAAAAATGATCCCATTCAGAGTCTCCGGAGCACACTGGAAATATTTGCTGAAGCCTAAACAATTAACACCCCTCTCCCCCTCCTGGGTACTTCACCAGATGGGATTTTACCCAGTCCTCCTTTTTGCCTCTTAGGCAAAAAAACAAGCCTGAGAAATTTCAGCCCAAAGGGTTATCCTCTCCCTCCTACCCCAGAGCATTGCAAACAACTGAATAGAGCCTCAGTGTCATGTCTGCTTAGAGTTATTGCCGGGACCTACAATAGCCTGGCTGGCAGTGAGACGTTTCCCAATCAAGCCAAAGATGGATAGACCATTATCTGGTGCCCACAGGTGCCGTGACGGGGGTTGGCAGCCCTTCCTATCACAGGTGGTGGAGATAGCTTAGCTTAGCCTGGAGCCTGATCTTGGGTACATCAGTGTAAATCTGCTCCTGCTGATGCTGGAGCTTTTCATGCCTTCAAACCAAGAGCACTGATCCTCCTGTCTCTTTCTGGGAGTATCCAAGGGCGGGGTGAGCAATGATGGATGCCAGGTTCTCTTCTCTTCCTGTCTTGAAGGTGTTCTGAGCTTTGTTCTGCAAAGCGAGGCTGTAGCTGCCTTGATGACTGTCCCTCCTTCCATGCTGACTGGACTGGTTTGCAAAGACAACAGGGAATGAAATGCATTCGGTTGCTTTGCTCAAGTCCCTACCCAAGCTGCACACCCTCCCCCCCCTAGATCAAGCTGCTGTGAGGGGGTGTGGAGAAGAGGCCAAGACCCTGCAGACCGGCATGTGGGACGCAGGCCCAGGGTCTGCACACATGACTTTCAGCTGTTGTGAGCATGGGGAAAGTCTAGCCTGATCTGTCCAAGCCAACATAGCCTTGGGGGGCAGGCAGGGAGGCTGGATGCTGCTGCCAGCTAGACCACTGTGAAAGAGGGGCAGGGGGCTCTTCTGCAGCAGGTGATTTTGGAGAAGTCTTGCCTTTGTGGGGCCTGACCTGCATCTCTGTATCCACAGGGAGCATGCAGTCTCAGCTGCTCTGCTGCAGATGCTTGATGGTCTCCAGCAGGCCAGAGGCTGCGATATGCTACCAGGAAATGTGCTAAAAGCTTGGTCCTCAGAGATCCTGATCTTGGGAGAAGTACTCGGTACCTCTCTGAGGGGGCCCTGGGAGTGGATGCTGGATGCTTGTGCTCCCAAGACCCTCAAACCATTAAGCAGTCCCCTCCCTCTCCCCCACCATGCTCCCCGAGGTCAGCTGATAGCACTCTGGCCACTTGGACAAGGCTGTTGGGGATTAAAATCCTGCAGAAGAATCCATGGCCTATGCAGAGGTGTGAGTCCTGGGTGCTCTCCTCCTTTCCCTAGCATCAAGCATGTTGGGAGCTGGACTGCAGATGCTGCTGTGGTGACGCACACTGAGATTCATCCATAGGGTCGGTGTGTGTGATGCAGAGCTGGATAGCTGGGGAGCAGGGGCCCAATCCTGAGCAACAGCCTATGGTGTGGCCAACATGGGATGCTGCTTCATCTTGACCTGCCTGGACTGGATTAGACCTCGAAACTCTAGAGCCATGTTCTGCTCCCCTGGGCTTTGGCATGTTCCTCTCAAATGAGGTATTATAGAGCAAAGGCCCCAGTCCAGTGAGGTGCAGAGGGCTCTCTGTTCCCAGGGAGTCACTGAGAACAAACAGTGCACAGCTCCAGGCAGGATCAGGCCTGCTCAACCAGCTCCAACGCCAGTGCCGTTGATAGAGTTTGGGGCGTGTTGATTAGGTTCCACACTGTGATGGGTGGTGGAGGATGTTCCATCATGGGACGGGGCACAGGTACAGAGCGCGGTGTTGTGTCCCCTGTGTCAGCAGCTGTTGGGAGCTCTGCTGGAGAATCTGTCAGGTGTGGGAACGCAGCCAAGTCTCATCCTGTTATCTGCAATCTTGAGATATTTGGTGGGTTTTCCATAAAGCCCTGCCTCTAGAGGCATGTGATGGCTGAGATGCTCTGCTTTCATGTACCAATTGGAATACCATATTTTCTCACATGTGACCCCCCCTGGAATAAAATACATTGTTTTTGAAAGGCATAATGAAGGGGAAAAAAAGGCTCTTGCAGTAAGTAGTTGCGTAACAGCAGCTGGGGATCTTGAGCTCTTTGTTCTGCTTCCCAGGTAGACTTTACCTTTTGCTTTTAGCCCATAAGTGGCAGAAACAGCTCTTACCGTATTTCCTTGCATATAAAGCATGCTCCAGTCTCAAGCAGCTGGGTTTTTTGGGGGCAAGGAGGTGTGGGTTATATGCAAGAACATATGGCAAATGCCTGGGCCTTGTGGCTGGGGAAAAAACTGGAAACAAGGACTTGGGAAGTCTGATAACCAAAAGGCAAATAAAAAGCCCCTACATTTATTACTATATATTTTTCATCTCATGACTTTTAAGCCAATCTCGTAACATTTTTGGGAGGGGGACAATGCTGGCGTCTGATGTGAAGCCAGAGGTGGCAGAATTGAAGTCTGGGGTTCCCTAACTTAACACAGGGGCTGTCTCCTGTTGAAGAAGTGGTTGGTGTTTTTTGCTCAATGTGGTATGATAGATCTTGTAAAACTCCATTCATTTGTGCCTCTCTCTTTTGCTTGTTGAACCCCAGTTTCCGTATGCTGCCCCGCCCCCCCAGGAGCCAGTGAAGACGCTCCGAAGCTTAATCAACATCCGCAAAGACACCCTGCGCCTCGTCAAGTAAGTCCACATTCCCAGAAGTGGTAGGTTGTATGGGCCGGGCTGAACTGGGAACCACATTCCAGTGTTCAGCATCACAGTAGCAGTGGTGGTACCACCTGTATGCCAGTATCCTAAACCACCTCTAAGGGGAGCTCTGTGCCTACCTGCTTGTCCAGGTGAGCACGGAGCTGGAAAGGGACCTGGTTGGTGAAGGGAAACTAGTGCATAGAGGTATAGAGCTCACATTAAAATAGGGATCCTCATGTTCTTAGTGAAACCACTGATGATGAATTGCAACTGGCTGCATCATGCTGTCACACAGAGATGCCCCCTAACGTCAGGAATTCGCCAGGATTGTCTGCCTCCTGGATTTTTCTCTTCCCTGGTTGATCTGCAGGGTCATTAGAGGTGACAGCAGGAACGAGCCTGAGCTAATCCTGCTCCTGCTGCTGCCTGGGAGCCATCACTTGGAACCTAATGACATACAGCAACGCAGAGTTCAGGACCAGAGGCAGGAAGTGACCTACTAAGGCCGGTGTGAGCCTTTCTGCGAGATGAGCTACAAAGGTTCCCTTTTCCCTTCCCTTCCCTTCTGGTTTCATCTGCGTCCCTCCTGGCCGCTGGAACCTTGCAAAAGTGCACATGCTCTGTTGCGTTGTGCCAACGAATCATGTACGTGCCAGACCCCATTGCCACGTACCATCTTCTGCATGCCTACCGATTGCATCTGAAAACGTGAGCATCTGATGCCTCCCTGGCTTCTCAAGTCACAGAAGCCTTGGAAGTGGTTTCAGACAAGGCCTTGGGCTTGCTGTTACCCCAGCTCAGTAGCACAGCAGTGAAACATGGGCCGGGTGGCAAGAGACACCCCCACCGACCCAACCGTGGGAACGTGATGGTGGATAATATGGAATAGGGCACCCAGGTAGGAGGCTTTAACATAGGTGTGCTCTCCCTGGATACCCATTCTAGGAAAATGGAGGGAGAGAGGAGAAGGAGCAAAGCAAAAGGGAGAGAAGGAAAAGAAAAGGAGCAAGAGTGAGGGAAACGGAGAAGTGAGCTTGACAGTTGGGCACATGGAGCAGAGCATGATGCTCATGAAAGCAGGACAGACGTGGGCCAGGGGATGAACCTTTGCTGTGTGCCCTTCCATGTTCACGTGCCAGAGGGGCACACCAAAGAAGTGCCTAGAAGACAGCAGCTCCTCTAACCCTATGGCTGCCAAAAAGCTGAGTTTAGATGGAAACAGTGGCACTGGCAGCCATTAGCCTTTGATTTGGCAGGGGGAGGGGGGGAGCAATGATAGCTTTCTCATGGACTCTTTTTGCTTCCCTCTCCTCCATCCTAATTCCCAGAGCATGAGGATTTCGATGCTGATTAGAAACCCACTTTGCGAGCAATGGAAATGTGTCCTCATTTCCATATTCTGCCCTCACGCTCTTGAGACCTGGAGGATTAAATGAAGCTTAATGCTGCCTTTGAAGTTGGTTTTCTTTAGCAAATGGCTTTATTAGGAGGAAAACTAGAAGCGTGACCTAGTCATTAGCGGAAACTAATGGAAGCGGGAACTTGACTTCTATTTTCAGCTCTGCCACTGACTGGCCCTGTGACCTCTGGAAGAGAGAGCTCCTTTTTTGTGCTTCAGTTTTCCCTGTCTGCTTCAGTGCAGGTTGTAACAGTTACCTGCCACACTGCGGGGAGTGGGGTGAGGGGGTCAGAGCTTAGTCCATCAGAGCCTGGGACATGCTTTGAGCTCTAAAGATGAAAGGGGCTGTAGGGCAGCAGAGTAGAGCATCTATTTGTTGGCTCCATCTTGGAGTGAATACAGGATTAGCGTGTTTGTGCCTCTCGGTTTTACAGGGCATGACTCGTCAGGAGCCTAAGCACTGGGGAGAAGGCGCTATGAGCCAGCCTTGGCTTTCAGTTGCTCCACTGAGAGGGTAGATTGCAAATTTCCAGACAAAAAATGTTCAGAACCATTTCCCCAGTGTGGTGTGTTGTGCAAAACCGGTGGTGTTCAAAGTCCTCTGTGCGCAGCTCTTCTTCTGGCTGCTGTGTTTGCCTGTTCATCCATTGATTATTACCTCCCGTGCAGCCACCTCTCCCATTTGTCTGTGCTAGCGCCCAGGAGCAGCACAACAGTGATCTGGCTGGAGATGGAAAAGAGCAATTTGGAATCGATGGTGAAAGAGCCTGTTTGTCAAAATGCAAACAGCTTCACTGATGAATCAGAAATGAGCTGGACTCCTAGCACAGGCTCCAGAGAGCTCAGCATAGGAGGAGAGGAGGGGACCAGACAACCTGCGGGAGGGCAAGGCGGTGATTAATTCTCCTAAGGACACGGGGCATGACTTGGATCTCATGTACAGTGGTATAACTCTGCTTATGTTAAGAGTCAACCTAAACTGAGATCAGTACCGTGCCCCATGGCACCTGCACCTGTCTTTGGTACTAACATGGTATCATCGCCGCATGGTCCAGTACTTCACCTCACAGGGGGGTTGTGGGAGGAGAAGTGAGGTGGTGCTGTTATTCCTGTTGGACAAATGGGAACTGAGGCACAAAAAAAAAGTTAAACGACTTCTCCAGGGTAACACAAGAAGTCAATGACGGTGTCAGGGACTGAACCCCAGTCGGAGTTCTAGTCATTTCCCTGGCCACCATGCCATCCTACTGTCTGCTCTTATGTCCTCTGTGTTTCCCAGAACTGAAGGGCCAAATTTTCATTAAGAATATGAGTGAGCCTATCTTTAGGACTCAAACTTCTTTTTCTACAGCAGCCATGTAAGTGGCACCAACAGGAGTCATTTTCTGCTTGCCAACAAGAATATGCCAACTCTCATCTCTCCACAGGTCCTTTGCTGAAGTCCCCAGTTGCAATATACTGGGTTCCCTCCGCATGGCTGTGCTCTGGCTTGCAAGACTGCAGCTAGGGGCTGCCCATGAGGTTTCATTCATAGCCCTCTAAACTTTTTGGTTCCTGACTAGAGCTCTCCTTTGAAGTCGATTCTTGCCTTCCTCACTTGCTAAAGAAGCTTCTTCCATGACACTGGTGGGATAGTTTTTCTAGAGGGAAAGCTGGTTTTCATTGGTAGGTGGGGAGGGTTTGTTCACTCCCCTGTCCTTTTGCTATACAGCATTACTATGGGTTATTGCTCCATCACCATTGTGGTCCTTTGGGTGCTGATGTCTGCAGTTCTTACTGACATCCAGGATTTATTGCCAGATGAGTGTCAGTCCTGCTTGTGGCTCACTGGAGCTCCATCCCTTCTGGCTTTCCCAGTTCTAAAGGGAAGTTTTGCCTCTGAGGGGTCACCTTGAACCCAACTTTTCACTGAGGGGGGACAGGTTGTTGAATGGGATCTTGGATCCAAGTGAAGTCCTTTTCTCCCTTGCTTTTCCAGGTGTACAGAGGAAGTGAAGACCCCTGGGGAGGAAGTCAGCAAAGCCAAGGTCCGTTACAATGTGGAGTTCACGTTTGACACTGATGCACGGTTGGCCATCACCATCTATTACCAAGCTACTGAAGAATTCCAGAATGGAATAGCAAGGTGAGAAGTCTGGGGAAGGCACAGGCTGGGGTACTTCACCCTTCAACAAGAGAGGATACTCTCGCCAATGTTGAGCACGATTTTCCTCCTGCCCTTGGTGGCATGTCTTCCCTCACAGCCACGGCCCTCCGTCAGTAACTGCTGCTCAAAGGAAGACAGAGATGGGTTCTGTATGCTCCTTAGCAGAGGTATCAAGGCCCTGGGATTCAAGGGTTAGGTCTGGTTGGATGGCTTATGTCTGTCATGCCCCTCCTCCAGGAGTCTTGACCAGTCCAGCACCTCTGAATCTTTATTTCTCTCCAACAAGGCAAAGAGTCAGGAACTGCCTCACTCATTTTTCCTTCCACTCCCTCGCAGATGTGAGAAGAAGTTTTGTTCTTCTTCCGTCTGTGCTGACAGCACATGAGGGAAGGGGAGCATGGACTCAGTTGAAAGTTTTGAAGTTTGAAGGTTTTCCTGAATCGAGGTAGAAGCCATTTAAGCAGGTTGCCCCACTGGGGTAAGCTGTTAGCCTTGACAGGGCATCACCCCCTTGCTGTGGGCACAGGTTGCATGTTAATATTTCACTGCCCTGGATGGCTGGTGGGATGTTTGAAAACAGGCCTGAAATAGCTGGTGTACGTCACAGAACCCCCTGGCTCAGCCATCCTGAGTGGGGGCTGACCAGGACTGAAGTCAGAGCGAGGCTTTGTATAAAAAAATGAGTGAGGGGTGGCTTCTCTTCCTCTGGTGTTTCAGAGCATGCTCCCTGCTGGGGAGAGCTGGTAAACTGAGACAAGGATAGTGAGAATGCAGTGATGTGTCTTCCTCTCTGCTTGGCAGTTACATCCCCAAAGACAACAGCTTGCAGTCGGAGACGGTCCATTATAAGCGTGGGGTATGCCAGCAGTTCTGTTTACCCTCTCACACCGTCGATCCGTCAGAGTGGACAGAAGAGGAGGTAAGCCAAGCCTGGCATGAAGCCATTTGGGAGCAGATTGCCAGCTCTTCTCAGTCAACCCAGCTAGCTAGGGTCCTGCCTGGACCTAACCTGGTGATTCCCATTGGTTTGCATGCACTCTGCTGTGCTCTGGAGCAGCTCCCAGCGCATTCCAGGGAAAGAGAGCATGCACACAAGTGAATGAGATGTGGACAGCAGTGGCACACAGAGAGGAAAGCAAGTCTCAGAAGTCTGAAGGACTGAAGAGGGAGGGATGGCCAAGTGATTGAGATGTTCAGTAGCATCAGTCAAAATCCACAAGCCACAGTAGGGTCCTGGGGAACCCTTCAGAGCTCCTGAAATCTCAAGAGCTCAGGGGAGCATTTCCAAAAGCCTGGAATGGATCAGGGCTCTCATCCCATTGCACTTGAATAGCTGAAATAGGGGTTGTGCTTTTTTTGGCCGTTGTTTTCAATAGGAAAATTAAAATCTGGTTTTAGAAGCTGCCTTTTCAGCTGCTAACTGATCCAGGGGCTTGGCAACTATGCCATCCTCATTAGATCCACAGTGAGAGAGTCATGTCCAAACAGGGTGGATCAGCAAGAAGTAGCCAGCACGTTTCTGAGCCTATTGCAATGAAGGAATGGGAAGCAGCGTGTTCTTCACTGTAGGATGCACAGTGAAAAATGAGGAAGCTTTAACAAGGCATGGAACTGAAACTGACACTTTAAAATATTCCAGGCACCAGCAACCGGAAAGAGTCCAGTGGAGAGTGACAAAAATGATTAGAGGCCTGGGAAGCATGACTTAGGAGGACAGGCTGAAAGAGCTAGGGTTATTCAGTCTGCAGAAGAGAAGACTGAGCGGGGGATTTGATAACAGTCTTCAAATGCCTGAAGGGTGGTTATAAAAAGGATGGAGATAGGCTTTTCGCTGTGCCTGTGGAGGACTGGACTAGCAGCAATGGTCTCAGACTGCAGCAAAGGAAATTTAGGCTGGAAATTCAGAAGAGCTTCCTGATTATGAGGCTGGTTAAGCTTTGAAACAGGCTGCCTAGGCTAAATTTGTTGCATTTGTCCTGGGATAAGCCATTTGACCCCAATACAAAGTGCAGTCATTGAGACATCCATGGTCCTGGGATTAATCCTAAAAAGGTTCAAGGGATAGGAAAAACTAACAGTTTATCCTGGAACAGAGCACAGTGCGTCTGACTGATTATCCTGGGATTGCATCATTGAATCAATAGCAGAAAAGCAGCAGTGCATTCAGCCACTCACTAAACCCTAATTAGAAGTGTGGTGTGAGATATTTCTGTTCTGAGACAAACACAGGAGCAGCTTGTTCAGGGACAAATGCAATGTCTGTTCCTAGCCCTAAAGGATTTGGGACTCTCCATCCCTGGGAATTTGCAAGAGCAGATTAGACAGACATTTGCCTACGATGGGTTAGTCATGGATGATCCTGCCTTGAGGAGGGGGCTGAACTAGATGACCATGTGAGATCCCTTCTAGCCCTGCTTTCCTATGATCCTATGAACTGCAGGTCCTTGAGGAGGGAGCAGTGCCCACTCTGGCGACAGGATTCTGCCTTTCCTGCCCTGCCGTGTCTCGGCGCCCCATGCCGTGACTGACTTGTGGGAATCTGGGTGGTTCCACTCATACCACCAGGCACGGTGGCACAGATCAGTGTGAAGCTGGAGTCAGTTGACTTGGCTCTGTTGAAATCGATAGAGTAACTTTGAGTTTTGGTAGCAGAGGATCCAGCCTCTTCCTGATGTCTTGTTTTCCTCTCTCTCTGTCTCCTTCCAGCTGGGCTTTGATCTGGACCGGGAGGTGTACCCCATGGTGGTGCATGCTGTGGTGGATGAGGGAGACGGTAGGAGCCTGCCCTTGGGATTAAAAGGAGTTTGTTTTCTTTAAAGGACACCGATAAACTTCAATGCTGCCCAGCCCAGCTTGTCCTCTGGCTGCCTCAGTGTTTCAACAAGGCGCCCTGCTATTTGCCAAGGAGCTTCTAGGTTTCACTCATGTACCTTGTCCCCTCTGCTGCTAAGAGCCAGCCCAGATTTGGAAGGGCAGGTCTGCTTTGTTCCTGCTGCAGAGAGGACATGTAGGCTCATTGTGATCCCTAGGTAACAGGGCCCTCCTCTCCTTCCCAGTTTGGGACAAAATGACATTTCACAATGGTGGTGTTTTTGGCCAAACCAGAAGACCGTGTTTTGGCCATGCTCTCCACTGCTTCATCCAAGCTCACTGCAGTCAGCAAAACCTTCCCTCTAATTCTAATAAACTTTGGGTCAGGCCCATAGCAGCCCAAATCAAAGGAAAAGAAATGTGAAGGTACAGTGGTGTTCAAACTGGGTTCCATGATAGGTAATCAAGGATTTTGCAAAGAGCCCAGGAGTAATGGCAGAGCAGGTCGGGAGCAGGGCCGCATTAACTCTTTAATGGGCCCTAGGCAAACAAACTTGTGGGCCCCGAGCCAGTCAAGACCCTCCTCCCCACTTTGGTGCTGCCCCCCATGGGGAGTGGGGTTCAGAGCCACCACTAATAAGCAGCCACCGCAGCAGCGAGGCCAGCGGAGGGGAGAGGAAGAGAAGGGAAGGGAAGGGAGGCAGATGGGGCCATTCATGCCACCGCTGCGGAGGGAAGTTCTAGGGTCCCCCTGCAGCTCAGGTCCCTTGGCATGTGCCTAGTTTGCCTATGCGTTCATCTGGTCCTGGCCAGGAGGCAGCGCACCACCACTGTTGGGCTGGGTTGCCTGGCTCCACTTCAGTCTTCAGGTTGGGAGCAGGGTTCCACGGCAGAAGAAGATATACAAAAGTGTTCTGTGACTTTAGAAAATTTAAAAACCAGTAAACCACTGTGTTAGTAGGTGTGTTATCCCAGTGATGGACTTTGTGGTCCCGACTGGACCTGCCTTGGGCTGTGACTCAGCCTATGAGGTTTTGAACCCCTTCTTCTGTCACTGAAATCAGTAGGCTGTCACCAGGCTTAGCCCTTGGCAGGATTTGGCTCTGTGTGGAGACAGGTGGAATCCGTATCCACGCTGGTGCCCACCTTGTAGTATTTGCTCTGTTGATTCACCACCGTACTACGGTAGCCCCATACCACTGATTCTCATAGTCCTAGCAGAGGAGGCTGCCCTTTCTGAGCACAAAGAAATGCAGTTCTCCCATGCTCCAAATGGGGACCGTGTCTTGCCCTTTAAATATTTGTCCTCCGCTTTGATAAAGGTCATTCAATAACCTGGTTACACTTTACCAAACCCAGATAAGGCTCTCAGCAGGCATCCAGCCTTCCACTGGGCACACGGATGGTTTCTGGCATGTGGGTACAGCTGTCACTGGGACAGCAGGCCAAGGCCGCACTAGTACAGACAGGAGTGTGCCACGTGTGCCCAGTGTCTGATCATGAGCCCTTTCCCTTATCCCATGAGGTTCTCACCAGAGTCCCAGGATTTGCTTTCATCTGCCCAGGCTTCTAGGACCCCTTTATTCAAAGGCATTTTCCTGACCCCTAAGAAACACTCTGCTTTGCTTGACATATAAACCTTTAAAGGGCAGCTGGGGTGAGAGGCCAGGAGATGAACGCACCCTGATCTTGTGTCATCTCCCATCTGTAGGAGCTGAGGAGAACTCAGTTATGTCCTCCTGATGGTCTTTGGGTTATGGGCAGCCTAACGTCTTCTATTAATTGAAAGGCTTGCCACTCTCTGGTCCCATCTGCTTCTCCCACTGCACTTCCCTGCAAGCAATCTCCTTGCCCAGCACAGCTCACTATGGTTCTCCTTGAGGGGAGCTGGGGCAAGGGCCAAAGGTTAGTCTGCACTACAGAGGTTTGCTGGCCTAGCTACTTTGGCCAAAGGGATGGCAGCATCATGTCCCTTAGTTGACACAGCTATACCAGTAACCCCTCAAACATGGACATAGCTATGCCAACAGGAGAGGTCATCTTCCCTTCTACCTCTCACCCCTATCCCATTTGTGTCTTGCAGAGCACATCGGCCACTGCCACGTGCTGCTAGCAACATTTGAGAAGGTGAGTTTCCATCCTGCTTCCCTTTGGAGTGAAGTGGCCCATTTAAGCCCAGTCTTTTCAGAGTATATGGGACAGCAGCATGTATGGGGCAAAAGTGCCAAACATGGAAACTGAAAGGAAGCACCCAGTCCCAGAGGGTGCAAGATACCTGACTTTTCCAAGTCACTGAGCATCTCCAAGGATGTTGGCTGCTTGTTTGTTTGCCTGAATATTGATCAAGATGCTGCGTATGAGACACTAGTTCTGTCCACAAACTTTGGTCCATTGAACCACCCCTAGATCTGCCTTTATGTGATAGATTTCTATGTTACCCATCCATTTTTATATCGATAGGCATGCATGGAGAAGCACCCACCTTGATAGAAGTTCAGTTGGTGGATCACTGTGGGCCATTGTGTCCAGGTGCTTCAGTATAGATATTACTGTATACCAGATAAAAGCTCTAATGTTTCCCGAGCTGCCTCTGAGGTCTCTTGTTGCTTTGTGCTGACTCTGGGCACCACTTTTTTATTTCAGCATGCAGATGGCAGCATTTGTGTGAAGCCTCTCAAGCAGAAACAAGTGGTGAGTGTGCCTGGGACTATGATTAGCTCGTATTGACACGTTGCTAAGGAAGGGAGGTCCACTGCTCCTTGCTGACAGCTTTGAGCAGAGCTGACCTGGACAAGAACTTGAATCTGTGAGGAACAGTGAGTCTGTTAGGATCATTGGTAGGCTGAGGTACTCTTTCCACAGCATGGAGTTAACAGGCATAGGAAAAATCTCTTCCTTGTGTGGGACAGAGCTTTGGGAGACTGAGGGAGGACTCAAATACTTGGTAGGGAAGAGAGCTTAGGAAGAAGCCTTCCCACATGAGCATTTGAAACAGGCTTGCTTAGAGGCATGCAGCTTACTCTGCACTTAGAATTACTGGGATGGAAGGGACATCAAGGGTCATCTAGTCCAACTGCACAAATGAAAGATGTGATATTCCCAAATCATCCCAAATAGCTCCAGCCTCTTGGCAGCCTCCAAAGAATGTGATTCCACCGCTTCTCTGAGCAGCTTATTGTGGTGTCCTACTTGTTCAGACAATTAGGAAGGTTTTCCTGAGAGTTTATCTAAATCTCCTTTGCTGTCATTTGAATCTATTGCCTTGTGTCCTGTCCTCATGTGCTCTTCCCCTATTGGCATCTCCAGGTGGATGGCGTTAGTTACCTCCTTCAGGAAATCTATGGGATCGAGAACAAATACAACACACAGGACTCCAAGGTAAGGATGATGCTCCCTGGAAATGGAAAGCAGGGAGCAGGGCCTAAAAGAGTCCCTCCTCAGTGCCCTTCTCCTTGATTAGAAATAGAGATGCCTTTCAAACACACAGTCCTTGTGCTAATTCTGTTTGATTTCCTCTTCTCTTCTCACTTAATATAGGAAATGTTTAGTATTCACAGCAGTCAGGGATTTATAGCACAGTGCAAGGGACTTGTCTAGTAGCTTCCCTTACTCAGAGCTGCTATTATGTCTCCGTGGCAGGCTCCAGGTAACTCTGGTGTTCCAGCCTTAGGCTCCCCATACAGTTCTGCCAGTGTCCCTCAATGCTGACTGGCAAGACCAGTTGCAATTCCAGGCCTACCTCATCTCCTCAGCAGTAAAGCTGGCAGTCACTCTCCCCTCAGTCTGATACAATATCAGATGGCTCCTGAATGCAGATAGCAAAGGATGGTTTGACTATGAGAGTAGTCACACCACCAAGAGTAGCAGCAGGCTATAGGAAGAGAGCTTTAAACTCATGTTCCCTAAGGATTGGAATCCAGGTGTCTGGAGGGTAACAAGTCAAAGCACTGGCTTGCTTTTCCACTGGTCTTCCTATCAAATGGCTTATCATGACCAAAAGGGGTAAGTTAATGACTGCTAAGGGTCCTAGATGCTGTGAAACTGGTGCAGGTCTAGACTTGGAGGAAGCTGCACTGGGGGTGGGACCCAAGCTCAGCACCTCAGGGACTCCCAGCCTGTTTGGAGAGTAACAGATTACAAGGATAAGGTGAGCTGCCTCCACCCCCATGGGCCATTGACCCACTGCAAAACAGGAGTCCTCCAGAGCCCTGCAAGCTTGGGTTGCTATAGCTACTATTCCAAGGGCAACGTGGCAACTCCTGCAATTGGCCCATGGGATGGATATGCCAGCTGTTTCAGACATGTCTTTGCCATTCCTGCCCAGGTTGCTGAGGACGAGGTGAGCGATAACAGCGCAGAATGTGTTGTTTGCCTCTCAGACGTCCGGGACACCTTGATTTTACCCTGCCGCCATCTCTGCCTCTGCAACACGTGTGCGGATACATTGCGTTACCAGGCCAACAACTGCCCCATCTGCAGGCTGCGTAAGACTTGGGGAGTGTATGGTGGAAGGGGACCAAGTCCTAGAGAGGTTGGAGGTCGTTGTCCGAGCAGTCGTACTCTCCAATTTGGAGAAATCAATCTTCCATTTTGCCCCTTAGGTCCAACATGAAAGCCTTTGGCTTCATTTAAACTACTTGGGCAATGACTCAGTATGCAAGGTTGGAGTTGGCTATAACTGGCCTGTTCCTGGGAAACAAAGGCCAGTTGCTCTTAGCTGTTGGTTAGGAACAGAGCTCATTGCAAATTTTGAAATCAAGCAAGGATTCTTGCTGTAGTAGAAATGCTGGTGCCCTGAGATGGGCATCATAATCAAGGATTGAAGATAAAAGGAGCTTTGAACAAAACTCTTTAACATCACTTTTCATCCTTCATCATCCCCCATTTCATTGTGTTGTTTTATTGCAATGCGCAATGAAATATGAAGATGTTGAGGCCTGTACATAAAATGTCCAGATTAGATTTTTTTTTGCAAGTTCTGGGACAAAAAACTTTTGGCTGACCCAAATTTCAAAAGTTCAAAATGTTGAAAATGTCAGTGTTCCCTGCCTGAAAATGGGACCATTCTGAGTGAAAACAGTCATTTTTTTTCCCCACCAATGATGCTATAGCTTAGAGTAGAAAAGCTGAAATTTTGCAGGTTTCTCACAAAATTACAATAAAGTGCAAAGCCTTGAATGCTTGACAAGCACAGACATTTCCACTTACATCCCCGGGGTTTTGCTTCCCGGAGGCTAGATTAAGTCAAATCAATTCTATGGAAACACCTAAGAATTCTTCTTGGAATCTCCTGTTCTGTTGCGTTAGACATTTATTTTGATTCCTTCCCCACTCTCCACTGCTTTGCAGCATTTAGAGCCTTGCTTCAGATCCGTGCAATGAGGAAGAAACTCGGCCCCTTGTCTCCCACCAGCTTCAACCCCATCATTGCCTCCCAAACGTCAGACTCAGAGGAACACTCGGTAAGCCTCGACTGGGGAAATTAGAGCTATAATGCACAGTCACCGTGATGTGAAATGGCTCACAGGTCCCTAGCAGGGTGGTAGCACACAGAGGTGTATTCCTGTCACCGATCTAATGGTAATGGCAAGTCTGTCTGATATCCAGGATCAAGGTGCATGGCATGTGGTGGGAAATCCAGGACTGAGCTAGCAGGGACTGAGGAGTGGATTATTATCATGGCTGCAGGTGCTTTGTGGGGGTGTGCTAGAAATTGGCCCAGACCTTGACTGTTCTTGGCCTCCCTCTAATCAGCTGTGTCAGCTCTGGGCTTTTACAGCAATCCCCGTTTACATTCAAGTCCCCCTCGGGGAGTGCACTGCCTTGCCATTCTCTGCCAACAGCAGAAGGTGTATTGTTGAAAAACGAGGTGTTTGCATGTTCTCTGGCCTGTCTGCTCCCTGCAGTCTTCTGAGAACATCCCTCCTGGATATGAGGTGGTCTCTCTGCTGGAAGCTCTCAATGGGCCCCTCACTCCCTCCCCGGCAGCCCTTCCGCTTCACGTGCTGGGTGATGGTCACGGGTCAGGGATACTGCCTTCCTATGGCAGCGACAGCCACATGCCTCCGATCAGGACGCTGTCCCCCCTTGACCGCCTGTCTGACTGCAGCAGCCAAGGCCTAAAACTCAAGAAGAGTCTGTCAAAGTGAGTATCCTACTGCTGTCCCTCCTACGAGTTAGCAGTTGCTCTTCCACCTGTCACAGAGGGGTTTCCTCAGGGAGGGTTTGGTCCTGTAGTCCTGGGGCTTCCAAACCTCCAGCGTGTGAGCAAAGACTCCAGGACTGAGCTCATGGCCAGTCCAGTCATGTATCATTGAATGAACTGATGCTCTTCCCATGGGTGCCTATGGGGAACTTTCCATTGACTCCAGCCATATCTGAGTCAGGCCATAGGACCTCTTCTGAGCAGATATGTTGTCCCTGTCCTTTCTTAACTGCTTGTTCCTGCCAAACATACCTTGTCCCCTGTCTCTCACCACGCTGCCTGGTATGTCCTCAGGGATGTACTGATGGTCCAGAGGAACACTTGGCACTAGGAAGAAAAGCTTCAGTGGATGCTGTTGACAAAGGGCAGGGATTTGCCAAGGGCCAGGGGTTTGTGAGGTACTAGGCACCCTCATCTCCCAGTTGGGTTTGGTGGGAGTGGATCAGAAGCCCACTGGCTTCAAAGAAGCACTCTGGATTTATATTGGTGTCAGTGTGGCTAGATTTTTGGTCCAGATGGCAAAGCAGATGGAGAATGCAGAAAATGGGGCAAAAACAGAGAGAGTAGTTTTACTGGCCTACTTAAATATCTGGGGCAGGAGACAGGTTGCCTTTCCATTTGGTCTGGCTCCAAGGTTGTCCCAGTCACTTGACATGGGCCTGAGCTACAAAGGCTTTAACACACTTTCCCCATGACCAGAGTAGTCCTTCCTCATAAAGGCCGCTATTTCTGGCTGATGGAGACGGGGAGGGGTCTGTAACAGGGGTTTCTGTCGGGCTCCAGCCAGCATATTTTCGGTGTGGCATGCACTGGTTAAATCATGGGGAAATTCTTTAAATTAACAGGGGTGTCTTTTTTGTTTTCCCTCCTTCATAGGTCGATATCCCAGAATTCCTCTGTCCTGCATGAAGAAGAGGATGAGAAGTCCTGCAGTGAGTCGGAGATCAGGATTTCCAGGAGGAAGTCTCCTCTTCAGCATGAGGAGGTGATCATTTCAAAGGGTTTTGCTTCTACCTCAGGTCTGGCCTTCTGCTGAGGCTTTATAAATCTGGCACTGTGCAGTTTCAGGTGTTTGTCCCGCTGTGATTCCATGTAAAATAGGCTCTGCTTATAAGTCAGGGGTGTGGGGGGGGTTTGTTTTTCCCCCTAGTGAGATCTGTGACCCAGGCTAGATTCTCTTCTTCCTGTGCATTACCACCTGCACTGGGAGTCTTCAGACCCAATGCTGTCCTTCCAAAGTTACCCCTACATATCTCTGTTGTCTTCATGGGGGCTGAGATGATGTCACAGAGGGCATCATTGGAAGATGATGCCCAGGTGACCTTGCGGGTAGGATTTAGAGAATATTTCTCTGGCTGGCAGAGTCAGGGAAGGACATTGCTTGCTGTCCTGGGGTCTTGTTGGCTCTGCAGGGCTGAGAGCATCAAGAGGGAGCAAAATCTGAGTAGATTGGACCTCAAATATTTATGCAAGGCAGCTCTTCTAAGTAGGAAGGTGCTGATTTTTTAACACAGTCCCTTCCAAGGAGAAGACATGCATTGGTCCTACTCGGAGCCCCTGCTATTTAATAGTAATCAGTTATCCTGTCACATTGGTCAGTATCCATCCATTATGTGGGTTGGGCAACTGTGGTACAAAGAGAAGAGACTTTCATAAGGTCACACAGCAACTCAGTGAAACAGCTGGGATTTCACTCCACAGTTCCTGCTTCTCAGGCCTGTTCTCCTGTGCAGACAATACCCTTGAATGGATGAAGTTCTGGGGTGGCGTCTGCTGGTGGGAAATGGTCCCATACATGGCCTCCTAGCTTGAGGATCACTCATGGATGAGTTCCTACTCTCCAATGCACTTTAAAATCTAGGGTATTAAATCTACATCAGTTCATTATTGACTGGATGCTGTTGCCGTCTGACCATCCTTTGGTGTGCACACCATGAAAATTCCCCTGATAATTGATGCACTGATTGACAGTTTGATCAACGAGACCAGTGGTAGAATGGCAGACTTAAAAAGTCTTTCCCCCTTGGAGACCTCTCCCTGGGGAACGTGTATGTTATCAGGACATTGTGAGGACACTCATTTTACTTTACGGTCCAGAAATGTAGGACCTCCCTCTTCAGGGCTTCCAATTCAGAACCTGCCCAGGACGGTGCAATGCATGGAAAAGCCACCATGACTGGCCCTCAAGGGACTTGTTTTCCTCTGAGTCCAATGTGTTCACTCTCCTTCCAGGAATGCGGTGTGACCCCGGACAGTGAGAACCTCACCTTGTCCTCCTCAGGAGCAATAGACCAGTCTTCATGTACAGGAACCCCACTCTCCTCTACCATCTCCTCCCCGGAAGGTATGTTGGGTTGGAAGGGACATGGAAAATTACTGTGGTCACATGTCCTGATGGTAGCACCCAGTGAATACATGGCATCTCACAAGATGAACTAGATGACAAAGTTCTCGTGTCTAATCCTGCTCACTGCTCTCCTTAGTTATGGATGTGATACATGGGAAGTTTGGCCTGAATTAGGTAAGTAGGATTTGAGTTGCTACATGCTGATATAATGATAATATGATAATGATATGCTACATGCTGATATAATGATAATATGATATAAAGATAATATGATAGAATGGTAATATGATAATGTAATGATAAAACCCCAGTATTTGTAGGTTTCATAGGCTCCTGTTCCACTTATTAGGGGGCCTGTCTGATACTATTTCAACCGACCTCAAGTCCGTGAAAAGCCATTAACTCAAAACGTGGATGGATTGTCCTTCTCTTTGCTGCTTTTTGTGACTTAATCATAAGACTGATATGATGTGTTACTAAAATATATGTATTAATGGCTTTTCAGTGATTTGAACAGGCTAGGGTAGGATTGTGCTTGGGTGTCTATTCAGTGGAATAGGATTTGGCCTGAAATCTAGAGGGGATTATTATGGTTGCCTGACTTGACATCCTGAAGAACCCAGGACAGAGCCCCTTACCCAGGGATCCCTGAATCAAGCCCAGGAGTTAGAGACTTGATGCAGAGATTGAATGCAGCCACAGCTTGTTCCTCAGAAGGTCACATAGACTCTTTGTGTTTGAAGAGGAATTCCTTCCTCTGTAGCCTCTGGGCCACAGGGCATGGAGATGAAAGGTTCCAGCTTGTAGGCATCAGCACCAGGCTTCAGAAGCCCTGTCGCACACTGTTCCTTGCAGTCCAGCCCTGCCCAGACTGTTCTGCCCTCTCTAATGCCACCCTGCATTCTCCCCTCTTTCTTCCTACCTAGATCCTGTCAGCAGCAGCCTAGCCCAGTCCATCATGTCCATGGCTTCCTCCCAAAGTCAGCACTCCCAGCTCAGCACCGATACTGTGTCTTCCATGTCAGGCTCCTACATTGCTCCTGGCACAGAGGAAGAGGGGGATATGCTCCCATCCCCTGCTGCTGCCAGTGGGATACCTTCAGAAGGAGAGGTAGGTCAAGCAAGACATGTTAGCTCCTTAAGATGATCCTCTTTTGGGACCAGCAAGAAATTCCCCCTATAGCCCAATATTTGGGGGGAAGGATGGGAATTGGTTTGTAAGCAAGAATGCAGCTACATCAGCAGCCTCTGGCATTGATCGCTGTCCTAAGTAGGCTGTCAGATTAAACAGCTGAGTTGTGTAGAAGCCAGGCAATTCCTTTCTGCACATGGAACAGAACCAGGCACTTTCCTGTGTTTCTACTGGGATTCTGCTTTAAGACATGGGGTAGAATTTTTAGAAGTCCCCAAGTGACCTGGCAGCCCCAGGCCCCATCTGCAAAAATAGATTTTGGGGCTGATGTTGCACTGACTTTCTGAAAATGGAGTCTTCAGTCTCTCAGGCTTTTCAGCCAGTGGGCCTGATTCCCACCTTGGAGTGGTTACACCTATGCTCCATGATTTAGCGAGTTAATGTCCTTGGAGCATACTTATCTGGTGCACTGAAGCACATGGTTGTAGTTTCAGGTTAGAGGGGTTAAGGTTTAACATGTTAAAACTGTCTGCATTCATAGTGATAGGTAGAAATCAACATTTCTGGTGGGAGATCACTTTCTTTCTTTCCTCCCCTTTCCTCTCTCCCTTGCTTTCCTTTGTAACAGTCAGGCGCAATGCATATATAGGTGAGAGAAGACGGGAACAATGTTTGGCAGTGTGGCCCAGTGAGTAGGGTACTGGGATGGGGGTCAGGAAACCAGGATCCTGTCACTGATCTGTTGAGTGATATTGGACAAATCACTGCAGTGCTTTGTGCCTTTGTTTTCCTTCCTCTCCAACCCTTTCTCTGTCTTGCCCAATTAGATAGTGAGCTCTTCAAGGGCAGAGAACGTTTCACCTCTTTATATGTACAGCGCCTTGCACAATGGGCCACTGACTTCAGTTTTGACCTCTAGGTGTTACTCTAATATAAATCAGCCTTTATTTGGGTTACACATGCATTTGTCTTTGTAATATTACATTCATAATTATAATAGCATATGATAATTTCTTCTTTTTTTTTTTTTGCTCAAGGAACATTGAGCTCTGGTTTTCTTGACATCCATATTTTTTAACATAAACACACAGCGCCAAATCATGGGAATAGGTCAGTTAACAAGCCTTCCTTCATTTGCGGGAAATTGCTCCTTTCTGAGAGACAGCATGAATCCTACCAGGGTCTGCATTCCCAGCTAGATAGGAGTGGTCACTGGTGGCGGACAGCGTTAGCTTCCACATCCCATTGACGTGTGGCACAGCCGGGAAGTAAAGACATCTGCTTTCTTTTGTCCTCTCTGCAGTCGACTCCTGTGGAATCTCCAGATACAAACTTTGTCAGTATCCCCACGGAGGAGCGAGATGCAGAGGTAAAACACTACATTCAAAGGAAGCAAACTACCATCTACCTGATCGATGTGCCATGTCTTTGTAATACGCTGGATTTCTGTGCGAGATTGCGTCTCCTGCTAACAGCTGGGCCCACAGAGTAGAAGACCAGGCAGCTATGACCCATGCGGCATGTCTTCCTCACAGAATTAACATGGGAGATGGGCACCAAGGTCTGAGTTCCTGGGTTAACCTGGCCTGGGTGTGAGCAGCCACACCATAGAGCTCTACCCAAGTTACTGTATATTCACTGGAACAGCATTTACCCAGATGTGGTGTTTAGACTTCTGGGACATGTCTCATGGATCCCTGTGCTGCATTAAGTGGAGCCACTCTGGTGGGTTCCCAATTCATTGTGGGAGAGCTGGTTTGTCCTTCTGTGCCCCTGGTTTGAAGGCCTTAGAAGCCCATCAACATTCATGTGGTTTAACCCTGCAGGGTTCTAGTGGCTGGGTTACCAGCCCAGGTAAAAGTTACACCTGAGCTCAAACCAGCCAGGCCATTAACCTGGGTTGAAAGCACCACTTCACATGGGTGAAAAGTTTTTGTGCGCAGAGGTTGACAGCTGTGCCAGAGCCCAGGCTAGCTCTGTAGTAAAGGCCCGCCCATGTGGCTCCATGTAGGTGATCAGAGGCTAATGGTTCTTAATGTGTCTTCCTGGACTGGAGAGCTTATGGCAGAAAGCCTTCAAGGGGGAGATGAAAGAGAATTGCCAGGAATTTAAGTGGTGTAGGGCATGCATTGCCCAAGAAATTGCTGGGATAATGCAAAGCTCAGGGCATAGATGCTCAGAGAAGGACACAAACGATTCAGCCCTACCACTGTTCCCATTAGCATTGAACCCCTTTGCAACCCACCAGATCTCCCGTGTGGAGCAGGAAT
>NW_005841897.1:1842438-1850382 GCF_000455745.1 Alligator sinensis | reverse complement strand
GGAATGTGCTAGGTATAGCAGTGAAGGAATCTGTGCTGAGGCATCTCTGAATTGCACCAGTGCAGTCCAGCAGACACCAGGCACATTCCCCTTACAAAGTACAGTCATTTCCCATCAGTTGTCCCCAGCTCAACAAAGCTCTTAAGCTCACACTAACATTAACATGAAACATGCGCTTAATTGCTTTGTGTCAGCAGCCAAATCTTTCTGAACTCAGAGGCTGGCTCCAGTGATTTGTAAAACAAAATGGTTCAAATGGGATAGAAAGGGAAAGGTATCAGGTCATCCCTTAAATCCTTGTTTCTCTGAGGCCTATGGAAAATTGCCCATTGAGCTCCATGGGAGCAGGATTTGGCCCAAAGACAGATCCTGTCACTAGTATGCCTCAGCCTTAAAACCTTGATAGGACACTGCCCTTTTGGCTCTTCAGAGTCTGGTTTAAACTCAGCTCTGAGTTTAAACCCACGGTACATGCCAAGCCCATATTCAGTGGACAGGGGCCTGAGTAGGACTCCTGGTGTCCAGGGGAGCTAAGTAAGGGTAGAGGAAAGGTTCAGCCTCCTGTCCAGAGGCATCCTGGACATGATAGCATCGTGTTTGAAAGGCAAAGGTTCTGCACCTCGGACAGAGAGTCCTTTGCTGTTAGCATTCACAGCCTGTCTTCTGTGTCACAGGGGAATGATGTCATGGAGGAAGAGGATGCATCTCCCACTCAGGAAGACGGTAACAGATATGGGCCATTCCTCCCTTCCCTTCTCATTTTGTTCTGTTTCATCAGTAGGGGCCAGACTGTACACTCAGGGCACTGGGCATTATCGGAGAAGGGGAGTTGGCTTTCCCAGGAATGCTGTCTTGCTGGAGCGGGGTGTCTTCTGTTCTATAACAATGGAGAGGGGTGGTGTAGAGCTAGGAGGGAAGTGTGAACATGGGCACTTGGTGGGGAGTCAAAAAGAGATGAACGGCCTTGGCTTTCTGTGATGGATTAGTGGAAGCAAGTCCGTGGCTGTGGAGACTCAGGCTATGAGGTCCATCATGGAGGCACAGGATGAGCTTCCATCTGCAAAATAGACTATGTGGACACAGTAGTCTCCAACACCCTGAGTTTTCCCTCTTCTTTCTCCTTACGCTCCCCTGATAGTTATTTTGAGCTGTGGTGCAGGTCACCTGGTTCTTAGAAGGCAGCAGAAATTAGAGATGGGTCTGAGACAAAGAACTGAGGGCCAAGAACATCTTGCAGATGAAGGGTCTCCTGCACTGAGGGTTTGGTTCATGTCCCTCTAGAGCAGAAACTAAAATGTCCCCTTCACCCCACCACCAACTCTGTATGGGCTGATTACTTTCTCTAGTGGGTGCATGAGATATGGTCACGTTTGGAGTGAGATTGCAGCACAGGAGAAAAAAAATCGCATGGCGTGGAGTCACAGCAGGTCCATCCTGCTCCTCCCCTGCCTGCTTGTGCCTGCTTACCAGGCAGTGCCAGCTCTAATGGCAAAAGCTGGGGTCAGGCAGAAAGAAGAGAACTAGCAGATGAGCAGAGGAGTGTCATGAACTCTGGAAAACACAGTGATGTTCGCTGTAGGCTGCACACAGCCTGAGGACTGCAGCTTGGTGTGCTCAGGCAGCTCCGAAATATTGCTTCCTGGGACCCTGCGCAGAAGGGGGCTCCTTAGAGTCTTTCTGAATTGAAATCCACTCCCATCCAGAAGACCAGCATGAGACCTAGGTACCGGGCAAGCCCTCAAAATAAAGGAGCAGGCCTCAATTGACCCTCTGTACTGGGTGAAATTCTTCTCCACCCTTCTAGCAAAACAATAACTGGGCCCAGTGCAGCTTTATATGCTTCAGTGGCATTCAGCACATTTTGGGGTGTTTCATCCCAACTTCCTTTAGTGGCCACCGCTATAAGGAGCAAGGAGTTGGCTGAAGCATCCAATGTTCTGGAGGTGTCCTAAGAGACCAGCTATAGCCAGAAGAGACCTGGGCCACCCTGCCCCAGAAACCATCCTCATGGGTCAGCAGACATCCTCTCTCCCTTTTCCTCCCACTTTCCTCCCTCCTCTACCTCAGGCCATAGCTTTATGCTTTAGCGCTGGCTGCACGGGTAGAGATCCCGTGGGCGTGCATGCTTACCTCATACGCAGCCCTCCGAGCAGCCAAACCAACGCGCCTCCCTTTGTCAAGAGAGGTCCATGTTGGAAATCCCTATGTCGCCATTGGAACTGGGGATTGGACGGTCTCTGAAGAGGGGTTCCTTGACTCGTACTACGTCTGCAGTATGTCAGGATTTTACAGTCCTTTTTTTTTTAATCCTTATTTTTATTTAAGGGAGGCATTTTCAAAGACACGACTCTGAGCCGTCAGTTCCCAACGAAAATCCCTCTTGTTTGTGGCTTTGAAAATCTTTCCTGCCAATGTGGTTGTCTGCATTGGGTCTTTTCTTTCTTTTTTCCTTTAGTCAGGGGGGACAAAACTATCCCCTTGATTTGTTTCATTTTCCGTAGTGCGCTTTAGTGAGTCAGCAGACTTACGTTTTGGATTTCTCTGCCCTCTGGAAAAAAAAAGGTGCTGAAAAGGATGACTTAGTCCAATGCCTCAGTCTGTTCCCATTGAACTCAATGGCCAAACTTCCACTGATTTCATTGGGATAGTTAATGAGGCACAGACGGCCACCTTTTTTCCTCCCTTTCCATGTTTGCCTGTCTCTGGTTAACAAAAAACACCCCCCCAAAATGAAGTTGGAAAAAATATTTTCCCCCGGTGATGTGGTATTGCCAAGCATGAATAATAATGGATCCTGAGCTCCACTGTTTGTTTCTTTGTCATAAAATCCTGCTAACTTGCCCTGATGACAAGGAGGCTCGTTATAAGTTGCTGAAACTTGAGGGTCAGCAAATAAAGAAACATGGTTGTAAAGCCATCAGAGATTTGGCTCCACAAAATGCTTTTGTTCATTCATGCTAATAATTGTAGCTTAGTTGAATGATAATCCGGTCACTTCAGGCACCAGTCAATAAGTTGGCTATGAAAATTTTCCACTTTAGGGACAAAAGAGCTGATGTCCTTCTTATTTAGAAAACTGTTGGATGTGTTTACACTGTGCAATTCAGAGTAGAAGCAATATACAGTGTGTCTGTAGTGCTCCCACAGTGCTTCTGAGTGTGTGACTGAGCTCATCCCTCTGCCTACCCGTACCTCCTTTGCATATACCAGAGCTGGACGTGAGGCAGGGAAGTCATCCTGAGTGGTGCCCGTCATCTCTGCTCTCCATGTCTGTCTCCTGAGTGCCTGAGGTTGGAAGCAGAGGGGAATGCTGTCAGGGTGACTTCACTACCTCACTTCCAGCTTTGATGTGTGTGGAGGGGGATCTGGGGTGGCTTGGGGCAGGGTCTCTCCTCAATGTCCTTGGCAGCTCTGTAGAAGCTGGTTAGACCTATCCATAGTCATGCTAGTACAGAGGTTTGTGCAAGTTTAGAGAGTGTGTAGAGCTAGTTGCGGTGTCTCTACATTTCACTACGTTGTGTAGTGTAGACATACCCCTAAAAGTTAATGGAGATGCACCCACTGATTTCTCTGCTTTGGATGGGTCTCCAGCATGAGTGTGAATTGGGAACATCTGTTGTAAGTTGACTTCTGTGTGCTTAAGAATAGGTCAAAGGGCATTTATAGACATGCTCTGGGAGGTACGGGGGGTCGGGGGGGGGCTTTAATTAGAATGGTTCCGAGAGTCGCTCTAATTAAAGTACCCAGAGCGTCATATGTATCAGTATCCCCACATTGAAAGATGGTGGTATGGGTGCTTTTGTTTAAAGAGCCCCCACCGCCATTTGTCAGTGCGGGGATGCTGATGCCCGTGACTCTGGAGTCTGCTGGAATGCAGTAATTACTGTGCTCCAGCAGACTCGATTAATTGAGTCTGCTCCGGTGTGTTGTAATAACAGTGCATCCAGGCAGCCTCTCTGCATGTGTATAGGTGCCCAAAGAGACAAGGATCAAATCCAGATCCACTTGGTCATTGTTACCTTGTAAGAATGAATTTTACTTGCCACTAAAAAAAAAAAAAAATTGAGTAGCATTTGGCAATGCTTGACTGTAGGTTATTGTGTCAGCTTAGTTAGGCTTGCCACTTCTACCCAGCACCGTCTTGGCTATCAGCTCTGTACTGCAAAGTGAGGGGTGGTGGCTGGCACTGTGCCTCCTTCAAAAGGTGGCAGTTGACTATCTGTTCTTCCAATGAGCAAAGCAAGAATTGGTGAGATTCTGCTATTCTGTTATTTTCCAAAGCCACGTACCCCCGTCATAAATCCCTCAGATACAAACCAGAGGCAACCTGATGCATGGACAAGGGGTAATCCTATTAGCTGCTTTCTTTAGCTTTTCCAACCTACTCTTTTCTCTGCCTTTTTTTTTTTTTTTTACCTGCATATGTATTGCTCTTCTGGGTAATTGTCTGAAGTACCTTCCTGTGTTCCATGGCCCTCCTCACTGATGGAAAAGTCACAGCTCAAGAAAAGAGACAGTTGGAAAAAACAGAGTAGGATGGCATGAAACACACACGCACGCAGCAATGATCTGACTCCTTATTGTCCACTCTTTACCCACTCAGTTACCATTGTTATTTTTAGATACATAATTTTTCTATATTTTTGTCTCTTCCATGTATAACTTTTATTTTAAAAGGGAAAAAAAAAAAATCAAAGTGGGAACCCTCCCCCAAAACCCAGTCGCCTCTCTAACTGCGTTAACTCCGTTACAGGCCAGAGGACAGGCGCTTACCTAGGTATGGAGTGTGACAATAACAATGACATTGGCATCGCAAGCGTGAAAGCTCTGGACAATAAGCTGTGCTCTGAGGCCTGCTTACCTGGTGAGTGGCAGTCTGCTGAACATGAACTTGGGCTGGGGGTGTGATTTCCACTCTCCCCCACTTCCACCCTCCCTGCTTTTGAACCTCCATCACTTGCCCCACAGCGGCCTGGACAACAGATGCGAGCATCACTAGGAGCAGAGGGTCACCAGAAAACAGGCAAAAGGTGTTTAGCTCCAGTGTTCAAAGCAGCCCCCACAGAAGCACCATCTGGCCTCAGGGCTACCAGGGCAGAGCAGAGCAGGAGAGCAGGGCTCAGACTTGTTATAGAGGGTGTTGACTGAAAATGAATGATTTACCTCTTTGAGCCAGTGTGTCCAGTAGATCTTATCCCTTTTTGCTTGCTATGTGAACCCTTCACCAAAATCGACTGCCTCCTCATGAGCAGAGCAAGCTACAGACCTGTCCGGCCAAGGGACAGAATAGAGAGTTGTGTCTGTAGCCCAGTATGTCTTAGTGGGTCAGATCTGGATGGAGCGGATGATCAGGGGCCTCCATTTCCTCACTGTTTCAAAACCTTCTGTGTTATACCCGTAGGAAAAAGGGTTCAAAAAGCTACTTTGGGATATGTTGCAGGATCGAACTCTTTGGAGGCAGAGTGGAAAAAGGGTCTGAGGGAGCCTTTGCTTTTCTTCATGTCTAGTCAGTGTTGGTTGAGCATGAGGGAGGAACAAAGCTCTCATGGTAGGTTGTCCTACCTACAGAGCTTTCCTAGTGTATAAAGGAGAGTTACGGAGATTGTTTTTTGTTATTGGCCAGGATTGTATTAGAGTCCTCTTGCCTACCAAGAGCCAACATATTGCAACACCCCAGCTTCCAGCACAGTTAGAAAAAAGATCTGAGCTTGTATCAGGGCAGGAATCAGCCATTTCCACATTTCTGAACCATGCCACAGTCCTGCGGGTTGGAATGTAGTTCAAACATGATGCAGTCTTGTATGCGATCTGATGTAAACCATGTTCCAACTCAAAGTGGTCTGCTGTGGTGTTCCTAGTTCTCCTGTCAACACAGTGGCTTTGGGTAGTCTAGAGAGCCCTTGAGCTGAAGCAGTAGGTCTGCAGGTGTACGTTAGAACGTATGCTTCGTTTAGGCAGGCTTGGAAATGCAGGACTGGATGTCCTGCTGATGTAACCCTGCATAACTCTCTCAACTCCGGCAGAGCTAGACACTGAATCTCATCAGCAAACCATTTGGCTTGCACAGTTTGCCACACCCAGTAGCCTTCAGACTTTGCCAAGGAAGAGAGAATGAAATTATACCAGGCCTCCTCCCACTTAAAGAAAAACAGTAGCCACTTGGCAACTTCATGGCACAACCAGGAGCCTAAGTGTCTCCATTTTTTTGATGTAAGCATCAGTGTTTCATAAAGCACCAACTACAAGACAGCTGTTAATGGTGGGATAGTCTAGTCATTGCTGCTTTTAATACTCCAGCCAGCCACCCTAGTGACCCACCCCTCTTTCCTGTTCTTTCTTTCTTTATCCATTTCTTCTCTCCACATTTCTTTTAACCAACTATGGGTCTCTTTCTCTCTCTGTCTTTCTTTCCTCTGTTGAGTTTGTTTTCACTGGACACCATCTGTGTGAAAGTTCATGTTCACTCTGTGCCAACACAGTTTTCTCAACCCATGCTTGTGTCCTCTCCATGCTCCGGGTTGCTGAATGGTCACAAATGGATCAATGAGCCGTTTGTGCATCAGGCTGGGAGTGGGCTTGAGGACTGAAGGATCAGGACTGCCGCATGCTCTTTCCTGTTTGTGGGGGTGGCTTCCTTATGTCAAGCCGAGGGCCAGGCAGAGTTCTTAGTTTGGCACGGGTGCAAAGAGTAAGAGGGTTTGATCCCTGCAGTGGCTCAAATTGAACACTTGATGCCAATGGGCTGATTTTGGCTCGATATCAGTACATTTGTGGCCATGCTTAAAGCAACCCCTGCACCCCACTGCTACCTATTCCCTTTCTGCAGAATCAGTGGCAGACTCTGGAGCTGTAGACCCAGCAGCTCCTTGAGGGCTCTAGGCCTGAGCTATTTGAAAACCCTCCCTTTTGTCTTCCAAGGGCTCTGGTTTTCATAATGGTTTTGGGGGTTAGGGGGAATCCTTTCTTATCCCTCCGCTCCCAGAACAATGCTAATGCTTCTTCCACTACCTCCTCTCCTTTCACAGCCGTCCTGTTTTGGTGTAATTTATTCCACTTGGGGAAATTTATGAAGAGGTTGAGATGATACTGGCTCTTGCTGTGGAAGTGCAGCCAAGGGAATTTCCCTTTTCACTTTTTTCTTGGGGCAGCAGCTGGTATAAAACATCCACAAAGCAAATCAGACTCAAGGTTTCAGCCATGCAGGCTGTGTGTCTACTTATCCACAACTATATAAAAACCCAGAGTCACAGGCCTCCAAGCTCCATGGCTTTTTAATCATAGCTGTGGGTCCATTTCAATGTTCAATGATCAGGTTGTTTTAAACTTCCCTGCAGTGGTTATACCTTTCCTTAATCAGAGGCTTTATTAATAAGTCAGCCCCATTGTGGCAGATAAGGAAGGTGCAAAGGGCCATGTTCTGCCCAGTTCTAGATGTAGAGCCACTGCTTTCAGTGGTGTTCCCTCACATGCACATTCGTGCTGCCCCTGAGTTCATAGCTCTTGGTCAGCCTAATGGTGCAAACAAAGGGAATGTCTCAGGATCCCACGTGGAATAAAACAAGTGTTTAATGGGTCTGATGTGTTTCCAGCCTCTGGCCAGCAGTTGTCTGATATCTTTGCTGCTTCTGAGCTCTTATAGTAAAGCTGTCTTCAACCTTGTGCATGATGCAGAGTGCAGCATGGGTCTCCTAGCCATGCTCTGGGCTTGCGGTATCTGAATTCAAGCCCATCTTGTGCTTTAGAGTAGGATATGCTTTATTTACCTTGGTTTGCTGGGAGAGGGAAGCACCTTCACAAAGCAAAATGAAGCACAGCACCTCCAGGCTGCCTATCCATGGACACACCGAGTCCCCGCTGCTTCCCACAGGCCATACGCTGTCTATGGAACCCGTAGTGGCAGCAGCTCTCTGCATGACCCGATCTTCTTTACAGTGTCTGTGTGCA
>NW_005841897.1:1825352-1842407 GCF_000455745.1 Alligator sinensis | reverse complement strand
CCTGCTCTGTTAGGGTCTTTATGGAAGCCAGCTAGTTTACTATGTGATGGGTGGTGGTTTATATTCCACAATCAGTCATTTATTCCCTCGTCTCCCTCCTTATTTATGTGTTGCTTTGTAGACTTCTTCTCAAAAGCACTCCCAGAGTGAATAGTCAGCTCAGAAAATCAACTGTGAGGCTTGGTGCAGTGAATGGGAACCCAGATAACTAGAGACGAGTAAAGAATACTGGAATGAAAGTTGGGTCAGGCCAGGGAAAGGAAACGTATATGACAGATCATGAAGTACATGATACACATTGAAGTAGTGGGAGGACAAGTCATGGTTAGACCTAGAGTTTGACTTAGTCCCCGCTGCAGCAACAAGAAGACTCCTATTGATGGCTGTGACTGTTCAGTCAAGCCCTTATTGAAAAAAAGTTGGGAAATCATCCAAGAAGGGGAGGAAACATGCAGTAGAGTGAAGAGGCCGGATCCTCAGCTGTTGTTGATCTGCTTACCTCCACTGACATCAGTATGTCCCGAGCTGAGAATCTGGCCCATACGTGTTCGTGTCAAGCCTGATGCACCAGAAGAGGGGTGGAGACAATGAGAGGAACGTCTTGTTTCTTAATGGCTTGCAGTATGTATTCCTTGTAATGCCTCTCCTGTTGTGAGACGCCATTGCCACACCTCAAGCTGCTTCTTCAGTGGGTATGTCTGCACTACGGTCTCTGCTACTACAGCAATGCCAACCTAGCTATGGGCACAGACAGACATTCATTTGAACTGCTCCAGATGCCTGAACATTACAAATTTGGCATGCTTCAGTGCTGTGCAGATGCATCTCCCCCACCCCTCCCTGGAAGTACTTCAAAAAGGGACACAGGCAGGAGAGCATTAATTGGCTGTCTGGTGTCTGCCCCGCTATTCCCCTGAGGAGGGGAATGGAGCATTGTGGGATGCTGGAGGGTGTAAATGTTTTGGAAAGCGCTTCAGAGATGTTTGTAGGGGTAATTTTAAAGCCCTGCAGCTTTTTGAAGCACTTTTTCAGGCATGAATTTTGGCCATTTGGAGCACTTCAAACAGCATGCATGTCTGTGGCCTATGTAAGCCAGAGCATTCTTCTGTTGGTATCACTGGGACCAAACCCAGAGGTTTGCTGACCTAGTTTCATCAGCATAGGGGTATGTTCTTTGCCAGACATAATTTGGTTGGTAAAGTTTTGTAGTGTGGACCTAGCTTCTCTAGCTCATGCCACTGCAGCAGAAGCATAGCTGTACAGTTAATCTTGCTGCGTCAGCTGTCTCAAGTTCACTTGCTTTGCAACAAACCAGATCTGAAAGATAGTTCAGTCAACAAATGCTCCATGTTTTTCTTTTCTTTTTTTTTAAATGGGTTTACATCTTGCAAAGTTTGAATGCCACATGCACAGATAAAAATCTAGAGGTCCTGGGTAGCTATCTACAGCAAACTGTGTGTATGGCAGGACAGCCTGTCTGTTCAAAAGGTGAGCAAATCTGCACACTTCCCCTGCCCACCTGAAGCTCCCACATACCACCTAATGTGCAAGAGAATAAAGTGATTTCAGGAAACTTGTGTGGGCCACTGATAGCATCAAACTAACATAGCGGACTGAAAGTGGTGACTACATTGCTTTTGAGCTGCCTGAGGCTCTGTTCGTGACCATTGTAGGCTTTGTGATAAAAAAATAAATAAATAAATAAGTGTGGGGTTTTCACAAGAATTCAAGAGCTTTCCACTCCAGGCATCTCATGCTTGCATAAGTTCCTCTCAGTTCTTACAAATTTAGATCTTTACCCAAGCAGAGCTACAGAGCGTGCAAGACTGACCTGGGTTTTTTTAAATAGCATCAAATTTTTTTTTTTTATTTCAAAAGGGGTGGAACCAGTGCTTTGTTTTCTGTTGAATTTTTGCTGAATCTTTGGCCAGATTTGTCACAATAAACCACAACCTTTTCTGTGACAAGTGACTCCCCTTGTGAATGAGATCTCAAAGCACAGTCACTCCTTTCATTTCCATGATGATGTTTCTTTGGTTTTGAATCAAGTAAGAGCATCCTTGGAAAAGGCAGAAGGCAGAGAAGGTAGGTGCAGTGGACTATAGTGTATATTTCTTTTTTGAACTTGTAGGGGAACAAGGTTTAAACAAACACAATGAGATTATTCTGAGTATGTAGATGATCCATAGTCGGGCAAGAGTCTTGGTTTTAGTGATGCAAACTGCGGGATTCTGAGCCTATTTCAAATGGTTACATTTTATTGTGGCCTCTCTTCCAAGAACTAGTTAATCCAAAGCCTTTTGAAGTTAGTAGGATGATTCCTACTGACTTCATTGTGTTTTGAATCAGGCCCTAAATATTTTCTTACATGTTGGGGGGAGAAATGTATGGACATCTCTCCCGAGGACAGCCTATTCCTCTGTATCAAGCCTCCCTGTGGGATATCGCCTTCTGTTCTTTCCAAGGACCCTTCTAAATAATCCAGGTCTCTGCATACAGGCACCTTAGCAGTAACATGAGTTATGCTTTTAGTAAATTGTCTAGTCTTGTTAATTGTCCATCACCACTGGGATCATTTATTTGCCAGCTCTTTAGCTGATGAAAAACCTATTGAAATTAAAGAATCTGTTTCTGCCTGATGAAATAACATTTTGTATAAAAGCTGGTTCTAGCTGTATGCCATAGCAAGATATTTAGGGTAGGTCTTCACTGCAGAATTAACTCAGGTGATAAGCACCTGTGCTTGAGCACCAGCGTTAGCTGAGCCCGGATGAGAGCTGTGTCCCAATGGGAACTTACCTGTGTGTTGCATTTCCCATAATCCTTTGGGCTACAGTAAGCCGAGTCACTATGAATCCTTTTTCTGTTGATTGCAGGAGAGCTTGCCTGTCCTTCAGGCCTTGCAGGGAGGGGAATTGTGGGAAGGCATTGGAGGGCTATCAGCAAATAAAGTGGCAGATTAACAGCCTGAAGGGAAGCAGAACCTGAGCTCAGTTACTATAATACATTGTACAAACAATCCAGTCTAGGAGCACTTGACTGCCTGGCCTTTATTAAGGTCTGGAAGAACTACCGTATATTCTTGCATATGACATGCCCCCCAATAAGAGACGTGGCTTGCTTTTGAAAGGCAGAATGAAGAAAAAAAGATCTTGCCTTGAAAATACTGGTAAGTAGCAGTAAGTAACTGTGTAGCAGCTTCTGCAGCATGAGCCTCTGCTGGGAAGAGGGAAAAAGAGAAAGGGTCCACAGTCAGCAGCTGGGGAGTCCCAGGTGCTCCTGGTTTTTCTCCCTGGCCATACATGCAACTTTACTTTTACTTTCTCCTGGGCAGAGGCTGGAACTCCTATTACCATATTTTCTTACTTACATTGCACACCCCAATTTCCAGCAGCTGAATGTGGGAGAGGTCCATTTTGTATGCAAGAAGATATGGTAGGCTGCCACAAACTGGTTAACTTCAGCCTGCCATTCCCATGCTCTTCACGTAGCTTTTGTTGGATGAATTTTGCTTGTAAAATAACTAGTGATCCTCCTCTTCTCCGCTGTGGTCTGGCTGGGTGTGCTATGGTAGGCTGAAACTGTGCATTTGCTTCCTGGGTTCTAAAGTGCCAACCCAACAAAGCCCTAAAATACCAGCTAAGTCCCATTGTAGTCACCAGGGACTTAAGCACATGCTGTGTTTAAGCATGTGCTGAAATGCTTTGCTGAATCGTGGCCCCAAACCCCAGTGCTGCTTCTTAAGTAGCTGTTCTTCACAGCATTTGCCATGTGCAGTCCTTAGATGCTGTAAAAGCAAGGTAGGAGCATATGTGAAACACCATGATAAATGGGGCAGGTGATAAGCATGCAGCTACAGGATTATCTAGCCCCACTTCTCAGCTGTAGATCCACTTTGGATCCATATTTTATCCTGGAGACACAAAACTTGAAAAATAGAGACCTCTTTCATGGAAAACCCAAAGCCCCTTTAACTGAGTCAAATTTGATCTTTGCTGTCATCAAGGGTCATAATGAAACCAGCCCATGAAAGCATTGTTATACTGTGTCCTATTCTGAGTGGCCGGGTGTTGCCCCACGCATCAAGATGACAAATATAGATACTTGGGGCTGGGGTCATGTGCTATGAGGACTCTAAAACCCTCAGGGCAATCCAGTGAAAGAATGTAAATACAGGCTCACAGGTGCTTTGAGGGCTTGTCTCTCCAGAGAGGGCTATGGGTGTTAGGTGCTGAACTCCCACAAAGTCAGTGGAATTTGTGCTTCCCTCTTTGGCTTCTTTCAAAATCCTTGGCCCACTTGATCACACCTCAGCCCAGAAGGCCCCCGACAGAGAAACTGGTGTGTGAACTCCATGGATCTCCTTCTGTTGCTGCTTGCACTTTATTAAATTGGGAAGAGCCCCCATTGAAATCAATGTGGTGAAAAACCAGGGCAGGTGAGATCAGGGCCCGTGGGTTCTGCAGAAGGTGGGTTCATAGAGCAGCCACATCTATACAGCTCCAAGCCAGGAGAGGGTCAAGCTGAGCAAACTTTTGTTGATCTGTCTCCTCTTTGCCAGTCAGGGTGACTGGTGTGAGGTTCATAAGAGAGTGAGAGAGCAGTGCTGATCTAATGGGTAAAAGGGAGTTTGTGGGGGAAGAGAAGGAATCTGGGCAACCCTTTATAAAAGCCTGCCTCTTAGAAGAGAGCTCTTCAGTCCCATTCCTCAAGTCTTGTATCTTCAGGTGCTCTTGAGGGGTTTTAAATGTATACCATTCAGCTTCTGGTGACTCAAATACAACTGCTGAGCCAGAATGTATGAGTTTTTAGAGCTGTGTTTTCCAAGCTTGTGGCATTAATGGTAGGCTGTGTGAAGTACAGAAGTCTGTGTATAAACCCTTCTGCCCAGTTAGGTAGCCAAGTGGGTAACATTCATTCCCTTGACCCAAAGGCAGCTTGGATGGTCTCTAGAGAACATCACCAGAGCTGTGTTTAATCAAGCCTCCATCCCTTCTACCCAGATACTTTGGGTAGCCAACTTGGGTTTCATTTATTTCCTTCACCAACCTCTCTGAGGGTCCCATCATCAGAGCTGGAGCAGCATGGCCTTGAGTTAATATAGTCAGGGCACATTGGCCTTAGTACTAAGAGTCTTCTACAGTAGCAAAACAGGTCTCAGCCTAGCAAACCTCTTGTCTTGCTGTTTTTCTTTTGTGTGTGTGGTGTCTTCTCTCTTGTTCACCATTTGCTTTTGGTTTTTTTCTGCTGAACAGCTGTTGTTCCGGAATCCTGCCCTATTAACATTGACGAATAGGTATGAGATCCGCAAAGTCTGAATGAATCTCACTCTTGTTTTACTGTTTAAGTTTTTAAATTTTTTTTAAGATGTCTTTGGATGAGTTGAATCACCCCATTTCATAACTAAAGTGAAGGGCAGGGGGAGGAGGAAGGGGAAAACCTTGTCCCATGCCAAGAGCACCCCCTCACGAATGGCAAAGAGGAATTCAAAACTCAGCCTCCCTGACTCTTCATTGTTCTGCACCTCATGCCATGCTTTACCCCAATGCATATAGGTATTGAATATCACGGGATCAGAGTAGTAGCTGATTAGTAGTAGCTTACACCACTTGACACTGGTGTAAGTCATAACAAGGGGCGAAGTCTCTGTTGGATCTATCCTAAAAGACAGAGATAGTATTATGTTTAGACTTGCTTTCAAACTGGACCTCCCACTTGTTGTCTAAAGACAAACTCTACATGCTGAAATGAGTTGTGCCCATATCCCCTCGGGGTCCAGTAGCAAAGGAGTTAGTGTCTTGCTATAGCTCTAGAGGGCCAGTGTCAAGGTCCTGCCCAGGGATCATGCCAAAGGCTGCCCCCGATCTGCCCAGCCATAAATGGACACCTGGTCACTCAGGTTGAAGAATCAGGGGTGGCTGGGTATGATCTGGCCATCTTATTCCATGGTGGGCTGATGGCTTAAAATTAGCATGCTTTAAGCACACCAGTCCAATGGGCTGTTAGGTTCAGGTGGACTAACAATCCACATGTGCTAACACTCCACACACCAAGGAAAAAGCAACACCAGCCCTCGTACAGTTCTTGCCCCTCTCCTTTGCTAAAAAAAATCTCAAGAGAATAAAGGGAATAAATTAGCCCTAAACTCTCAGAAAGGAGATTCTGGGACTCATAGAGTGCTTCAGGGAAAATAGTTCCTCTCTAGAGATATCTTGTTCAGGCTTGGTTTGGCCTCTTTGGGCCTAAGCCAGTCCAAAAGAGGACGTTTCCATGTTGATATTAACCCTTTCTATTTTATTATTTATATTGCAGCAGTGATCAGATACCCCAACCAAAGTCCAGGCTGTTTCATGCTAGACTCAGTGTAAGCAGGGAGGCATGATACCTGGACAAAGATCTTATGATCTAAGTAGACCAAAGAAACATAGTTATCACCAAACACAGAGAAGTTGCAGGGCCCAATCAGGTGCTGCAGAAGTCTTGCTATAGGTCTTGTGGCAAGCAGGATCAAGCTGACAAAGACTTAGTCGTATAGTAGGATGAAATTTGAATCCAGGCCCCCTGGGGCTCAGTCTAGACCCCATTTCTGAGTAGTTCATGTGAGTTTGTAAGCCATTCCTCTCCTGTAGCTGTTTGCAGTGCTTTGGAAATGTGGCATTCATACTAGTGTAGATTTGCTGCTAGAAGTACCCGTCATTCTATACCGACTTCTTATAAGTTACACTGGTGTAGGGGTTTATGTAGTGTGTCCATTCCTTTTTTTTAATCTGAAGTAAATGTGCTATGTCTAGGCCTTTAGTTCTTTGTGTCATACCATGTCCTGGGCAGAATGAAGCTCAGCTTGAGCCCTCCCTATAGTGCGTGCATAGTGATGGGGGAAATGCTGGGCCCTGGTTCCTTCTTAGGTTTCCCAGCAGCAAGCAAAGGATAGAGCAGTTGGCAGGCTAGAGTCATCCCCAATATAATTTCTTGGCTGTCAGTGGGGTTAGACCAAGGATTAATTTGGCCCAGCACTTGCAGTGGCCTTGCAAAGAGCCAGAAAATAATCTCATTTGACATCCTGACAGTGCCTTTTCTTGGTTGCCTTTGGGAGCGCTGTCGACATGGGATGCTAGTAGCACAGCCATGTGACATAAACACTGTTGTTTCAGTGCATCCCCCCCAATTATTTGTTACATGTCAGCAAAATCTGCAGCTGCCAAGCAAAACCCCAGGTCTTATAGGCTGAGAAAAAGGAGATTCCCCCTTGTTGGAAGTTTCTTTCTTCTTTCATACCGTGGGGGCTGGAGGTAGGGGTAGCATCAGTGTGGTTCTGGAACAGACTCCTGCAGGGATTCTGAATCCCAATGCAAGCTCACTGGAGTTAAGCATCTCATTTAGCACTGTGCTGCAGGCAGGCAAAGCTTTGTACATTTCCTGGGCAAAAATGTAACACCTCAGGCCCAAATTAACACACACACTTCCTGTGCTAAGTGACAATCCCTACTCATCTCTAGGGGATCATTTGGATTTTTTTTTTAATTTGCCTACAGCTGCAGGCTCCATTTGGAAGCCAAGTCATTAAGAGGCAGAAGGGATCTTTCCTGCCGCTATCACATTTCAGCTGGATAGAGCACTAGTGACTCCCTGTCACTTCAATATCAGGAAGCCCTGGAGCTGTTGCTGTGCAGGACTTGTCCTATTGAAACTAGCCGTGCATTTGAGGTGGTCATTTCTTTTTTGTACTGTGGAAGCCAATTAGAAGGAAGTCAGTTTGGTTTGCCCCATGGAGCTTGCTCTCAGACAAAGTGTCCCCCCGCTTGGAATTAACTCTGGGGCTTATAAGATTGTAAGCTCATGCTGTTTCAGTTGAAGTTGGGTTCCCCTGTCTGTGAGCTCACATGAAGCCCTGTCTCTTGCCTGTTGAACATGTAGGGGTCTGGATAAAATAGAACCCAGAAAGGAGACTGGTCCCAATGTGGTTTAATAAAAGACTCCAAACACCAGCTGCTTGCACTGGGCAGAACTAATTGTGCATCTCTCTGCTGCTGCCCCATGCATTTCTATCTATCAGATTTAATATACCAAGAGGTAGCTCTAAGACACCGTGCTCTCTGTTGACAGTGGCTATCCTCATATGTCTTGTAACCACAGTCTTTTTCCCAGGTGTTGAGGCGTCCGATGACAACGCCCTGACCTGCCGGCAAGCCCCGAGACACCATCTGTCCACCAGCAGCATCAACCGGGAAGATGATAAGGATATGCAATGCATGATGGGACCTCTGGCAGTCTGACGAGACTCCGCCCTCTCTGGGACTGCACGCTGGATGGAGGGCAAAGCCAGCTACCCAACACATTTCCCCAACACTAAAGAAATCTGGAGCAGCCAATCTGTGGGCATTAACACCTCAAATATGGCAGATGTAGCGATACTGTTATATATATTATTTTTTAATTTAAGCTGCAATTCTCACCCCTCCTCCCTTTGAACTGTTTCCCTATATTTATGCTAGGACTAACTGGACTCACCTTGATAACAGCAGAAAGGAGGCTGGTTATGGTCATGAACTGTAACTCTCAAATTTAGAGGCCTCGGTCCATGTGTTGTATCCAAGAACAGTTGGGGTGTTTCCCTTCCCACTCTTCTCCCTGTTCCCTGCTGTGAACTGGTTGTAAGGTAGGAGGGAACTGATGTCAGCACATGTCCTCCACTGTTTCCTCTTCCCTTCAGCCCTCCTTGGCAGTTGGAGACTCCAACTTCTTGGCTGGGCAGCCATGTGGCACTGAATGGGTGCTTGGAGGAGACTTCTCTTCAGTGGGATGACTTCATGGCCTGGAAGATCTCCACCCAACAAGGAAAGAGGCTGAGAGGAATGGGCTGGGAGAAGAGGGTGCCAACAGGAGCAAGTGGTGGTTAAGGGAAGAACATTGCCGCATGCCTATTGTAGGGGCATGGCAGTGTGGCTGCTTTCTGGGCAGGCTCTCCTGTCTCCATCCATCACATGCCCTAAGTCACCTTCCGTTAGCACATGCATCCCTGTGTAGACTGGTTGGTGCGCTCACCCATCTCCATATCACCTGGCATAGAGTAACCATCTCACTGGCTCACCTGAGTGCAGACATTCTGCAAGGGTAAGTTCTGCTTGTTACGAGTATCTAGAGCTATGCCCCGGGTCCTTTGGGGTCACAGGGAATTTAGCTGTTGACTTCAGTAGGACCAAAATGTGGTGTTTGTGATGAACTATCAATGGGCAAACATGGGCCAGGACTCTGTGCTGATGCATATGAACTGGTGTACTTCCAGGGAAGGCTGGTACACCTGTAGGTTTGCTGAAGTGTGCTGTGATAGTCCACAAGAGTCCACTCACCTGGTTGCATGTGCTCATTCATAATGGCTCATTCCTCTCTCTTGCCTTGCAAGAGGTTCTTGTCCTAACTGGGACCAACTCACAAGATATAAGCTTGAAAACAAGTGCTTTAAACACGGCTGCTGCTGCTTTGGCAGGTTCCAAATGTCTCTTCTGTGCCCTCCTCCCGTTGCTGCAGGGCAGCTGCCAACTTTTTCTTCCTCTTGCAAACCAAAAACAAGCAATAACCTAGCTCCACAGCCTCAGCAAGAGATTAGATGAAGGGCAATTATGGGCTGAGGGGGCTTCCTTCATGATGGTTAGCCCTTGCATCTGTCTGTTATGTGACACATTGATTTGGGGAAGGTAAATGGTAGCCTACAATGAAAGCCACATCAGGGGACAAATATACGACCCCTTGGAGATACGTAGTTATGGGATTTTTCCATCTTGCCTTCCGATCTGCTGCCATGCTGGCTCTATTTGTTTCAGCTGGACAGGCTTCAGATTCTCGAGATGCCCCTTTCTCTGGAGCAGTTTCAGTGATGAAGGCCCAGTCCCTCCTTTTGTTTCTTGTTTCTAAGGCATTTTTACCAAGTGGGGGCAAACCAGAAGCTATATACAGTGCCACCCCTTCTGCTCTCCCTATCCCACATTGATCAGTCTGCCCTGCGTTTCCAGCCAGACTTTTCAGGGGAAGGTGTGTGTACTGGGTCAACAATGGAACTGAGACTCCAATCCACAGGGCAAAAGTCAAAGGTCCTGGGGAGGCAGGTCATGACTAGGGACCTACCAAAGACCAGAGAGGCCCTCTGGAAATGCAGGCCAAGGCAGAGGGAAGGACAGTCCTGGTTGGTGGTGAAGTGATTGAGGAGAGTCAGCACCTCAGAAGAAGTGTTCAGCTTGTTCTTGGGAGGGAGAATTCAGTCTCATGCTGTATTCAAGGGGCTCATAGAAAAGCTTCAGAGTGGGTGCAGATAGGGGATGTCAAGAGTAATGCACATGACTTGGGTATTGTCAAAACTGGTGCTTTATTCATGACCTGAGATCCCCTTCTACGAGGACACATCAGTAGTGGCCCCCGCTCACTGGTATTGGTGGCTTTTGGACCAGTGCAGCAGAACACAATGGCCATTTGAATGAAGAACATATAAACCCCTATCCCTTCCTCCTGTCTCCTGCCCTTGGCTCTCTCTGCTCCTGCTATGTGCTGGGTGTTGAGGGTGATGGAACTGCTCTTTCTATTAGAACAAGAGAGGTTGGATGAAGTGGTGCACGTCTGTTACTCTCACTATGCAGAGAACAGCCCAGGGCTACAGAATGATTCAGTGCCCATAGGTGTGTGCGCAGGGGTAGGTAGGCCCCTCCTAGCCCTAGGCATGTCATAGTGATACCAATGCAAGATGTATTAATTGCTGCATAATTCTGAGACAATATGTGGATTATGGAGGAAGGGCAGCTGGGACTAGGAGGTGTGTTTGGGCATGGGAGAAGGATCCATTTTTGAGGCACCAGTCAAAGGGCTGCACTAGCTTGTAATTGATGTTTGCCCTCTGCAAGCCTTGTTCCATTAGGCTATCAAAACAGTACTGCATCCTCCCCCCTCTTCTTGGTGGACACTGTTGGAGCCGATACAAGCCCCACGTGCTAACTGAACTCAAGAATCGTTCCACGAATGATGAAAGCCAAGCCTACGTTGTCTGGGTGATGTATTCTAGAATGCCCAGGTGTCCTGCCTGCCACTAGGAATGTGTCCCAGACAGACCGGGGAAGGTGCAGCTCCTGGCTACAGAGTTGTCTCAAAGCACTGTACAGAGCTGGTTTAATAAGAGACACATAACCTGCTGGACTAATAACAGAGCCATCTTGGAGGCTGGGCAGAAAGCTCTCCCAAGCCAATAAGAAAGGAACGCAAGGGAGATGAGATGGAGTCACTGCTATCTTATTCCCCGCTCCCACTTCTACAAGTGGGCTGCGGTGTAAATCAGGAGGAGTTCCACTTAAAGCAATGGCAGTAGTCTAGTTTTGCAGTGCCGGAGTAGCTTATGACCCATTGAGCAATCATGTTCTGTTTCCCTGGGAAGAAAGGCCAAGCCATTTTCAGGGGTTCCTGAGGGGTTCTGCTCCCTTGTATTTCATGTCAGTGTCCAGGCAAGTAGAACAGCAACTGTGGAAGGTACGTGCCAACCCAGACTGGTGGCATCACACACTTACCACATGATTATCCTGGTGTAAATAGGGGTCATGGAAACAGGGAGTCCAGGAGCATCATAAGAGTAGTCCTGACTTCTGGACTGGGGAAGGAAAGTAGGTGGGTATCCTTGCTCATTGCCTCTTCTAATTGAAAGGGAGCATCCATCCAGTTTAACAGAGAAGTTTTAGTTTCTGCTTTGGCATTTCTGAGCCTGCATTGCTAAAGGACCAGGAGGTGCATAACAGACAGAACAGCAGCAAGGGAACAGGTGAAAATGGAAGCCCCTCCTATGATGTTTGCATGAAGTCTGCTGAAGCAGCAGGCAGTAGGAGAGGATGGCTGAATTCATCTTTAGCTTAACGCAATAAACCAACTGCATCAAGTAATCCAGGTGGCAAGATGGACCAATGTACAGTAGCAAGCTTCCACCCTTAGCAACTTGACTTCCAGTTCAGTTTTGTAGCTTTGTAGTCATTCCTATTGGCCATCTGCCCACAAGATGGGCACTCAGTGCACAGGAAAGCCATGCTGAGGATGAGGATACTTTGGAAGAACTATATGGGAGAGCAGAACTGGGCTAGCAGGCAGGTTTGTAAAGAACTGGGAAAGGACATTGGGAGAACTTTGTGTGAGAGACTCATATGATTTCATCCCGCCAATGGAGAAGCAAACATCCTTGCCATTGCATGGAAGACACAGTAGCAGAGGGTTTATCCCACACTAGCAACCATAGTATGTACCCATACGTAGTCTCTGCAAAGTTTGTACTCAAGTTGCTCATTCTTGCTCAACCCCATGCTATGACAGCTTCACTGTTAGTTACTCATGCTAGCTACATAATGTTAGCATAGGTATGCTAGTGAGTGCTGTAATCACACCTTCCCTGAGTACTCTGACCCAATAGAGGCCTACTATTCCACAGATGGAAAATGTTGTGGAAGATCTGCTCTAGCCTTAGCTCATCTCACCGGGGCCAGTAGGCCTGTCTTGATCACAAGTTTGCTTCTTCTTGCCCAGGGCCTTAGCAGTATCAGCTTTTCAGTGACAAAATTGCCATGAAACTAAATCATCAAGTTTAATGGCCTTCTGCTCTCACTGATTAATCGAATGCTCCCAGAGATGAAACTGTCATGAACGTAAAAAGAAGCAAACCCCAGTTTGATGCTTATGACTTGCTTTAAAATGTTCTTAGTTTCTGAAATGGTATCATACCTCTATTAGGCACGAGGCTCTTTTCTCCATTACACCGAGTTTAATTTTTAAAAAGCTACCCCGCATTTATACAATGAAAAGTTGAGTGTCCCACATAGGAGCATTGCAGGCAAACGAGAAATAGGAGTCCACACCAGTAAAATGTTGGGATAGTTGCCAAGATGATGCTTAGAGTTATGATGACATAAACAGCAGGAGGGGGTATGAACATGTGGATTTTGCAGGCCCTTTATTCTTCAGCCATGATGCTAAAGGAGTTCAAAGAGAGAAGAATTTCCTCCTTCTCTAAGGCCCCCAGGGGTTCTCTCCTGGTGATGAAATGGACCTAAAGGTTTTGGCTGGAGCTTCTAGTGAAATTCCACCCAGAAGGGCAGGATACACCTGACCCAGGATGACTCAGCTGCTAGGCCTACCGTCCTAGTGAGTCTTTGGAAGGGTGCAGTGATCAACGACAAGCACCAGGTGGCATCCCACAATCAGAACTTCACTGCTCCACAGATAACGAATCAAACCTGCACAAGAGGTAGACATTATTCTACGCCGGGTCTTCCCAACAGCATGGGAACAGGGCACACAAAAGGGAAACTTTATAAGGCCAAGGGAGACTGAAGGGAGATCGGAGAGAGAGAGGTCACAGGGAAGGCTGCGTTCATCTCTAAGAAAAGTAGAAGCGGTGAAAGAAAACGAATGTAGTGGCACTGGGCATGGAGGGAGAAGTGAGTGAGCTTCATACTTATAGCGATTAATAATTAGTCTGACGATGATGATGATTAATACTGAATTATAGTTTGCATGTCTGTCGCACCTTCCATCCATGGTTTTCAAAGCACTTTACAGGCACTGATGGATATTATTTAGATTGTAAGCTCTTTGGGGGCAAAGACTGCTCTTATTCTGTATGTGTCCAATGACTTAGCACAGTGGTGCCCTAGCTCAGGCCAAGGGCTCTGAGGTACTACCATGATAGAAATAGTAAATAATCATGTTAATGAATAATTGCCCTGATAACCCTGTGAAGTAGGTCGGTACTATTGTCCCCCCAGCTGGGAATACTGAGGCACAAAGAGATTAAGTGACTTGTTCAAGGCTTGTGCCAGGAAACCTCTGGCGGGTCAGAGTCCAGATCTCGTGATTCCCAACCTGGTGCCTTCACCTATTGCTTTGATGCAGTAACTCTGGAGAAGGAGGGAGCTATTTAGAGTGGCATAAAGTTGTATGTGTTTCTCTTTAAAGCTGGGTATTTTATGTTCAAAAGTAGTTATTAAATATGGAAAGCACTGATTTACCTGATCTGCCATCATCGACTCTTTCTTTGTATGGCTGGCATGACTAATCTCAGACTCTGGAAAGCAGCATGTAGAACCCAGTCCTGAGGAGGACGCTCGGCCTTTGATGTACTCAGATAAGTTCCTGTTGCTTGAGTGGCAACTTTCTCTCCAAAGGGACTGGGCTGGTAGAGGCCGACAGGATCCCACCTGTAATGACTTCCTGGGTCTCAACAGCAAACAAGACTGCAGTTTCCCACAGACCCATAATCAACACCACTCCAAGCTGTTTCCAACTATACAGTTCTTCATAGCAGGGTAGGACAGGTTAGCTCTGAATATCACCAAGGGATACTGTGCTGGGATAACAAGGGAGCCTGGAGGAAAGTGGTATTTTCTCTAAGGAGGCCCATGTATCCTTCCCATTGTTGCATGAACTGGCAGGGGTGGGTGGAAGTTAGGAAACACATTAATTCCCTGATTGTTGCCTGGTGCTGTTGCTGTAATGAAGCCTTCAGAAAATCCTCTGGATCCTTGAAGGAAAACCACCTTCTACAGTGCTGGGATTAAGGAAGGGAGCCTTTAGGAGAGAGAGAAGCTGCGGGAGAATCTGTTGGATGTCTTATTCTGCTCAGTAGAGATGGTTTAACTCCTTGCCAGTGGAGCTTTGAGTGTGAATGCTCCAGCTCTGGGGGCCAAACTTAGCAGGGCAGATTAGCAGTGATAGGGAACAGCCTCCTCTTTTGTTGCTTCAGAGTCCTGGTCAGGAGTTGAGAAGGGCTGTCCTGGGACTTTCCAAGATGCCCTTTCATGAATACTCCTCAACTCCTAGCTTCATCTTCCAGGCTGTCCAGGGAGCTGTAGGCCCTCTTTTCAAAGTTGTGTTGCGTTGGTGGCCTAGGGCACTGGCATTGTTGTCCCACCTGGTTCTTTTTGTTGGAAACATGAGGGATGAAAGGACATTTATTTTACCGCCTAATTTTTCTGAGTAGGACAACAGCTGCCATGTCCCCATGCACCATTGCATAGTATACAGACACCATTGTCACCATGTTTGTGTGCTATCCATGAAGCAAAATGCATTACTGGTGCCTCTCCATAGATGATGTCAATCAACTGGAGCTCCTGCTAAGTGACACTTCTCCCTTTCAGCTCTGGAGAGATCCCATCCACAGTCTTCCCTGTGTCAGCCAAAATGACGGCTGTCCTGTTTGCGCTGAGCCCGATCCATCCCTGCCGTGACTCAATGGCGTGTGACCAGCCTCGAAGCTTTGTGAGGTGCTTTTGTATGGAAGATGCAGTACCAACATCGTGTGTACGGGTTTGGGATGATGGCTCTCTCTTTTCAGGAAGAGACCAGAGAGTGGCCGGGTCACTTATCATATGTCAAGGTGGATCCAGCCAAGATCATCATGGCCCGTACTGGCTCTCACCGTGCACGGCAGCCACTGATGGGAGTTTCCTTGAGGCACTCAGCAGTCTTGGCTGTTCTCAGCCTCCCTCCCCTTCCTGTCCTTTACTGGGAGGAGGGAGAAGTGGGGAGTTTTGTTTATTCCTTTCAGTCCCACCATAGCGTGGCCCCGTTTCAGTGGCTGGGATGACTGATTAACAGGGATTTGGGATGCCAGAAGTGTGTGGTCATGTTGATGCGGTCCCATTGGAGGCCAGGCTCAGACACACAGGCAGCACTGAGAGCCTCAGCTAGCAGCCCTTGCATACTAAAATCCTCCTCCGTCCTCCAGCAGGTCCGAGGTGATGCAGGGTGTGGGGGGTGCTTTCCCCTTCCAGGGAGATGCCTGGCCCTGACCCGGGCTGGCTGTACAAAGTGCAAGGGGCTTTTCTCTTCACATGGGGGGCGGGGGGTGATTTTTCATTAAGGACTCTTAGAATAACTGACTGGTGGGGGGCAGGGACTCATTATAAGGGAATGTGACTGTAACCATCTTAATTAAATATAGGAAGGACCCAGCAGGGTCTTTGATTGAGGGGGTCTGCTGGGCCCCTCGCCCCCCTTCAGCTCTCCCCTTGATCTAATTACTTTAGGTTACGCAGAGGTCAGACGAACGCGGCTTCATAGAGCTGAACCAGGTAGGAACAAAGGGGCCCGTTCCCGGCCTGGTCGAAACACCGCGGCTTGCAAGGGGGATGATTTTGGCTTCCAAATGCTCAGCCGCGCGAACAGCGCGCTCTTAATCCTCCTCATAGCAAAGCCTCGAGGAGGGCACAGACCTTTACACATGAATGCCGCCGCCGCCTCTTCATCATCCTCTCCCCACACACAGCCTGGACGCCAGGGAGGCCGTTGAATAGGAGCCTGTTTGCGTGGGCAGGGACAAGGGGCTGCTAAATGGCAAGTTGAGCCGGTAGAGGAGACAGAGGCACAAGCTCATCCCGAAGGGGAGAGGAGCGGTTTTAAATCATTCCCTTCTTTTCAAGGCACGGATCGTTCTGGTGGCCCAGTTGGTTTTTTTGGCAGCAGCTTGTTTCGTGTCCACATGAATAATGGGCAGCTGAGAGCTGTTTCAAATGGACTTTCATTTGTCTTAATGAAACTCAGAGCAGCCATTCCCAATGCCCGCTCCGGGCTACCACCCCATGCCGGTCAGGGGACGAGCTCCCCCCGGCACCGCCGACCTCCCCTGGGGAAACAAAGCCCTCCCCGCTTTCGGCGGGGCTGGCAGGACCATTGGCCTGTCTTGCCATCCAGATCCGAATCGCTGGGGCTGGGGAATAGAAATGCCTTTGCAAAGCAGGAGGGATGGGGGAGAGCGCAAGTTAGCGCAAAAGTGGCAGAACTACAGAGCAAACTGGTGAGTGACTGAGCTCTCCATGGAGATCTCTGGACCAATGGGAGGGATGGAAGCTGTTTACAGGGGCGGAGCGTTTCCATAGCAGCCAGCGAAGCCTTTTGGAGCAGCTACTTAATGACAGTCATTCTGCTGCTTACAAATCACTGCAGCTCTGGAATAAAGGAGCTCTGGCAGGGCTTTGGGTCATAATTTATCCCGGGGGAAAAGTAGAAATTCCCCCCCCGCTTTTTTTTTTCCCTTTCCAGAAC
>NW_005841897.1:1785184-1825321 GCF_000455745.1 Alligator sinensis | reverse complement strand
TTCCTGCTTAGTTGGGAACTTTGGACGCGGTGGGACTTTGCGTAGCCTCAGGTAAGGACCCCCGAACCGTTGGGCGAGGTGGTCCCTTTTCGTGGGAAATGCCTTGCGCTGTATTTCTGACACCAGGTCTATCCGATGACTTTTCCAGCCGCCGATACTGCAACGCAGGCGACTCGAGTCAAGGCCGTTAGTGGGAAAATTGATTCGGGAGTTAATGGATAACTCTGCCCAAGTTGGTTTGGTTTTGTTTTTCATTGCAGGTGTATTTATATAGGGTCTTCCCCCCCTCCACTGGCTAATAATAGTCTGGAGTTTAAACGGGTTAGTACGGTGACCTTTCCGGTTTGTTTTTTGTCTGTTTTTCTTTATTAAAACAGAGGGTGTCTCTGTTAGAAATCCTGCCGGGGGTGGCTGGACTCCGAACATTTTCATGGAGAGCCCCCAACGTTTTATCTCGGCTACTTAGTATCTGCGAGAGTTAAATGACACGTCTCAAAAAAATTTGCCATCCCCTTCGGCCTTTGGCTCATCACAGAAAATACCTTTTTGGGGCCTGAAATGACAGCTTATGTTCTTATCCTGATGGTTTACCTCTTTTAAAGATAGAGAAAGTTATGCTTTCTGTAGCAGGCTAAGGGACTTGGGCACCTCTCCTGCTTAAATTAATAGACAGAGGGCATCTAAATCTAGATTGCTGTAAATATAGATTATATGTACACACACATGCTATATATTACACCACGTACACCTGTTGTTTGCTAAAATGGCAGTACCCTGCATGAAGAGAAATAAACACGGGGCGTGAAAGTTAGCAGCCTAAGAAATATTCACGGCAGCGTGAGAAATGTTGGCTATTGATGGAGCAAGGACAGGATTACTGCCTAGGAGGATATAGATGTCTCTGCTTTGGTTGAACGCTTCTGTGCTAGTAATAGTGCCATGTCCCTCACTTCAAAGCTGCTGGGGAGCTTTCTTTGCGAGTCAGGCGAAGCCTTGCTGTCAATGGCACAGGTGTTTCAGGGAATCCCATCAGATTTTAACACTGATTGAAAGCAAACAGCTTTGTGGAGGAGGCTGGATGGAGAAGCGACTTGTGTCCCCCACCCCGAGTGGAGCTCTGTGTGGGTGGCAGAGGTGAACTAGGGTTAGATGTAGCCTCCACTCTTTGTGAGCCTCAGGCTGAAAACCTGCTGAAGTGCTCATGAGCTGCCTCTATGCCAGGGATCTTGAATCTCTTCATGTTGTTATTGCAGGATCGCTCTTTTCCCCAGCTCCCTTCCCTTGCCCCTTTCACCCATCAGCTCCTGAATGTTGGATCTGCCTATTCTAGCCTCCTCAGACATGGCTGATAGCTGGTTGAACCTACAGGCAGAGGAAGAAAGAGGGCAGGAAAGCAGCATGGGGGACTCTGGCAATTTGGACGACAGCCTCACCAGTCTTCAGTGGCTGCAAGAGTTCTCCATCATCAATGCCAACGTGGGCAAGTCTTCCTCCTCTCCCAGCAGCTCGGACCCTCACGACTACCACAAGATCCCTGGCTCAGCTGCTCCATGCTCACCCTTGGCTGCTGACCCAGCTTGCATGGGTATGCCCCATACCCCTGGCAAGCCCATTTCTTCTTCTACGTCCCGAACTGCTCATCTTGGAGTGGGCATGCAGGCCCAGCCCATGGAAGACATTGACTATAAGACCAACCCTCACGTAAAGCCACCTTATTCCTATGCCACACTCATCTGCATGGCCATGGAAGCCAGCAAGAAAAGCAAAATCACCCTCTCGGCCATCTACAAATGGATTACAGATAACTTCTGCTACTTCAGACATGCTGACCCCACCTGGCAGGTAGGTGACCAAAGGTGACCTCCATCCCTCTGTCTCTCTTTCATGGAAGAAGACTGGGTTGGGTTTGGAGATAATACAGTGATGGGCACCTGTTCAAACAGATAAAGGCAGGCGTTTCTCTAGAGCTGTTGGTGGTCCAACTCCAAGTTGGTCTGGAGAGATACAGGAGGAGGAACACACACCATGCACCAACAAGGTGTGTCTAGCAGTTGGCCTAGCTGTATTTGAAGAGGTAATAGGAAATCCTACACAGTTCGGAAGAAATAAAGAACTTTCTACTGGCCGATTAGCATTGATTGCTAGATCTCCTAATGTTCCTGGTTATGGCAGTGTTTCTCTCTCTTTTTCTCTCTGTCTCTCCAGGGTGCAATTAATGACACTTGCTATGCTTTGTACTGAGGTTTGCCTGGAGTGAACATTCAGTAGCATACAGAAGCTTCAGTAAATGAGAATGTAGCCCAGTGTAAACAGGAATTTGCCCTTGTAAAGTTAGTGATTGTCCAGGACATCTCCATTGCTGGAAAGAGGCTGAGATTGAGAGAAAGAAAGATGCATTCTGTTCTCCGTTTCTCTGGAGCATCTGTATTGACTACAGTGTGTTGCAGCAGTACAATGGAGAAGAGAATTTGGTTCAGAGAGCAAAGAAGGGAGGAGCGAAAATAGGGGTAGGAAAAGAATGTGAAAGAAGAGGGAATAATAAGGGGGGAAAGGGTAGAAAAAGAGACTGGGGAAAAAGACAGGATGGGAGGATAGTAAGAAGAAAAAAGGGGGGTGAGGGGGGTAAGAGAAAATGAGAGGAGACCAAAACAAACAGTATGAAGGAAGAAAGCGAGTTGAAGAGACACGGGCAGGGAAACTGTATCTGATGCGTTTAACTTCCAGAACAGTCAGGATCAAGGGCACAGACAAGACTTCCCTAGTCTGGAGCTTGTAAACCAAACAATGCCTTGAAAAATGGCTTTGACTACAAGAGCTGCTGGCTGCAGTGAGACAGCCATTATCCTGGTACCTGGCATAAGCCACTACCATTTTGATGCTAGTTGTGAACGGTACACATTCTGCCACAAGTGGTTGAAACTCCTCTTTGCAGCTTGATGCAGCTCTCCTGGGGAGGCATCTCCGTCCCTGAGTACCACCTCCGCGCTCTCTTCAGATGCAGGAGCTGTCGGTCCTGAGGTTGAGGATTTATTTCTGCAGTTCCCTGCTGGATTAGTGAATCCATCAGCTCTCTGAGTCAGCAGTTTCATAGGCCACAGAGGAAAAGATTTGGAGGAAGGGGAGACACTTTCTTTTAGAAAATCCTTGAGCAGAAACATGTAGATCCATAAACTCCGCTCTTTCCCAAAATATACCACAATGAGAAATGGTGTCTATTTTGGGTCAAATGCTCACACACTTCAGGTGCTTGTGGAACGAGGGTGGGAAGAGACTTCATTGCTCAGAGGGAGGCCCCAAAACACTGTCCATGTCACCTGTATCCCCCACTCATCGAAGACTTCCTTTGCCCCTTGTCTAAAGACGAACCATTTCCCTTAAGCTACAGGGTTGCTGGAGATGATGCTGATGATAAATAACACCTTGCACTCCTCTAAAGACCCAGCTGTGCCCCTAGCTTGCAGCTGTGCCCACAGCTGATGGGTTAGGGAGCTGTGTCATAGAGCTCCCATTCATTGGTGGCTACCTAAGAGTTTCATGCCCCCTAAGGAATGCCAGAGCACGGGGGCTTTCCCTGCCAGCCTGGCTCAGTGCCCTGTGTGCACACACAGCAACCCCTGGCACAGGAGGCATTCTGGGGATATACCACGGGTGGGAGGAGGTGGGGTCAGGGAGTTCCTCCATCATGGTATTCCCAGGCTGACGTAATGTCCATAGGGCATCATAGCAAGCAGGATGCTGGTTGAGAGCTGGCCTTGCCATTGGGGGTTCAGTTGACCTGACAACCCTGGGACTGGAGAGGTTCAAGCTGGCTATGAAGTCTATGCTGGACTCTGCATCGGCACAGAGGTAAATCAGGTCCATTCTTGCTACAGTGGTGGTGACCGGCCACAGGCTGCAAGGTCAAGTTACCCAGGTTCCATATTACTCTTATCCTGTTAGGGCTCCAGCTAATCCTGCATGTTGGCCATCCCTGTAAGGACCCAAAGAAAAGAAACCAAATCTGCCCTGCTCGAGACCTGAGTCAGGGCCCTTCTAGATTTAAACAAATCAGTGGAACCATCGAGATGGAGGTTAGCTAGGGTGGTGGTTTCTAGCTCTGCACCATGACTAGCTCAGCAAGTGCCCAGGGCTTCCCCTTCAGCTTGATTCACTCTCAACTGCTCCAACCCTCAACCGTGCAGCTGCAAGTGCTCCCTAGTCCGCACTGGAGGTTGAACCTGGAGAGGCCCAACAACACCTGGTTCTCTTCCTACTTGCTGTGTAAACTGGGAGCAGCTCCATTGACCCAGCCCAGCTTCACCAATGGTGAGAGGTACAAGTTGCAAAGGCTGCAGACATGGGCAGTTAAGGAACGCTCCCCTAGACAAAGGAACAACCCAGATGAGGCTCTTTTTCAGTTTATATCCCCCAGCACTTGTAAGGAAGTCAGCATTCTTGTGCGCTGGTGAGTTCACCAGAGCAGTCATATAGGAGCTAAGCGCTGATGCTTTGCCTTCTCCTGCAATTTCCTATCTGGAGAATCGCTGCATTTTTAATTAAATGAGCTTATTAAAAAAACAAAAGTTCTCAATCCCTCTCTGCATAGACACAGGTGGTTTGATTGATTTTTTTTTTTTGATTTTTTTTTTGCAGGGAGGAATGATAAATATGCTAACTGGCTTGGTAATAATCAACTGTCGACCAGCCAGGCTGAATGAAATTTCGGGGTAGGGGTAGAGAATTTGGCTTGGAATTCTCTGACCCTTGTAAAATTTCATTAAACAGTAAATCCTGAATCACCAGAGTCTGGAGCTTTTGGAGGAATTGTTGGGTTGGTTTTTTTTTTTTCCCCCTTGCCTTTCTTTCCTTTTCTCCCATCATGACTGTATTCTCATTCCCCCCAACCCAATTCCTGTAAGTGGAGACAGACTCAAAAGGTCATGCCACCCATACACAGGGGGGAGATGGATAGATTCCTGGGAGAGCTGCGTGTTTTGGAGGAGAGCCAGCATGCCCGAGGAGTTTCAGCCCAGAGGAAGGTTTTTGTTGTGTTTTTTTTTATTTAGCACTCCAGGCATTCAAGCCTTGTTTTTGCTATTCGGCAATACGGATTATGGATGAATAAGCATAAAGATATCCAGGCAACATTGAAAAAAAAAAACCCTTCACCATATCCAATCTCTTAACACACTCTAGGCATTGTGCAATGTAACACAGCGTTATTTACCCAATAACTGAGTTTCCTTTCTGATTATGCATATCACTCTAGACACATTCATGTTTTTCAGAACAGCTCGACGGGAGCAGAAACTCCTCTTTTTTCCCCCCTTTTCTTTTCTCCCCCGCCCCCTTTTTTTCCCAGCTAGTTTGATTTGTGTTCACGAAGATACAGACTGATTTCATACCAAGCTTTCCCAAGCGTTGGGATCTATGGGAGAAATTCAGCCATGGGCCCAACAAACGGGCGTGCAAATGCAGTGCAAGTGGTTGTCCCAGTATGCTGCACTCCAGCCCAGAGCAACCATTTGTATAGTCGGCTCAGAGCAGGGAATAAGCTTCCCATAGGCTTGTCCAGAGAGACCATTCCTGAGTAAAGGATTGTATGTGCCAGTTCAATCTCTAGGCACTGTGGTGAAATCAGAGGTAGCAGCGAATCTATATAAAGCTATTTTGGCCAAGTGATTTCCAACTGACGCTAACACTTGTATCACTCATTCCTAGAGCTAGCTGGGAATATTGTTGACCACCCACTTGTTCCCCAGTCTCATTGCTCTGTGAGCCTGATCCAAACAGCAAACAGGAAGGCTTCCAGGGTCTTCAGTAAACTTTGGCTCCAGGCCCTTTGGCCCCTGCTGCTCAAGGTGATGTAGAATGAAGGTGATGGAGCTCCGTTCCATCATCTCTTTGGTGGCCACAAGGCGTGGAGGAGGGTCTACTGTGTGGCACCATTCAGCAGTTAGCCCAGAATGGTTTGTCTTACTGTTGCAATCTCTGCCTCTTTATCTGGGGACCTGGTGAGGACGGGCTCATTTGCCCTTTTGCATGGTTTATGTTATGTTTTATCAGCTGCAAAGTATGAGTATTCACAAAACTCCTAATTAAAAAAATAGGTGGATTGTGTATGAAGTTACGTGTATTCAACTTTGCTGTTTTCCTTTTTGTCTTAGAATTCCATCCGGCACAACCTGTCCTTGAACAAGTGCTTCATCAAGGTGCCCCGTGAGAAGGACGAGCCAGGGAAAGGTGGGTTCTGGAAAATTGACCCTCAGTATGCTGACAGGCTCATGAACGGGGCCTTCAAAAAACGCAGGATGCCTCCTGTGCAGATCCACCCAGCCTTCACCAACAGAGTCCAACAAGACACTGGGTCGGCTCCTAATCAGGCAACATCCTCTTGGACCAACAACGGCGTCCTGAACGTCAACATGGAGTCTCAGCAGCTGCTCAAAGAGTTTGAGGAAGTCACCAGCGACCAGAACTGGAATCCAGCAGATGGAAAAATGGGCCACAAGCGGAAACAGCCATTGCCCAAACGGACACACAAAACAGCTCGTCTCTCTAGCTCCCCTCTACTCACCCAGGAAGAACAAACTGAGCTAGGATCACTGAAAGGTGACTTTGACTGGGAAGCCATCTTTGACACTACCTTGAATGGCGACTTCTCTACTTTTGAGGACCTGGAGCTCACACCTCCTATTAGCCCAATAACGAGAGATGTGGACTTGACAGTACATGGAAGACACATTGACTGCCCTCAGGAATGGTGCCCAGTTGGGCAGGATCAGGTCCTTACAGAAGCCAACCAGAACAACTTGGACTTTGATGAAACTTTCATGGCTACATCTTTCCTTCAGCATCCCTGGGATGAAGGGAGAAATGATTACCTCTCAAACTCAGTCAACATGGACCAGTTGTTTGAACTCAATGATTCTTCTTTGCCAACAGACATGAATGACTGGAGCAGTGTGGGATCATTCTTATAAGAGGCAGCTCCCAGTTAGAAGAACCAACTTGAACCCAGGCAGACTTTATCTTTTAGCAGGATGATCCCAGCACTGTTTGAACTTACAAGAGATGAAATTTCCAGAAACGGAAACATATATGGTGACTTTATCAACTGCAAAGTATGGGTACTTGCAAAACTCCAAATTAAAAAGACAGAACATTTTGGCTGGATTTATCTTTAAGCAACCCTTTGGGAGAAGTTTCTGGCCCTTGGGTTTCCCCAAGAGAAAAGAATAACTGTACTTATTTTTGTACTTGTGTTTTTAAAAGAAAACTGGATTATCCTATTTTTCATGGGAATGGAAGGGGTATGTGTTCCCTTTTTTTGGTTAGAAGAGAACACCTGCTAAGTTAGATATGACAGATGAGATTTCCTGGTGGTTTAGGACATTATAGACCATGTGCAATTTTCTCATCTTTCTTCTCTCCATTTGTCTCTCTCTCTCTCTCTATTTTCTATCCAGGGAAATTCCCAGGTATAACATGAGATAATTAGATAGCAGGCAAATAAAGGTCCCTTCTGGCTTGTATGAGTGCAGCCTCCCTCCTTAATTGGGGCTAGGGAAGAAGACGAGTTCTGAAAAATCAGATGCAATTCAGCAAGTCTGCCTCTTCAGATTTTTTTATATAGTCTTATTATATATATATCTATATTCAAAGAGACCTATATTTTTAGCACCAATGCACAATCAGTAGAATATCTTTTTGGCGGGATGGCAATGGAAATGGGGTCCTGTTTTTACTATATAGAGACATGTTAATTGTTCTGCAAATTAAATATGAAGTGTGTCAAGTGTTTGTGGTAACAAAATATGCAAGGGAAAATTCCTACATCGGAAGCAATGGATTTCTTTAAGGATCAAGAAAATCATCAAGACCGGGGAGGAACAAAGGAGATCTTAATTTCTCCAGATTGTGCTTGCTCTTAGTTTTTTAGCTTTTTATATCCTGAACTCCTTGCTGCAAATTGTGCGTGGCCATGTTTGCCATAAGGTCTAGGATTGTATCACTGTGAACCTTGTATGGTTTTGAACCGCTGTCCAAACAGCAGTCTCTTTTCTGATCAGAAACTGGGACGCCCCCTTGTCTGCTCATGTGTCAGGCTCTGAGCAGTCTTTAGGGTCATCCAGGAGGCATATGAAGGACCAGGCTTTTCTCAGCGTTGGTGAGGGAGCTGCCAGGACCATGGGAAAACGTTTCTTTGTTTCATTGCATTGTTGTGTTTGGGTTTCCCACCCGGGGTGATGAGGACCAACTGTTTTGTTTTTTATTTAAACTAATGCTCTTGTATTGGACTAACAAAAAAATAAAATGGAATAAAATCTGGATCCAGGCTCAGTCAACGAGTCATAGGCCAAAGACTGTGCATGCAACAGACGCTGGGGATGAAAGTGGAGGCTAAAGCCCCCTCTTCTGCCTTCTCTAACATACTTACCTTCTACTCTGCTTCTCTCCTGAGACAACAAGACTTCTCAGCACTTACTATGCTCAACGCGCTGTGCAACGGTTAATCGGTTAAAACTCACAACACCCCTGTGAAGTAAGTATTATCATTCCCACTTTACAGATGGGGATGGCAAGACAGGGATACATTAACTGTCTTGCCTTAGGCCAAGAGCAAAACCTATCTCCCTGTCCTCGGAAACATGTGAAGGGGACACCAGCTTGCTATGGTCATCTCCAAAGCAGTTAGAAAATATGGTGGTTTTTTGACTATCCGGAAGCCAGGACAAAGAGAAGCAACCTGACATCATTATTTCTGAAGACTTTCAGCAATCTGAGAGCCAGCTCCTCAGCTAGTCTAAGTTGACCAAGTCCCAGTGGAGTTATGCTGATCTATACTGGAGAGCTGGCCCCGGTTTTGTTGTGTACTGGGAGTGTGGAAGGGTAACTGTGAAGTATGCATAGGCAGCCTAGAAATATTTTGGTAGGATAAAAAAACAAACAAACAAACAAAAACCTTGCTAAAACTTGAATTCAAGCTATAGAGAATCAGATTCTAAGTCTCTCTGTTGTTGTAGGTGATATAGTTAAAATAGCTCCTAGTTAGCACAATATGTAATTTCTTTGGAGTATGTTAAACTTACTGAAGAAAGAAAAACCCTAAACATTTTTTTTGTAAGCAAATAAGAACTTAGGAACCTTAATGGGAGCAGTCTAATTCAGCTGGAGTTTAGTTGTAGCTTAACAAACCTGAAAGAAAATTCTTGTATTAACTGATGCATTCACTTGCATTCAAGATCACAGAGGTCAGAAATGCAATGCTTTGCATTTGGGTTTCCAGGTATTTTGGGCTAGGTTCTCAGCTGGGGCAATTCTGCTTCTCTCTGCTGACCTCGCTGGAGTTATGCAGATTTCCAGTAGCTGGGAGCACTGGTCCAGGATCACCATACAGGTGGCTGCTGGTGTGGGGTGGGACTATTAAGATCAACCATTCAGCCATTGCCCCCTGAGGTCTGGTGTTGGGTCAGCAGGTGCAACACACTGGGACTGTAGTATGGTCCTACTAGTTGCATGGGATGGACCAGGGGAAAATTATAACCATAGCTATGACTTGATGAACAACCTCCAAAATGCCTCTGCAAAAAAGAAAAAAAAGGTAAATCTTCACCCCCCCCCAACTAGTTGCCCTGCTTCAAGAGCTGGGAGCATTTCTGATCCAAGAGACATAACCACATCAATCTCATCTCCATTCCAAGGCTACCAATGATCAGACTGGGCCTAGGTGTTATTGGGGTTTTTTATATAGTTTCTTTTTGGTTTCATTTTTCCTGTGTTGAGGCCTATTCCATACTGATGCTGAAGAACTGCAAAGATAAGTGTGCAATTTAACCTTTTTCATGGAAAGCTATTTACAAATAAATAAAAAATCTTAAAAATGAAAAACTACTTCTGCCTCCTTGCTGCTTTTTCTGTTCAGCTTATATACCTAGATGGCTCATTACTGTAGGAGATAAGTGACACTCAGTCTTTTAATGGATCTAGCCTCCCAGCACCCCTATGAGAAGGGCAGTACTGTTGTCATTGTTCAGGCTATTTAATCAAGTTCATGTAGGAAGGCTGAGACAGAACAAATACATCAAACCAGGTCTTTCAAGCCTTAGTGTAATGTCCTAATCAATGGAGAACATGTCTTTCTTTTCTCAGAGATGCATAGGTTTGTGGGGTGTGAATAGGACAACTTGGGAGGTCAAGAATGAAATGTTATGCTTATTATTTGTATTATTGCAATATCTAAAGTATTATAAATAAAACTCTGAGACTGAGGCAGTGGCACATCACTGCCAGAGAGAAGTAAAATAGATCAGTATCTTATGCCCCAGATCCTGTGACTGTAGCTGAATTTAAACTTTTATTATTATAATATGTCCCCAGACCTTACCATTGAGAAAGGAAGCTTGCAGACATGATCTGAGTGTAGGTAACAACATGGCCTCTGCCTGAGCTTGAAGAGAGCCTACTCACAGAAGTGTAACTACAATTCATCTCAATGGGGTGTTAACATTCATTGTGGTTGGTGTCCTCACCAACACTACCCCGGCAGAGCACTGTCTCTGGGGCAAGTGGGTAAGTGAGCAGTGGGTCTGGCCCATCCAAACACACACACCTCAAATGCTGAGGTTAGTACTGAGATGCCCCTGCTGTCTCTGTCAGTTGGGGTAGAGCCCTCTGCCCCTGCGTGTGCCAAGCCCAGAGCTTCTGAGGGTAACAGGAGCCCTGCTGCCAGTCTTGTAGAGAGAAGGGGTCCTCACAGTATTGCTCCAGCTTCCCTGAGGTTGTAGGGGGGATCCTAATTCACTCAAAGACTATAGGTGGGACCATAACATGGGGACAGAGCCCCAGGGAGGCTTTGTGTCCTGGTCTGCCTAGGATTTTGGAGTGCCTTTGTCTGTATATATGTAGTGGGAGACAGCGGAGAAGTGTGTTTTACCTTTACAGATGGGCAACTGAGGCATGGACAAGTGAAATGTTTATGAGCATCCTGTGCTATCCTGCCAGGGGAATTGCAAGGCAGTGGCTAAAACTCTCATTGCAAACAATGGCTTGGACCAGAGGATGCTGTGTGCGCTTGTTGAGTTCAAATTGTCTCTCATGCATCTCCTCAGCACTGCCAAGGAGTAGTACACCTTTATGCAATGCTAGGTCTCTCTCAGGTTTGCCCCAAGGCCACTTTGTTAAGCCGGGCCAGAGAAAAGGGCAGTTTTAGCTTTTCCTGGTTCTCGTAACTGAACTGGATGGTAATGAGACCGGGGGCATGAGGGGTCAGGTCCTTTGAAAACAATTGAATCAGCAAGTGCCTGTTCAAAGGGTTGTTGTGGTGGCAAAGACATCCTCCATCTCAAAGCCAGTGAGCTGTGTAGTGCCGAGGAGAAGCCCCAGCAACCCAGGGAAGCAGGTTGGGAGGTACTGGGTAGAAGGCGCACAAAGGAGACAGTAATAGATGAAACCACTTGAGGTTAATTACACTGAAAAGCAATTGGCTCCACAAGGATGTCAGAGGCAGGGGAAAAAAAAGCAGCATAAAAGGCAGGGGAGAGTGAACTCCTCATGACCTTGGAGCTGTACAGAGGCACGGCATTTGGGGAACATTGAGCCCGATTGATCGGCTCAGCAAATCTAGGGATAACGATGCAGTCTTCACCTACAGGCAGAGGCATGGGGCAATAGCAGGAGAGGGCTTGGAACAAGGGGTGGGGGACACACACACCTGTGTGGTTTTGGAGAAAAATGTGTGCATTGCCATCTCAGTCTGATGTGGCTCCATTGACGGATCTCCCATCCTCTCAACCCGTGGGCCTGTTGGTCCTCCTTGATTGCTTGGATTCTGGTCAGGTTTTTACCCCGAAAGGAGTCAGCTTGGGGCCACATTTTTAGTCTCATCTCTGGTAATGGCATCCTTGACTGGCAGTGGGAGTTGGAGCTGGGTGACGGGTGACGAGCCCTGCTTGGAGAAGGAGGAACTTCATTCAAAAAAACAAAATGCCTGTCGGATGCCTTGCCTTGGCTCTGGTGAGATGAAAGACAAGCAGCAGAGAGGGTAAAGGGCAATGGAAGAGGCATCAGTCCCATGACAGTGAGGCCCAGCACCACTAAACAGGGAGCTTGGGTTCAGGCCTCCTGGGCTGGTGGCATGGAAAAGGACTGGCAGCTCTTTCAATTGCTTGAGTTGAAGCTCTGATATAGGCATCAAAGGAGGCTTGTGCAGAGCTCCCTAACCAAAGGAAGGGGGTTATTGCACCTCAAGAGCCAGGATACAAAAGCAGGTGGGGCAGTAATGAGAGGCATCCTCATACCACCAACAGAGAGGGGGGATTTCTCTCCTTCCACCTCCTCACATTCAGAGACCAGTCCTAAGCCAGGGGCAGTCGCTCCAATGCTTGGGACTAGGGCAGCAGCTTTTGTCTAGGAATCGCAAATGCTTCCCCAGCCTGACTAATAAAGAGGAGCTGCCTTTTTAAACCTGGCTTGAAAAGCTGTGTTCCTGGTTCTTTAAAGCCACATAGTGATGGCAAGGCTGAAGAGTTGTGGCTACTTCCTTCCCTCTCCATCCCCTTAGTCCTTGGGGTGCTGCCACAGCCAATACTGCACAGGACTACAGGACACTTACACCAGCCACTATGCAAATCCCGCCAAGCCTTAAGAGTTGGCACCTGCCACAGCGCTCAGGACTCCTCCCATCACAAATGGAAGAGCCTCCTCACTGCTGGCTGTGTGGGTTTGCTATGCACCATCCCCAAAACCAGCACCCCAGGTAGATGGGCTGGCTGCACTGGATAGGGTGGGACAGGTCTGGGGTTTGGGTGTGTGTGTCTTGGGATGAGGGTGATGGAAAGGGAAAGGATCAGTGTTTTCAGTGTGACCTGGGAGGAGCAGAAGGTAAAATCTGAGCCAGGAGGTGATGAAAGCCATGGTGGCTTTCAGACTCCCCCCTCCCCCACATTGATTTCCAATGATCCTGAAGTGCTTGATAAACTGCATGCATATGGGAGACCTGCTGAAATGCAGCTGTGTCTGGGGTGGAGGCCAGCTGATACATGACACACAGCTGGAGGAAAGATCTTTTGGCCAAAGCATGGGGCAGACAAACACCAGGCAGTCTGTAATGGCCCTATGGAGTAGGCTGGAGCCTGGCAGGTAGTTCTCCTGATTTCACTGTAAGTGTGACGTGGTATTGTTCTTAGAGCCCAGACTCCTGGAGTCTTGTGCTTGAGAGACTCTTAGCTTTCCTTGCTTTGATGTCTCAAGGAAGCCTCTAGCCTAGCCTCTTTGCAGAGAAATGTTTGAAAATGTGACTCTCAAAGGGTCACATCCCAGGAGGCAAATAAATGGACTGTGATATGGTGTGTGTGGGGCAGGAGGTTTAAAAATTTGGAGTATTTGGGAGCTAACGTGCTAATTTGGAGGAGCTGACTTTTGATTTTATTTTTCCCTATGTTTGGTGTCAGCAAGGCTGTTCTAAGCCAAGCCATGTGAAGCAGCCATCTTTTTTTTGGTTCTTTCTCTCTCTTCTTTTTTTTTTTTTTTTTTGGCTTTGCAAGAAGCAAATGGCTTATTTTGGCTTATCCCCATGGAAAGGGGTGAACATTTTGCACAGACGTTGCGGGGGGGGGAGAAAATTAAACAGACAGATTTTTTTTCCCCGTGCCCTGAAAGACCCTGTAGGAAGAGTCAAGTCTCTGAAGCAGGGAAGGGGGATGGAGAGAGAGCATCACACATGGTCTGAAACAACCTCATTTTGTTCGGCTTTGAAACCAACAAAACAAACTTCCAAGTGAAATTTTTTCAATGAGTTTTTTTTTTTTTACAGCAGCCAGAAGATGTATAAATAATGTGTGTGCAGGGGAGGGAGTGGGTAGATGGGGACAATACTGTAGTAACCAGGCAGAGGAGGAGGGGGAGGGCTGGAGGGGGCTGTCTTTTCTTCCATCAAAGCTAGGAGGTTTTCCTCCAGCCAAGGAGATTGAGAGAAAGAATGCGAGACAATAAACTTTCTCCCTGGGTTGTAAACTTTGCCCTCCAATGCGGGCTAGCGAGACTGGGCTGCCTTTTACAAAGCACTGTGTGTACTCAGCGAGAAAGGGAGAGACAGAAAGGGAGGTCAAGGCCCCTCCTGTGCTCAGCCTGCCTGGGCTTGCCTGGAAGAGCTTGATCTCAAACACTGCAGCTTACAGGCCTGGCTCCTTCTCCTCCGTGGATCTTGCTGCCTCAGCCGGTTCCCGGGCCTGTGGTGCGTTTTCCCTCCTTGGCCCTACCCCCACCCGCACACCAGCGGGAAGACAAATTGCAAAACTAACGAGCCGGATGGAAAAGTGGAGGAGTAGATTTGCTTGTTTAGTCAACCGAGCTCCCAAAGACATTTGAGATGGCTCTCCAGTTTGCAAGGGGACTGGCCTGGACGGGAGCTGGTCAGACTGAAGTGCACGGCAGGGAGATGGCCCGTGATCTCCCATAGACCCCTGTGCCCTCCAATGGATCTCCCCAGAACAGACACAAGACCCCTAACTCCCGCCCCCTCCACCTTTTCTGTCCATAATCCTATCAAAGTCAATGGAGCTAGTCTCTACTTACCCACAGGTGGTTTCTCTTTCTGATCTCCCTACATCAACCATGCCCTGCACCATGGCACCTGGGTGTTTGTTCACCATCTCAGTCTCTTCTATGTCTCTCCTCCTTGTGCTTCTTCTCTTCTCTCTTGCCATTAGGGTGGCCAGCATAGAGGGCAGTCCGGTTGTCCTCTATTGATACAAAACCGGATGCCTTTATGTCCTCTATTTTTCTCTTCAAGAGGACATAAAGAGAGGACATAAAGGCATCAGGATTCATATCAATAGAGGACAGAATAGCAGAAAACCGGGATGTCCTCTGTGATGACCACCCTACAAGGCAGAAGTTTTTTTGCAGAAGACCTTGGCCTCTAAGATGCCCCCTGAGATCCATGGGCTTTTGGGGATGTCACCGTACCCCTGAAAGGGAAGAAATAGGAGTCAACTCAGCAGGTGCAATGTCATGATGTTCCCATCCCCCTGCTTGGGTTATTCTCATGGAGGGGAGCATTAGCCCCTGGCCCTGTGGGAGCTCCTGCTTGATGCCAAGGTAATTAAGGATTCATTTGACTGTGTGATGTGGCTCCTAATGTCTATTTTAATGATTACAAGTGTGAGGACTATATAGACTACTAGTGATGATCTGGCCTCCTGCTATCCTGCATAATACTTGAAATTGTAACCAAGATGTCTGCCAGATTAGCGTACTGATCTTGTGTAGCTCCGAAGCCAAAAGGGTGACTGACATAGGTACGATGGATGCCATGGGTACGACTGATATTGGGCTGCAGGGTCTGATTTTTTTCCACTACCCTGTGCCATGTATGCACTCCTTAAACAACAGTACCAAGCAGGCATGACATGCTGACGTACTGCTTTACCCCCTGTGTGTGCACATTATGTCCTGGTGCAGTTAACTCCATATAGTACAAGGCAAGAGATCCAGGTATCTAAGCCTTCCCTGCCCTGGCTTTGCTTCACATGCTTACGACTGCCACTATGGCTCTACCAGCAATCGCCATGCTGCCAGACATGAGGTGGACCAAGATGCAGACCAAGAAAAAGATGCAAGTGTTGCACAGACCTGCTTTGGGCAGGGGTAGACGGGACATCGGGAGCTGATCTCTGCTTGAGCTTCCATCATTACTTTTGCTGGTGGAGCAAGGACAACAGTAGAAAATGCTCAGGGAAAACACCTAACAACCCCAGCTGGGTTTTAACCAGGTGGAGTAATTATCTCCTTTTTCGTGGTTCCCCCTTCATAGCTCCTGTGATACTGCTGGTCAGACCTGAAAAAAAGCCCCTGCCTGCTCTCAATGAGCAGGGGATTAGTTACATTCCTGTTTGGTTAACTCTGTCCTCTGGCCTAGCCTCCTCCTGCGGTTTCAGTCAGCAATGGCACGCTGCCTCCCTTCTCGCTCCCCGCTGCCATGGAGGGCACTCTGTGGCCTAGATCCAGGAAAACACTTATGCACATGCATCATTTTAAACACACGAGTTGCCCAGTGGGGACTTTGGCAGGTAAGGGTGTTGCTAGACTGAAGTCTTTAACTACCACGCTCCAGGGTCTAGAAGAAACTGTTCAAGAGGTGGTTCCATTTCAGTGATGGATGAATTGGGGGGATGGGGGGGGGAGAGGGATGAGTGTCTAGGCAAATCCTGAAGCCTTTTTTTCTTTTTTTTTAAGTCCTTATTCATCCAAAGCCTGCACTGTAGTCCCTGGGCAGTATCCTGAGAGGTGACAAGTCCCTGCCTCTCCTGCTGGAATCAATGGATGCCTTGGCTGGGCATAGACCTGCAGGGATTGATTGGCTTCTAGTTTGCAAAGCAGTGTGTGAAATCTGCAGGGTGCTTAGGGCTGAAAGGTGCTGTCTCAATGCCACTCATTAGGATCATCATGATTATTCTTTTATTATTTATTTGCCATATTCCCCCAGCTCTCCCTTAATCCATCAGCCTCTCTTAATGGGCAAACATCAACGCCCCAACCCAATCTCCTGTTCACAGAAGGAAAATATACACATAAGCCCTTCTTTTCTCTCCTTTTCTTGCCTTCTTTTTCTCTCTTCCATTGAACGTGGAGTTGGCACAGAGCCATCCTGGCAACAACCTGCTTTCACTTGCTAATCATTCTAAATATTGAAAATCAACGCCTAGAATAAACAGCTCAGCGATTGGGGCCCGTCTCTGCTCTGTTTGGAAATGCTAATCCAACTGCCTTTTGTTTTCCTTGTGTGGGTTTGATGCCTTACGATCTGAGGAGGTCACAGCTGATGGGTCCCCCCATCCACCCCCTTATTTTTTCTCATCATGAAAATTCAGCCAGTTTTAACATACTAGGGTGAGAGGGGAGGGGGCAGGATATGGGGGAGGGAAGGGGTTGAACACCCTTTGCATAGTAATGAGGGAACCTCCAAAGTTTGGGAATTCAGGTTCCCAAATAAGCATCTGGAGTTCACATGCTTTATCCAAGCCCTCTCTGAGCTTGCAGACAGGGCTGAGAAATCTCACGGGAACGAACTTACTGGTGAGGCTACTGGTGCTTCTACTGCAAAGAGAAACCCATGGGCAGGGAAGCAAAGCAGGCTAAGACTTAGTCCAAAGTTTGAGGACACTTGGTTTGAGATGTATTTGCTGGAAGAAGGAAAACTTATCTCAACCTTGGAAGCCGTTTCAAGTCTAGACCAAGAAACCCAGAAACCATGCTGGTATCAGGAGGTTAGCTTTGGCGTCTGTTGGTTTGGCTACAACCATGACATTGCCTGGTCATGATGGACATCCCTGAGCATACTCTCATCATCCACCTACAGTTGTATACGCCAAACACAGAAATGAGACGGTAATGCCTGTCCAGGGACATTCTCCTGGTACTGCTCTGCCGATTCAGTCTCTAGCAGGCTTGAGAGAGGCCACAGGGGATGACCCCCAGAGTGGTTTCATCACCTTTTTTCCCGGTTGGCAGATGGGAGCAGGAGGAGACGGGTAGGGCATGTTCAAGAACACATGACCCCAACAGCCATGGGGATGAGGTGTAGACATGCGGTACGAAGAGGGAAGCACTTGAAGAATTGCTAATTTTTTTAGCCTCCTCAGTTGCTTGGGCAGTGGAGGGCAACCTTTTTTGGCAGTCACGCCACAAATTAGCCCCAAATCTTTCCTGAGTGCCTCTCTGATCCCCTTTCCCTGCTGATCTACTGCTCTGCTTTCTGCTCCCTGCCCTATCTGCCTCTGTGCTTCCTACCCTCTCACTGACCTGATGTATGCCACACACAGAGGCTGCCTGTGTGACTTGTGGCAACCGTGCCACCGGTTGGCCACCCCTGGATAGACAGGGGATACCAAAAGCCAAACTACTTTTCTCCTTGTGATGGCTTGCCTTCTCCTCTCACCTGGATGCTCGGCCATGCCTTTGGCACCTCCAGGCTAATCTGCTCCAACTCGCTGGCCCAAGGTTGTATATACCTGCTTAAAAAAAAAAAGGGTGTAGGTGGTGTAGGTGTAGGTGGTGTGATGGAAAGTAGTACCTCCCCCACCCCGCCGCTTTCAATCGGGGGTACTGCAAATCCATGGCTCTTCTAAAGGACTACATCTGCATCTCAGCATCACCCAATAAACCTGGCAGGGAGCAGACTGGGGACTCTGCCTTTTCTTCATGGATTTCCCTCCATCGCCGAGGCAGTTCTTTGCCCAGGGCAGGCAATGCAGCTCTTTGCCATCTGTGTGCCATGCTGGCACCTTTGCCAGCTTTAGTGTGTGTGCATACCTGTGTGTCCTACTGAGCAAGGAGCCCGAGGGAGCCCGTGCACTCCACGGCTGTTGTTATTACCGTTCCCTTCTCTCGCTGCCTCCCTCCTCCCCGCACCCAGGAGAGGCCTGGGCAGCAAACAAATATAAACAACAGCCATGGCATCCAGCCGTTACTGCCTGACGTGCCTCTCAGCTGCAGTGGTGAATGCCAGACAATGGGCCGGCAGGTCGGGGCTTGCCCATGAAAAGAGAAACGGGGCTGGGAGAGCGGGGCCAGCAGTGACCTGAACGGACAGGTGCAGCTAGTTCCTCCTGGCTCTGCCTTGGACAATGTGCAGGGCTGTCAGGGGAAGATTGCTGTGAATTCCAGCCCCCTCCACCTGCTCCCACGTGCCCAGGTAGGTGCAGCTGGCAGTTGGCAAACCACAAGCCAGCCCAGGACGGTGGGGAGCGGTGGGCCCGACGGCTCACTAGGGAATGGAGGGAGAAAAGGGGCTTCTTTGCAAAGGAGAGAAAAGCAGAGCACACTGTGAGATGTCTCTCCAGTGCTTAAAAAAGGGAGGTGGGGAAAGAGGTTTTAAGTCTTGCTACTGCTGCCATGCTGCGGTGTCTTATAAAAGCCACGTTGCCCTCAGTCTCCATTTGATTGAAGGGGGAAAGGTAGATCTATTAAAAGCGCAGTTGAGGGTAGAAAAGCGTCGACTGCATCTTTCTAAAGAGCTCAAGTGTGAACCCCAAGCAGGCAGAAATCATGAGAGCGGTTTTAAAAACAAAAATCCCAAGGTTTTTATTTTAAATCTTGATTTGAATTCTAGGTTTTCAGCCTTCAGGAATTGCTTTCGGCCAGCCCCACTCCCCTCCCAACTTTCCTCTGCCGTCACAAGAGCTAAACACAGACATTTTCAGAAGCAGAAAGCAGGGATTTCTCAGGTCATGGCCTCACTCCATGAGCTGGGCATTGAAGAGAAACATCAGCTCTCGCAAGAGTTGGCAGCTCTTCGGGATCCCTGCAGACCTGACACCCCACCAAGGTGGCCTCTGCGGAGGCACCTACCACAAGGCCAAGCCAATGTCCTGGCAGATGTAGTTACACAAGGTACTGAGCAGTGGAGAGTCAGCAGTCAGTCTGGCTTCTGGGGACAGCCAGGTCCCTAACTGCTCAACACTTGGGAGGAGTTTGAATCTGATCCCTAACTTTGCATCTGGCTTCTGTTCTTTATACCAGGGGCATCCTGTGGAGCTGCTGCCTGGGGCCCGCTGGGCTACTGGTGGGCCAGGGCAGGGTAGCAGTGGGCAGGTTCTGTTGCAGAATCCAAGACACGGGGGATCCTGTGGACACGGCCCTTGGTAAGGGGCAGAGGGAGGGCTATGAGCCCACAGTGAGGCAATCCCCACTGGTGCTACTGCAGTTGCTGCCGCCATAGTTGCTATGGCCAGCCTCATGGATCCAACCCACTGAGAAGTCCCATGGTTTGGGTCCAGTCTGGGGCATGGGGTGAGTTTGACCCTTCTGCTTTACACAGATGCCAATCAACATCAGGGAACTAATCACCTCTGCATTTTGGAAAGGTTAGTCCCTCTTCTGACTTGAGGTCCCCTTCAGTCTCTTCTGACTAAAACGGATGTATCCTCTTCTTTTACACCAGTTAGTGCTTCAGAGGAGGAGCCGTGTTCTTCTAACTGGACGCATGCATGATCCACAGACAAGCTTGCTGCTCTGAGAGAACTAGGGGCGGCTTCCAAGCCACAAAGACCCAGCCTGGTAGATTCCCAGACAGCATTTGGAGGGTGGGTAGGTAGAAGATAACTCTCTTCTGCTTGTAAGCATCTCAGCCGTGTTCTGGAAGCCATTTGTACACCACAGCCTCACCACGCTCTTTCTACAGAGTTGCTTTTCAGAGCCTAAGAGTACTCCAGACTCCTTCCCCACAGGAGACAAGGAAATCCCTCAAGGCCCAGCACTGATTGCTTGCACAGGCCAGCAGGGTGGGATGGGGAGAGTATGTGAAGGAGGGATACTGGGAGGCACTTGGCTGGGATGGTTGACACTTGAGCAGGGGGCTGGACTAGATGATCCTGCAAGGCCCTTTCCAGCCCTACTTTCCTATGATTGTTCAGCCAGGCTACCCTGAGAGTTGGCCCGTGGTTTCACATGTGCCAAGTTTGCTGTGTTTGCGGGAGGTAATGGTTTGTTCCAGCAGCTTTCAGTATGAGACACATTAACAGGAAGGAATGTCTAAATATCCAAAGGTCACTAAGCTCCATTACATGGAACAATTTGTGGTTACTTCAGCCACTAACAACCTACATTAAAGGAGGCTTGGTGGCCAAGGTGAAGGGTCCCCCCACAAAACACAGAGTGGCACAGAGAGGGTGATCAGTGGAGTCAATGGCCAACATTCAATAGGGCCAGAATTTCACCCGGAGACGTCCGTGCTTAAAAGCTAAAAGCTTCTGTGCTCCAGAGGAAAATCTCAGTCCAGGTCTGTCTGCCACGGAGGTGGCCTTACCTCAGCTACTCCTTATAACTATGTATTCTACTCCGGGAATCGCACAATTATAGCCTTGAACATTGTTTTCAAAATGCAGCAGATCTGTGGCAGACTTCTCCTATCTCTTTAAGGCACCAGGCCCAGCCCCAGCGCTGCCTAAAGATTTGAGTCACCAATCATGGTAGCACAAACACACTTGTCTGGTGACTGAACTGAACTAGAAACTGGAGCTCTGTCCATGCTAGGAGTCTGATTCTCAGTGGGTACATCTACATGTGCACATTTACTGCACAGTAACTGAAATTACTGCACAGTACAGGCACGCATCTACACATGCACACCTGTACCGCACAATAAATATGGCAACTTACACTGACTTTAGCGTAAATTTGATACCTGCATCATGCAGCTATCAAATTTACAACCAATTAGTTACTACACATGTAGATGCCTCACTGCGCAGTAACACTGTGTGTGTGGACTGATTTGGGACTAACTTTAGTCCCAAGTCAGTCCATACGCAGTGTTAATGTGTTTTGCTGATTGCACATATAGATGCTGGCCTATTCCTGCTTACTGAACAACAAATTTACTGCACAGTAAATGCATGTGTGGATACACAAGTTACAGGTCATGAGGCACCTTTTGCTGGCCTGCTTACAGGCCACTTAAGATGCCTTTTGCTGCCAGAGAGCTGCAATGGGGCCTTGATCCAGTGTGAAAGTCGCACCCTAGAAGTTGATTTTCACCCTACAAAGCTCTAAGCAACTGCATCCTGCCTGCTCTCTCCTTGCCTGATTAATGGGCCTGATCTAACCACAAAAATTGCATGGCAGCTTTTCAGCTGATTTAGCTAAATCCATGCCACCTCCCTGGCTGGGCATTCATAACTCAGCATCTTACTTCAAGATCTCCATTTAGCTGAGTCTGGTAGGCATTGCAAACTGAGTTAACTCAGTACAGTGTTTGCCTGTAGTTCAGGCTGTAGTGGCTGGATACAGCAGCCACATTTGAATAGAAAGCAAACTCTAAGCACAGGAGATGTATCAAAGGAGACTTGGATGAAGGTGGGGAGTACTTAGTACTGTTCCTTCTTAATGATTTTTGAGGAATCTATGCAGCAACCTGTCCTTGTCTACTACAGAGGTGAAAAGAGAGGCCTGGAAAGGTGAAATGACTTAGTTAAGGTCACGGCATGAGTCAGTGGCAGTGCACGAGTTAGAACTCCTGACTCAAGGCAGTAATATTTCGACTGGACCCTTTTGCCACATCAATGATCGTAGAATCATGGATTGTAGAGTCAGAAGGGACCACAAAGGATCATTGTGTCAGATCTCCTGCCCCTGGCAGGAAAGAAGACCGAGGTCAGATGATCCCAGCTAGATGACTATCAAGCCTTCTCTAGAAGACATCCAAGTTACGTGATAGCACCACTTCTCTTGGAAGCCCATTCCAGATTCTGGCCACCCTTACTGTAAAAAATGTCTTCCTAACGTCTAACCTGAATATACTCTTCACTAGTTTGCACCCATTATTTCTAGTTACTCCTAGGGACACTCTGGTAAATAGCGCATCTCCAATTCCCTGTTGTCCTCCCTTGATACACTTATAGGCAGCTACAAGGTCTCCCCTCAGCCATCTCTTGTGAAGGCTGAAGAGATCCAGATCCCTCAACCTCCCCTCGTAGGGTCTTTCATGGAGGCCACCAATCATGCAAGTGGGCTTCCTCTGCACCCTCTCCAGATCCTCTTTGTCCCTCTTGAAGTGCGGCGCCCAAAACTGGATGCAGTACTCCAACTGCAGCCTGACCAGTGCCACATAGAGGGGGAGCATCACCTCCCTTGATCTGTTGGTCATGCATCTGCTAATGCAGGACAAGGTACTGTTGGCCTTTTTGATGGCCTCGTTACACTGCCAGCTCATGTTCATCTTGGAGTCAACTATGACTCCAAGATCCCTCTCAGCCACTGAGCTGCTGAGGAGGTCATCCCCCAACCTATAGGTGTGCTGGGGATTCCTCCTACTTAGGTGGAGTACCTTGCATTTATCTTTGTTGAATTGGATCCTATTTTGTTCTGCCCATTGATCCAACCTATCCAGATCACTCCCTGCCCTCCGGTGTGTTAACTTTGCCCCATAACTTGGTATCATCTGCAAACTTGGAGAGGATGCTCTCCACACCCTCATCCAAATCGCTGATGAAGATATTAAATAACACTGGTCCAAGGACCAAACCCTGCGGGACCCCACTGCCCACCTCCTTCCAGGCCGAGAACGACCTGTCCATCACCACTCTCTAGGTGCGGTCCCTAAGCCAGTTGGCCACCCCGCTGACTGTATAAGCATCCACTCCACAGCCTGCTAGTTTCCCTATGAGAATAGGATGCGAAACTGGGTCGAAGGCCTTCCTAAAATCCAGGTAGATGACATCAGCCTCAGCTCCTGTGTCAAGGCAGTATGTGACCTGGTCATAAAAGGCTATAAGGTTTGTCAGGCAGGATCTACCTGCGACGAACCCGTGCTGGTTTCCTTTCAGCGTCGTTTCCCCTGCTGGGCCTTCACAAATGCACTCTTTAATGGTTTTTTCCAGTATTTTCCCAAGGATAGAAGTAAGACTGACTGACCTAAAGTTACCTGGCTCATCCCTTCTCCCCTTCTTAAAAATGGGCACCACACTGGCCCTTTTCCAGTCCTCAGGGACCTGGCCGGAGCACCATGAGTACTCGAACAGCCGTGCCAGTGGCTCAGCCACTGACGCTAGCCAATTCCTTCAGCACTCGTGGATGGAGGTCATCCAGGCCGGCTGACTTGTACCCATCCAGCCCTTCCAAGTACTCCTTAACTAAGTCAGCACTAACCTTTGGCGGTCTGGTGCCTTTTGGACATCTGTCTATGCTCAAGGTGGGGGAATTGTCTTGGTCAGTACTCAGGAATACTGAAGCGAAGAACTCATTGAAGAGCTCTGCCTTTTACCTTGCTTCAACCACCAACTGACCTGATTTGTCCTGCAGGGGCCCTGTGGTACTCTGCGCCTTCCTTTTGCTTGCTATGTATCTGTAGAAGGACTTTTTATTGTCCTTAATTGTTGTAGCCAGCCTAAGCTCCAGTCCTACCTTGGCCTGCCTAACTGATTTCCTGCAACAGCGTGCCAGGGAGGTATATTCCTCCTTGGTGGCTGCCCCCCACTTCCACTGCCTATAAATCTCTTTCTTTGCCCCCAGGCTTATCTGGAGTTCCCTGTTCAGCCGGGGGGAGGGGGGGTTTATCCCCTTACCCCATTTCCTGCATAAGAGGATAGACTCCTTTTGTGCCCCAAGGATCACTGCCTTGGGGAGTTGATTTATGATATGAGTTATAATATGAGTTGATTTATCAGCCATCGGGTAGCAGGTGGTGGTGGGTATGTTAGAGGTTAAGCAGGACCTGAGAAATAAAATGGGCTGGTTGCTTTGGACCCCACTTTGTTTAGCAAATTATTTGAAAACTGCAGGTGCTTGGAAAATAAATGCCCTTCTCTACAGCTGTCTGGATTTTGATTGGTCCGATGCAGACATGCGCCTGATCTATAGATATTGGGGTTAGAAAGGTCACTCTGGGGTCTCCACCTCGGAGCATTGCACAGATTTGGACAATGAGAGACATTGTTATTCTTCATTTCGCCGAACACACAATCCAGGAAGCACCATGCACTTCAGCAGCCCTACACCCTGGCCAAATCACCAGGCAACCCTGTTATATCAGCCTCTCCACTCTGGGAAATTCCACTACATGTTGGATTGGAGACCTTCAGACCTTTCTTGGCTTGTGCACAAGGGATTTGGGGCTGCTATTAGCATCTCATTCTTCTCTTGCATGCGTTGGCTTCTTGGTGGTCCAAGGCACCCTGGCAGAAATCAGGCTCTGAGGAGAAGAGGGGTTGGATTGTTCTGGCCTCCCAAATCTCTTCCTGCTGATGGGATCCTTCTTTCTGTCTGTGCCCCTGAACCTTGGACAGCAGAGCTGGAGGATTCAGAGTGGCAGGGGGCTGGATACTAAGTAAACATTGCAGAGGGTAGCCTAGTTAATCCTGATCATTCATTTACAAATGGCCATTTAGAGACCAACTATGCAGGCAGTTATCAGAGCAGGGGGAAGGCTTTCTCAGCAGGACCTTAATTCCCTAGGCAAATAAAGCATGGGGGAGGGAGACCACAGTTTGTGACTGCAGTGAGCTAGAGGTGGTTCATTCTGGGATATCAGCCCAAGGTTTTTCTCAGGGCCAGACCAGGGCATTTTGTCATAGGAGAGCTGTCCCCCCCCCAAACAGAAGGCCCCATCCTGCAAGTAATGGAAGTTTTACTGTTAACTTTGATAAGAATGGGGTGAGTCCCTTGGCTGAGGGACTTTTGGCTCCATCTCAGCATCCCAGGCAGTCCCTCGGCCAGCATAATTCCTCAGCACCAGGAGTCTAACTGTGGCAGGTCCACCGGGGGATAAAAGCAGACTACTGCTGCCAAGTGTTGCTCCTTCTCAAGGGTGGCAAGGGTCAGTCTGTGCTTCTCTGCTGAGGATCTCTGTCCCCTGTGTTGAACAACGGTGAGGGAGTCATCCTACTGGCAACCCAGGGTACCACACACTCTTCCATCCGTGCAGCCTTTGCAAATATGTGAGACTAATAGCTATTGCATAGTTCAGACCAGATAAAAGCTGCCAGCTAGACCTTAAAGAGAAGCAAAGCCCTACAATCCTGCTCTTCCCATCATTAGGCACAGCCCCTCTCCTAAGCTGAAATCCAGGCCAACCTAGAAAGCCACCTCTACCGGTCTAAATGGCTTTGTGCTCTCATGCAGGTCCCCAGAAGGAGGTAGTAGGGGCAGGGGTGCCATTGAACCCAAACCCTCAGACGGACCACGACCTCTCCATTCGATAATAGGTGAATTTTATTGATACACAATGATACCAGATAAGAATAATGCAAACAATTCTATATCTACCAGTCCCAGGGCTGTCATCAGAGGGAAGGTGTGTCTGCCAGTAGATGAGCTTCACTCTGAGGTTGTCTCTTGAATGTCAGATGTCAGCAGCCTGGAGGTTGGAGGCTGAGGCCTAACTCCTCCCCACCCACCCCCCACAGTGGGGTGGGTGAGACACGCTGGCAGTGTGCCCTCTGTCCATGGTGGCCTTGGGTTCCCCTCTCGGGGACACTTTGCTCCTCTAAAATCCCTCCTTTTGTATTTTTTCTCTCCTCGGATGACTCTTCATCTTTGGGCACTGCAGATTGGTCTCTCTGTGGTCATCAACAGGGATCCAGGTTTTCTGTTTCCCACAGAAAAATAAAGTAAAATGCAGATTTCCCCCTTTAATGAAGAAAAATGCAGACTTCTCATTTTAGTGGAGAAACCCATGGATTTTGCAATTTTGCAAGGAGCTCTCTGCAGGCTGGCAGAGTTTCAGTCTGCAAAGGGCTGGAGGGAGCAGAAGGAGGGTGGTCAGGCAGGGGGAACCATGTGCATGTACATGTACATGGCCACCAGGCAGCCTGGAGAGCAGCTCTCACAGATAAGTGGGTGGGGAAGGTGGGGGGGAGTGAGGCCCCCATTGGGAGGGAATGAGTTGGGCACGGCTGGGGCTGGGGCTGGGGTTGCTGCCCAGCCAGGTGGTGCATGGGGCTTGGGGAGCAGGACTGAGCCATGGGCACCTCGTCAGGGGGGCAGAGGGGAGGGACTGGTTCCTTGCCACTGTGCACAATCCCAGGGGGGCAGAGGGCCCCATGCCCCCCAGATCTGTGTGCGGGGTGGGGGCGGGCTCAATCTCCCCACCCTGCTGCCCTCCCCTGGGGCCTCCACAGCCCGGCAGGTGCGATCAGGCGCTGAAGGGCAGAGCGGGGCCATGCAGGAAGCTGCTTGCTACTGTGAGCTCTGCACTGCCCTGTTAAGCTGCCCCCTGCCTGTGCGGCAGCAGTGGGGGCAACAGCATGGGGTTGTGCCCCTCACTGCTCCCATGTGTACAGGGGATGTGTCACCAGGGCAGTGCAGAGCTCACAGAGGCAAGCAGCTTCCTGTGTGGCCACGCTCTGCCCTGCAGCACTGAGTCGCACCCACCAGGCTGTGGAGGCCCCAGGGGAGAGCAGCAGGGTGGGGAGCCGAAGCCCACAGCGAGCAGCCTGTGCCCACCCTGCACACAGATCTGAGGGCACAGATCCCCCCTGCCTCCCCTGGGAGTGCACGCAGCAGCAGGGAGCACCCTCAGCAGGCAGATGCGGGGAGGGAGAGCCAGGCTTTGTTTCGCTGCAGCAGCTGCCACCTCCTGCCAGGGGCAGGGGGCTGTGGACCTGGGTCCCTGGCCCCATAGCCCTAGCAGCTGGAGGCCCCTCCAGCAGGGCTGGGGGAGCAGGGGCTGTGAGGGTGGAAGTGAGGGGCACCAGCAGGGCCAGGGGGCTGTGGGGGCCCTTTCATTTTAATAACAGATTTTGGGGGTTTTATCAGAGAATTTGTGACTGTTTATCAGAGAATTTGCCATTTTTTATCATGGAAAACCAGGAACCCAGGTCATCGTACTGTCTACATTCTGTCCTGTCAATATATTCCTTGTTTCGCAAACCCATCACAGTCCCACTTCCTAATTTGGTTCTTTCCGTTGTTCTCCTGATTTGGTTCATCTACCAAAACCAGAAATCCCAAGGGCTCTGCACTCAGGCATTGTGTCCTAGTGCCAATGCTGCTGAGTCCCTTATCTCTGTTATGGACCAGCATGGTACATGTCTTCCATTTCCCAGCCTGTGTATCTGCTTGCTACTTGCCTGTCAGACACAGTGGACCTTGAAGGAGACTCACACAAATAGGCCTTTAGAAATCAATTAACCCTTGCCATTGCCCTGGACCATTATTCTAATGCATATCTACTTTACCTACACTGCCACCTCCTGCCAGGGGCAGGGGGCTGTGGACCTGGGTCCCTGGCCCCATAGCCCTAGCAGCTGGAGGCCCCTCCAGCAGGGCTGGGGGAGCAGGGGCTGTGAGGGTGGAAGTGAGGGGCACCAGCAGGGCCAGGGGGCTGTGGGGGCCCTTTCATTTTAATAACAGATTTTGGGGGTTTTATCAGAGAATTTGTGACTGTTTATCAGAGAATTTGCCATTTTTTATCATGGAAAACCAGGAACCCAGGTCATCGTACTGTCTACATTCTGTCCTGTCAATATATTCCTTGTTTCGCAAACCCATCACAGTCCCACTTCCTAATTTGGTTCTTTCCGTTGTTCTCCTGATTTGGTTCATCTACCAAAACCAGAAATCCCAAGGGCTCTGCACTCAGGCATTGTGTCCTAGTGCCAATGCTGCTGAGTCCCTTATCTCTGTTATGGACCAGCATGGTACATGTCTTCCATTTCCCAGCCTGTGTATCTGCTTGCTACTTGCCTGTCAGACACAGTGGACCTTGAAGGAGACTCACACAAATAGGCCTTTAGAAATCAATTAACCCTTGCCATTGCCCTGGACCATTATTCTAATGCATATCTACTTTACCTACAAGCCAATTCCCAAAAGCAAACCTCTAAATACCATTTTCTAGCCATCAAGTGGCAGGGGGCCAAATCCTGACAGGCACTAAGGACTTGCAATACGTTGCAATATTAGCCTCATCAAGGCCTTTTTCACGGGCCAGAAGTGGTCTGAATAGAAATTCAAGTTCCAACTGAGGTTTTTCCAGGGAGAAATCCATAATGGACCCTTTCTTATATTTTGCATCTTCAAATCCATGGGCATCAAAATACACACCTGCTCACACATACACGCAAATGGGCACGTGCACTCTTCCTCTGTCACCCTCTCTATCTTATTTTAACCCTGGAAATGAAACCTGTGAACTTCTACAAAGATCTGAGCTCATGATTTTCTGGCTAAAGATTAATTGCTGTTGAAATCTGAATGACCCAAGGAAATGGATAATAGACTGTTGTGTGTCTGTGTCGTGAAACAGGGCTATGGGGAGGAGGTGTTTTTGGTGGTATTGGGGGGGTGGGTGTTGTTCCCACGCGTTCTATCATTCTAGGGCACCATGAGGTCACATGGGGGAGGGGGCAGGACCTGGGAGGGGGGGCTCCCCGTCTGGGATGTCCCTTCAAGCAATAATGAAGGTTTTGTAATTTTATGTTAATCCTGGCTCCTCCGTGCTCTGATCTCGTGCTCTCTCCCACATCAAATGCAAAGCCTTTTGGAGACTTCTTGATCTTTTTGTGTTGTGGCTTACTGCAAAACTTGGCATTGCAGGCCACAATCCAATGTCACATGTACCTCAAGAGTCGTGCATGTACCCTCTGTGGTCTCAGGGGGTTTACATGGCTCTATATACAAGACTTACCCTAATGGCAAGGGTTCTTGGGACTTATTTTATTTTGCAATAGAGAAAGGACCAATATTAAGCAGGAATCTTTTTGTGGCATTAAGGAACTCTTTAACCAGAAGGGAGGGGAAGGAAACCATTAGTTTCCTGAGCTGCTGATATTTGGGCTCGGTTTTGTCAGAATTTAGTCAAAGTAATATCCGTTGAGCCCTTGCATACGTGGAAAAGAGTACTTATCCAAGCAGTGGTTCTCTACCTTGTTAGACTCAGGGCACCGCTCGGAAAATGCTCGGCTCTCTTAGCGCTTACTTGCTTTTTGATTACGGAAAAATACTGGAGCAATTCCCCTGTTGCAAAGAATTTGGAAACCCCACAACAGTACAAAATGTTTTGGATCATGTGGATACCTACTTGAAATCTCTGGGTTTCTCATATGAATCAAGTGTAAGAGTATGCCCACCTAAAAGTGCTAATATTGCCTGGCACCTTGAAGAACGCTTAAAAGGATCTCACAGCAGGGTGCTGCAGCACCCTAGCTAAGTATCAGTGGTCCGGTAGCTAAAACCCATGACAAGAAGTCTGAGAGCTGTGGTTTCTATTTCCAGTTCTGCCACTGACTCATGATCTCACCCTGGACAAGTCACTTCTTCTCTCCAGGCCTCAGTTTCCCCACCTGGAGAGCAGAACTGCCTGACCTTACCCATGTGTTGTGAGACTGACTTCGGAAAAGTTTGCCAAGTGCCTTTAATGCCCACGGAAAAAACAAACAAACTACTGCAGTGCTCCAAGCTGTAGCTGCTTCCTCATGCCTAGGATATTTGCTATTTATTTACCCCTTTAAAAGCTGTCTCTGGCTTGCTAGCAGTAAATGCCTCTTACTGTACCATATCTTCACAGCCACTGAGCTCGGGTCTGATGGCTGTGACATTCTGAGGTTATCATAGCTGGCTTTTTTCAGCAACCACTGCAAACAAAATTGTTACCGTTGCACAACAGATATCCCTGGCCAACCACCACTGATGAACAGATTCCAGTTCAGAGAGGGGGTTTCCCCCCCCCAGTGTTTAATTCTCCTTGTTCCTGAATGTGGCTCCTGCTGCTAGAGTTGAGCAATGAGCACGTACACCTGTCTTGCCACTCCAAAAGCTCTCCTCCTCCCTCCCGACAATCAAGCACCCTCCGAGGCACTGCAGTGTTATTGTTTCACTTAATCGGACTAGTCTGCCCTGACTCCTGCAGTAATGAGGTCTGCATTCCCCCCCCTTGCCATCACGCTCGTAAGAAGGGGTCTTTCTGCACAATGAATGGAACTGATGACTCAGCCCTCCGCCAAAGCCCCTGTGCTGACTTCAGCTGACCACAGCTGACTCTTCAGGTCCCCTCTTTTCAGCCTTTCTGAAGAAAGGTTCCTCTCAAAGCCATATCAGCAGGACAAGCTGTATTCATCTATCCAGCAGGAAAAGCTGTATTCATCTATCAGGCTGGAGCAGATCCCTGAGGAAGTCCTGGCCCACTCTGCATAACTGAGGCATAATTTTTATGGGTACTTACTGACCTACCCTCCAACAACAGCAGTAATTATGGAGAAAAGCCTCAGTGGACGTCATTAGTATGCACAAGAGGGTGGGCACCGAATCCTGCAAATTATTAGGCCTTATCCACTCTGTGCCGCGTGTGTGCTGCCAGTTGGCCGACCAATTCAAAAGTTCCTAGTCGTAGGCAGGGATCTGACTGCAGCCCAATAATCATAGCTCAGAAGGGAACTGAAGTGGGGAACGGGTTTTAACCACACATCCAAACTGGGATATTACAACCTTGAGGCCTCCCTGTAAGGTCCCCTTTTTGGTGATCCTTTAGGTAAGAAAGGGCACCTCTGCCCCATGGTACCCAGTTTGAGGGTTGAGCTGGGAGCGGGTGTATGATTAGTGGGGGCACAGTGGCTGGGGTTGGGGGGAGTCTGGCAGTTCTGAGGTGCCAAGGAGAACTTTGCAGCTGGCTCATGCTTCTGTACATCAAGCAGCTCCTGCAGCTATTCTAATTTATGCTGCAGCAGGCCTGACCACCAGAGCAAGGCAGAATCTGGGAGGCATGGGCACCTCTGGGCTCAGCCTCCGGAGGGTCATAGCAGAGAGTCTGCTCCTTGGATTCTAGCCAAGGAGTCACAATCAGGGATATGGTTAAAGCATGGACTGTTTGTGTGTAGGGCACAGCTCTGCAATGCATGTTATCTGGGGTCCTCATACAGTAGTTAGGACTGACCATTACATCCCGAACTAGCATAGTTGCAAATCACACTACAACCATGGCTGGACACTGTGCTGTCTTCCATCTCCCCATGCAGTGCTTGTAGACAGCTTCTGTTTCTCTGGACAAAGGACAAAGCTATGACTCAACGGACAGTGCTATAAGAAGTTGGGACACCAGGGCTCTTACTCCCAGTGGTTGGTAGTGTGGCTCACATGGCTGACGGGATGACAGTAACCTTCAAATCTGGATCAACTCCAGAGCTGTGCCCAGAGCCAGTTGGCCCCTAGAGTGGACTGGAACGCCCTACAGAACGGATGTTCCCACTGCCATCTCCAGCTTTCCAGTGGTGGCCTTTGCCACCTGTGTGGTCATATCTGGTACAGCTCGTACCAGGGCTGAGTGCTCAGCCAAGAAAGAGCTAACTGCTCCACCTGAAAAAGCTACCAGCTTCTTCTGGCTTCTAAATAGCCCTGAGGTTTGTGTAGAGAGGCCATTACTGCACATTAATTTGCTGTAGAGGATCAGTAGCTTCTCTGTGACTTTACTGAGAGGTCAACATGGCACAATTGGTTTCCCTGGCTTTTGTCTTCTTCTAGTCCATTGTGTCTTTTTTTCCTGCAGTGGCATAGGCTCATTGCTGGGCTCCTACGCAGGGCACCAAAAGGAATCTGGCCTTTTTTATTTCCTCCTCATTCAAGATGCAGGTAACATATGAGCCTGGCTGTCTTTTCCCCTTTCACCTGAGTACCTGCCGTGCCCCACTCAGGAGGGGAGGCATTGACCCAGTGGACACCATTGGCCCAAAACCGGTTTGGCCTCTCCCACAACAAGTCTCAGCTCTCCACCCATCTCTCTCTGGCCAAGGGCTCGGAGGTTCACGGTCAAGTAGCAACGAGGAAGTATCGCCCTTTTGTGTAGTTGTGCAGCTCCATGTAAGTAGCTGGAGACCAAAGCTGGGCATGGCAGGGCAAGGGGACGGGGTGGTTCACGTGCTGTTTCCTCTCCCACCTTTTGAGGGTCCTTGCTTGGAAGTTGGACCAAGCTTAATTTCTAGCTAAGGAACCAGCAGGGACTAAGCACCAACTGGGGCCTGGTGACTGGACTTACCTTGCACACACTGCAGGGCCCTGCACTGCAGATCTGGGCTGAGCGGGTGTTAAACAGGTGCAAGGACAGTGTGGGTCCCATTCACCTGCTAGAGGCCCTGGCTTGGGGAGAGCCGTGTACCCTTTCTGCTCCCACTCCTCTTCAGCTTTGACAGCAGCCTGGGAAGGGACATGGATAAGGCAGCATGGGGGAAGTTTTCACTGTGGCTGTCCCTACCCATTTGGCTTTGCAGATGGAAAAGTTTGGTGTCCAGGCCTGTCAGGTAGACCATCGCATGCAAAACCTCTTCCTAGGAATTTCTTGCTAGGTCTAGGTATCAGGGACACTGGAAGGATCAAAGGCTGTCACTCAGGTGAGGACAGGCCTGGTTCCATCCTGGCACAGGTTAAGCAAAGCCCACCAGACCTAAAGACCTGCCCCACAGGTGGAGATGAGACCACTGACAAGCCCACAGTTCAATGTCCTCTGCCCCTGTGATGCCAGGGCAGGCTGCTCCTGCCCAAACACACCAGCAGGCCTCAACCTTCACATAGGGAGACTGCTGCTCCAGGGAGTGAAGTCAGCAGTCATGCTGAGATGGATAACAGTGATTTCTTTTGTTCTGTGGGCATTTCCTTCACCTGGGCTACTGAACAGTCATCAGCGGGTGACTGTTTCCAGCCATTACCAGTGTGGCATGGCTTGAATCTGGAGGCCTGGAGATGAAGCGCTCAATATCCTAACAGCACATCGGTGGCAGAGCCACACAATCCTACAGTCTTTTTTTTCATTTACTTTTGGAAAAAACTATTGGGTTGGTTGTTTTTTTTTACTTTAGCAGACCCCCATTTGGTGACCCTTTGCATTTTATTAGCAATCAGCGCTCTGTCTGACAGTTTATCTTTCATGCAGTGATGCAAGTGATTTGCATTTGGTCTGGTGCTGTACGGGTGAATGGTGCCTTACCAGAGATAGATGCTTATCTGTGGTTTTTATTTATAGTACATGCTTGATTATGTGACCAACTGATTATTGGCAGGTGCTTCCTAGACAAGAAGATTGGTTCAGAGACTACAAGCCCTGCCCCTTCACAAGACCTTCTGCAACATAAATTCAGTTCCTTGCTCCAGTGAAAACAGTGAGGGGAGGTTGGGTGCAGGGTACAAGGGTTGGTGCCTGAGAAATGGCTGGCATGGTTCTCTTTCCCCAGCTCCTCCTCTTTCTGTCAGTGGGCCAAGCCATCCCACAGGGGGTGAGCAAAGCCTTTTTGCTGGTCTTTTACACATCAAGTCCTATTCAGGAGACCCTCACACAAAATGATGGTGTCAAGGGCAGGGTCTAGGCAGCACCTCTAGCATCCAAACCTTATAGCGGATAAGTGGGACAGCAGGAGGAGCAAACACTCACAGTAATTCCATCCTGCGGAAAGAGGATGGATTTCCTGAAGCTCTGGTTAATGACCCTTTCAGCTATATGACCCCTTAAACAAGCCTGCAAGCTAAGACAGAAAAAAACATTATTTATGCAGCCAGATCAGCAATACAGCAGAAACACAGCAGCAGTTTGGGGGGAAAGAAACAATTCCAATATTGCTGTGGTTCCGCTTACGCCTCAGATCTCATTAAGATAAAGCATGTCACTGCTGCAGCAATAGGGTACAGGATGCAGGCACCAGATCAGCAGAGGAAGAAGGTGACTTGAAGAAGTTTCTATCTATATATGTCAAACAGACCTCTCCAGCCCTGCCACCTCAGTTGAGCCTGAGAAATAAATATGTTAACGCAGTCACCAGCCAGCAATTTTGCATGCAGAAAACACAGTTATATGCCCCCCACATTCAAAGAGGCAGTTGCACAAACACAGCTGTTTGCCACATGATAAGGCTTTCTGCAATAGAAACTGAAGTTACTGAACAAAGGCTAATTTCAGCTCCCACCAAGCTACAGGGAGAGAGAATAATCAATGTGTGCCAAAGGGAAGACAAGTGAGAGGGGGCTTTTCCCTTCTCGCTCAAAGTCTCCAGGAGGGCTTGACCAATAGCAAATAAAATCAAGCCACCCAGAGTAACGGGATGGGGCCTCAGCCAAGGGCAGCACCCCAGAAACTGCAACAATCCTGATTGCTGTGAGCAGCACAAGGGGCTGCAAGAAGAGTCAGTGCCAGGTGCAGTGCAATTAAAATCCTGTCCCTAGCTGCCAGCAGGGGACAGAAGATGGATGCACCAAGGGGCATGGTGCTCTTTCTCCTCAAGAGGCTATGCAGGATGGATCTGGAGCAGGGTTAACTGGATAAGGATTCCTGGCTTCTGGCCTCATAGCTATAACTGCCTTGTTACGGGGCACTGGGCAAACCCCTTTTTGTTTCTCCCTCAGTAAAATAAGGCTGATCATTCCTACCCAGCAGAGCAGCTCAGAGATGCCATTAGTTATTGGGAAAGCCCGTTGACAGGTCAGATACTTTGGAAGGGCAAAATCCAGTTGCTTTCATTTTATGACCAATGTGTCGCCTAAGTCAGCTCTGGCCCCATTGTGCTTGGTGCTGCCTACATAGCAAATGATTGGTGCTCTGATTTATTAACAAGCATCACCTCAAGCTTCCTTCTTCTCATGCCTATGCTGCTCCCTACTGTAGTGCTGGATCCCAGCTGCAAAGAGCCAGCAAGGGAAATTCCCTCCTCCTCTCTTTATGCCAGGTTTCTAGGCACAAGCAGTATACTCCCCGGTAAGCGGTCCATTTCCCCCTTCCCTCTTGGTTTTTGACTTTATCACACGCAAATCTATTTAAATTGTATGCAGATCTGTTCTCAGTATGGTATGATATTCAACTCATTCGGCAGCATCGAGATCTTTTCTCCCACTGCAAACGAACACTAAAGATAAATAGCAGGTGCGTATGGCGAAGCGGGGAGAGAAAGGGGCAGTTTGGATACTTTGCATTTGTTAAAATAGTTTTGCTCCATGGCTACTGGAGGTCCCTGTCTCCAGTTCTTTCAGGTTGGTGCTAGCCACAGAGCCTCTCTAGCTGTCTAACTCTCCCCACGTGAGGATGTAGAGAAGGAAAGTTGGTGCCAGGGGACATCTGGTGGACATGCTGCATTTTGCACAGTTCTGGCACTTGAGCAGGGCTGGGAATTGATCACGTTGCTGTCACTCTCCTGCCATCATCCTCATGATCACAGTCATGATGTTGGACTTCCAGTTCTCTCAGCATTTTCCACTTGGAAGGCACAGGTCATACTGAGACCTGCTGGCAGCTAGAGGCTCCCAGGGGACTCTGCCTATCTCTTCTTACATACTTCCAATCTAGCAAAGTATTTCTGTGCCCCTGTTCCTCGTAGCACCTGATAGCCTCTCTACTGCAGCAAGAAAAGACTGCATCGGGATGAGAATTATCAGGAGGAAGGTGTACGAGGTCAGGGTGCTCATGTGAACTCCTGAAATGAGAGGGAGTGTCTAGGGACCTCCTCTCATCTCCACATGCAGGGGGAGCAGCGCAGGGCACCTATTAGGGCTAATTGGCATTTCTGTGCGTCAGCAGCACTTAGTCAGGCACTGAGGTGAGAATGGTCACCCTGGCATTCAGTTATTTTTTAGTGGCAGCAGCACAAGGCACTGTGACATCCATTAACAGGGCTGAGCACTTTTATGGCCTTTCCCATTCAAGCATTGCAGAGTATGTGAAAGCATTAATCTTCGTGATGCCTCTGAGAGGTTGGTAAATGGCATCTTCAGGCACACTGAGAGCGAGAGCGAGAGGAATAAATGATGGGATAAAGAGATTATCCAGCATTGAACCAGAAAGTCAGTAGCAGCACTAGCAAAAAGAAACCAGGGGGCTTTACTCCTGATTCCCTGCTAGTCAACATCACAAACTTGTGGATAAGGCACAATATGAGGTGTTTTATCCATCAGCAGTCCTAGGTTTTCCAGGGCCAAATTTCAGGCTGTCCCAGAGTTCTCCAGGACTCCCTCTCGTGGGATGCGAGCCCCAAATTTGAACAGCGAAGCCCAGATCGGTATAGGATTGGGTCCAGCATTGGACAGGCCCAGAAGCTGACCAGCCGCTGCCAAGGTCAGGGCTGCTATTAGCCAGCTGTGGGCCCCAGAAGCGTCTCCTCGAAACGTGGTCACTCAAACTGGAAGACTGGGAGGGCCTGGGCCCAAAGCAGCCTGCTGGGAGATGGAGAGTAAATGTACTTCATCACCTTGTGCCTCAGTTTCCCCAGGCAGAACGCAGAGGAAGGTGCTGCGCTCCCGGGTCGAGGACTGCCACCCAGCAATGAGATGCCGTGCAGGGGCCAGTGAGGATCCTGCACATGGGGTACGAGAAGAGAGAAGGGCCCTTGATGCGTGCAGGTGAACCTCGATTTTGCCTGACGCTGCTCTAGCGGAGGCAGTAAGGGGTACAACAGCCAAGGCATGGCACGGCACGCGCAGCACATTCCTTATCTGCTCCCTACTCATCACTAGGGATGCATGCAGTCAACACTCCTGGAAAGCAACGACACTCCCAACGTGGCCTTCCCTGGGCCGCTGCCACTCCCAATATGGCCGCTCCCTGGAGGCGCGCATGCACCTTGCAGCCGGTTCCCGCCACTCCCAAGATGGCTGCCAATGCCGTAAGGGGCGGGGGGTTGCCACTCTCAAGATGGCGGCGCGGCGGTGACGGGACCGCGGCCGGGTCGGGCGGAAGTGGGTGGTGGAGGCTGTTGCGGCCCGGGCTGTAATGCGGGATGGTCCCCACGGAGGAGGCGTCCGCGCGGCGCAGGGAAATCGAGGGCAAGCTCAAGCAGGTAGGGGGGCGGGGCGGACTGCCGGGGGGAATTTCTCCCCCTTCCCCCGGGCCTGGGCGCGCACACCCACCCCAAAGCACACCCTCCCGGCTGCAGGCCTGGCACACCCCACGCTGCACCCCCCGGCCTGCCTGCCCCGGGGCCCGCACCCTGATCCGGATTAAGCTGCAGCCTGAGGAGCACCAAATGCAGTCACTGCAGCCCCAGCTTTGGGGAGCTGCACAGCTGTGGTGCGCCCACCCTCCCTACATGTCTGTACACATATGTGCCATGTCTGCGTATATGTGTGCTGTACATGTATCTGTGTCTGTCTCTGTGTGTTATATGACACACAAGTAGATATACACATGTACATGCATGCGCTCGCTCGCTCTCGCTCTCTAGATATAGAAAGAAACTCGCTCGCTCTTATCTATATATATATAGAGAGAGAGAGAGCGTGCACACACGTGTGTATATTTGTGTGTGCTAAAGAAAGCCTATGGTCGATGGAGGCATGGAGAAGAGCGAGCGTGCACAAAAACATACCTGTATGTGTAGATAGATATAGAGATCGCTCCATGTAGGTTTATATCCGTATCTATCTCTTTATAGATATAGAGATCTCTATCTAGATATAGATATATATCTTATCTATGGATGTCTAGCTATAGATCTATCTATATATGTAGATACACACACACACACACACACACACATCTACATAGATGCAGATATGTGTGTGTGTGTGTGTGAATGTGTATATATATATATATAGAGGGAGAGCGTAGGCTTGTCAAGCATGGCCCACAGGCTGGATCCAGCCCACAGAGCCCTATGATGCAGCCCATGGATCCCTGGACTGACCGCACACACTGCATAGGGCATGTTTGGGTCTGGGCCTTGGCCCTGGCCCTGGCTGTATGTGCTGCATGCGGTGCATGGTCTGAATCTGGCTCCTCCCACTGCACGCAGCAGACAGGTTAGTTCAGGGTATGCACTGTATGCGGTGCCCTGCCAGACTGGCACAAACCTATCCTACCATTCAGTTTGTACCTGCTGCGTCCATTGGTAGGCACGAGGCAAACTGCTGAGCCATGTTTAAATTGAACTTGGAGCATGTCAGACACGGAGTGAGCAACGTAGGTAGGAAGCAGACACTAGGACCAAAGTTGTGTCTGCGCTCTGTACCTGCACCATAGATTTTGCTTCCGGCTTCCTGACTGCAAGCTGTACATTGTTGCACTGAGGCTCATCATGCCCAAGGAGAAAGCCTAACCCCAGAAAACCTTCCCTTATTTAAATTTTGTGTTTAGGTCACACTGATTATGTTGCTTTCTTTAGGGTAAATACATTTAAGTAGAACCTAAATACTAGGTCTAGAATGATTTGCCAGGATGTTCCTTCTAGGAAGAGTTAGAAATGCTGGGAAATGTTTTGCCTCTGAGCTTTGGAAGTTCACCTGTGCTGCAGAATTGATTTTTTTTTTTTTCTTTCTATACCAATGCCAGGAAGAAGAAACACTGTCTTTTATAAAGGAGAGCCTGGAAAAAAGTGATCAGCTCACAAAAAACATGGTAAGTCAAATCCCTTGAATTCAGTGAAAAAAGGAAGGGTATAGTTTGCTTAGTATCTTGTTTATATTGTTAAAACAATGGGCCAATGAACAAATTACCCAGAGATAAATCGGGGTGTGAATTTATAATGTTTCAGGTGGTCTGTGGTAATTGCCCACGTGTGTGCTGTTGTCTTGCAGTACGTGAGAAGCATCATTCCCTGCTTCCGTGGAGGGTCATGTCCTATTTGCTGCAGGGTTGTAGCATGCATATGAGCAGTTATCATGCAGTAGCTGATCTGTCAACCTGTACCCTATCTTACATGGTAGTAATTTGTTTGTCTGACCATACCTTGATAGGATTTTGGGGGGAAACTGATGCAGTTTTTGGTACCTGATATAAGAGTTATAAGATATGTGATGCATTAGACCTCTTGGTGAAAGAGGAAAGGTGATAAAGGTAGTTGGTTAGAAGCCTGTTGTTTGTGAAGCTGTACTCTCTCTAGGTTCCTGTATATCTCCCCTCATCTGAGTGTCTCCCATGTATGTGGAAATATAAGTAACTCTCTAGCCAGCAACGAGCTTATGTTGTTGAGTTCTTCTGTTTCTATTTTTTTTAACTGTTAAAGAGGAATTTATTAGCAAGCTGGGTTGAAGAGCTGAGTCTTGCACTTAGTCCTGAATACAGTGATTTTTGTGGCTTTTTATTAACTCATTTGTTCAAGAGTTCTGTAGCTGAGGTCTGTCTCCTTAAAGATCTGTCTTCCTATGCTTGTGAGCCTTTCCCTGACTGGTTGCCAGTCTCATGGTTCCAGTGGGATGCAGCTGATGTTATGAAACCTACCTGTAGAGAAGAGGAGATGAATTGGATCAGGATAGACAGGTTAAGTGACTTGCCTAGGGAGCTGTAGTAAATCCATAGTAGAGCGGGAATAGAGGCTGGGAGTTCAGGATTCCCTGCTCCCTTCTCTAATTGCTAGGCCAAAACATAGTGCTGCTGTCTGTTCCCCTTTTTCCTTTGGCTTGTAGGTTTCCATCCTCTCCTCCTTTGAGAGTCGCTTGATGAGGCTGGAGAACTCAATCATCCCTGTGCATAAGCAGACCGAGAATCTGCAGCGCCTGCAGGAGAATGTTGAGAAGACCCTGTCCTGCTTGGATCACGTCATTAGCTACTACCATGTGGCAAAGGACACTGAGAAGATCATAAAGGAAGGGTGAGTACAGCTACAGTACACTGCTGTCCTCAGCTGTGTTGCTGGATCTCATTGCTGTTTAGAAGAGTAGGAGTTGTTGGATCCCACAAGGATCTTGGTGATCTCAGTACTCTTTTACACATTTCCAGGACCTTCTTCCCACTGCATGCTGCAGACATGTCAGCCAGACCCATCAACA
>NW_005841897.1:1722351-1785174 GCF_000455745.1 Alligator sinensis | reverse complement strand
CTTGCTCTTCTCTCCATGCTGTTCATACAGATTCTGCACTTGGTCCCCAGGCCAAGTTCGAAGCCAGACTGTGGGTTCCATTCCTCACATTTCCTACAAAACCTCTAGCTTCCTTGGAGACTCCACTGCCTTTTTAGGCAGGTTGGACTGGGGACTCTGCTTCCTCTTTTAGATGTTATTGTTCCAATGCAGCTGTGTGATATGCGCGGCTTCCTCTTTGCTAGAAGCTGTGTGTTCTGCTTACTCAGCATTCTCATCATTTGCTGGTTTGGGGAGAGACTGATGGCTCCAATCTCCTGTAGCATTGCAGAGTAAAACTTACAGCAGTGTTAGGCTACCCACCATTTTATATGTGAACTGGATCTTTTAAAGCCAGCTGTTCCAAAATGCCTATTGAGAGAGCTGCATAGGTATCAGGACACAGTAGAGGAATAGTGTCCTGCACTTGCATGTCTCTGATAAATGCAGTTTTGCTTCATGGCATGACAGTGCCAATCCCGATTTATTACCTGTTGCTTTTCCTGTAGCAAACTTCAGTTTTATGCATCTTGGGCTACTGACAGACAGTAAAAATAAGGTGTGATAGAATCTCATGCACGATCCCATGCAAAGCAGGAGGTGATTGTGGGATCAGGCATCAGATCCCATCGCACCATATTTCAGGGCAGGGGGAACCCAGGATCATGATCCTGGGTTTGTCCTGCTCTAGCAATCATTGCTCCTGTATGTGGGAGCTCCATCAGGTGATGGCACAGCCAGCCATGGGAGCTCATGGTGCACCCTATGGATGGGAGCTCCCAACACTGACAGGACTCCCAGCCATGGTGGGGAGCACCCTGAGCTCCCACAACTGGCAGCTCTGTCAGCAGCTCAAGGCTCCCCCAGCTGGAACACTCGGTCAGTCAACCAGTACTCCCAGCTACACTCCAGAGACTGGAAGCACTGGCCACCTGTTCAATTAAAGACATGATAGGAACTAGCAACAAAGTTATTACATAAAATATGTGTAATAACTTTGCTTGTTCCGGGTTTTATAACACCATCAATGGAATGAACATGCACCCATGTCGCTACTTAAGACATGATTAACAAGTTTAACATCTTCAGTGTTACTATGTGTCAGGGGCCCCAGATAAAGGCCAAAACAGCTTAAGCTCGTAAAAACTCAGTGGCACCCCCACTGCTTGTACCCTGTTTAACTGCAGAATTTAAGAAACGGGCTAGGAGCCAGCAATTTAAAGGCTTCTAAAGCAGCAGGTTGACTAAGTCCTGCCAATTCCAAGGTTGCTGTTAGAGGTGTAATGTTTTCTAAGGGACAAGGGCAGGACCTTTAATGAACACACAAAGCTTAGGGCAGGGTGCGCTGTAATTACTGAGCATTGGTTACACTGAGTTGGGGTAAGTGCCCTGCTGCATGCCAGTTGTGCATTTAAAGGGAACACTCAGTAACAGCAAAATCCCCTTTCATCTCAGTGGGAAGCTTTTGTTCCAAACATTGTCCAGTTCTTCATTAGTGTCTGCACTTGCTTCCTCCTCTCATCCATGCCCGATTTCCACTGCAGCCCTGCAGGGAGACTGGTGGAGTATTTGGCCTGTTTGGACAAAATCCAGAAGGCGGTGGAGTATTTCCAAGACAACAATCCTGACAGCCCGGAACTGAACCGAGTGGTACGTAGCACACTGGCAGATCCTGGCAGGTTATATGGACACATACTTTGCTGCCAGTTGCCCACCTGCCAGTTGCTGGCAAAGGGAGATACATTGGCTGCCTGCTTGTAGGAGCAGTGTTTCAGATTCCTCCTCAGTTGCTTAGCCCAAAGTTGAAGCACCGTCTTGGTTTGCTCTTGCATCCTGTATTGGGAAGACCTGTGGTAGCTGAAATCCTGTATCTTGTCTTCAGCTAACTTGTGTATTTATTCCTGTCAAGGACAGAACATTTTCCTTAATACAGAATCCAAGACTTGCAATCTTTCAGAAAGCACAGGAAGTTTGCCAAGGTGTCCAAGCAGTGGCGTGCTTTGAGTTTGCACAGGATGTAAATGGAGGGCTTAAATCCTCCAGGTGCCTTTTGAGTCCTGATGAATTAGCTCAGTGATGTTCAGCCTAAGGCTCGTGAGCCAAATCCAGCCCACAGGGCAATACCATCCAGCCCATGGGCTCCCCCTGGGTTCAGAAATGTTGGCAGCACTGGAGTGTTCAGGAAACTTCCGCCACCAAATTTCCAGACTCTTGGAGGGAGCCCTGTGGAGCGATGCAGCCTCTCATGCTGGGGCATGGGGTCACTCTGGGGATTGATCCAGGATGCAGGGCCAGGTTGGTTTACTTAGTCACACCTGCTGATTGACCCATGTGCCAACCTCATGCTGGGTCTGGCCTGCAGACTCTGACCCACAAACCAACCCCATGAGACCAGAAGTTTGAGCACCACTGGCTTAGCCCATAGTTCTGGTGGTCCATTTAATATGCATGTGAAGGATGGTCTAACAGGACCTGGTTTGGGTACCCCCAGACTCCATTTACCACAGACTTCCTAAGTGACTTTGGATGAATCATGAAGTCTGGGCCTCACATCCCCATCTGCAAATGGGAACATCAGTATTTGCCTTCCTCTCGGTTAGTACAGCAGGTGGCATTCAACCTGTCAGCTTGTAGTATCCATTAGACTTTTAATTAATCCCAAATGCAGTGTCCTGCTAGCCCCAATTCTCCTGCTCTAGCCCCTGGCATTGTTTAAACAGCTGCTGTTTCAAGAACAGTTAAATTTGAAAGCAGCTTCCAATCCAGGCTTTTATTGGTGTGAAGCATTAATCTCTAACTCAAGTATTTTGAGACCACAGCTGCTAAAATTGACATAGCAGAAGAACTGCTGGGAACCAAGGAAGGAACTAAACTTTTTTTTTTTAATCTGATATTTTGGATTCTCCCTTCCCCAGTGGCAGACTGGTCTCTTAAACTGCCTGGGCTGTGGGACACTTTCAGAACCAGTTTATCCCAGTGTTACAATGATCAGAAAGAAATGGGATGTGAAGAAAAGGATGGAAAATTGTACCGGCTGCAGCCACTGCCTTTTCTTCTCTATGTCACGACTTCTTTATTCAGGGGTCAGGTTCTGCTGTTACAACCATGTAATCACACTCAACTCAGTGGATTTGTAGCAGTGAGAGAGCAGAGTGCCCTCTCCAAGTCAAAGCCTTGATCATTCCCAGGGAAGAGGTGCTGCCTTTCAGCTTCTGTTCAGTTTTTCAGCTCTAGCAGCTAAAGCAATGCCGTGTGACATTTGGATGTTTTATTCGGTGCCTTTCCTTTGCAACTCTCATCACAGCAGGCCCCGTTAGGTTTTTGAGGTGGGTGTTGGAGTTTCTCTGAGTTGTGAGATCTTTCCAATGTCTACAGGCGGTTGTAGAAGCATCATGTTTGTTTTCTCCCTCACTGCTTGTTCCTTTAGAAATCCCTGTTTGAGAGGGGGAAGGAATCCCTGGAATCAGAATTCCGCAATCTGTTGACGCGATGCACCAAGCCAGTTCCACCCATCCTCATCCTGGACCACCTCGGTGGGGATGATGAGATTGAAACGCAGGAAGAGATGCCGTTGAATCAGCTCCCTGAGAACACCCTGAAAGACATCATCAGCATCTCTCGCTGGCTGGTGGAGTTTGGAAGAAACCAAGGTAAATTTTAAAGCTAACCATGGAGTGAACCAATTGCATGTCATTCTTGATCATTCCAGTGGTCTCCTTCACCGATGTCTGCCATGCTCCTGGAGCCTGCCCAGTGGAGGGTAATCCATGTCTCTCCTAAAGCCAGCTAGTAGGCCATCACACTCCAGTCCGCCCGTCCTGCTCCCACCCAGCAGCAGTGGTGTCTGTCTGCCCGCCTGCCTGCCTGCCTGGTGTGGGACGCCACTCCGTGTGCCCACTGGACTTTGCTCCGGGACTTTTGACCAATTGACTGGGATTGGAGTACAGAAGCCTGCACTGTCCTGGTTTGCCTGGGATGTATGGTCTCCCTAGTCTCATCTCAGTAGGCAAGTCTGTATTTCATGGTAGTTCAGCTAAAGAGCCAAGAGATCTTGCTGCCGTTGGTAGCTGACAAAGAACTGCAGGCAGCAAAACAAAGTTTGGGATTAGTCTTTTGGAGGCATGTTTAGGGAACAGTTTAGATCCAATTCTTTATAAACCCCCCTCCCTCCCCTTTTTTTTTTCATTTAACTCTGTGTTTGTATACTATTTATATCGTTCCCTCCACTCAGAATCCAGCCCTTTAAATATATTCTTAGACTTTTTTTTTATACAGTTGATCAGTCCTGGTGCCTTCCTCAGTGCCCTGGTGTCTTTTTTTCTTTTAAGAGAAATTGGAAGCTTAGGCCTCAATTCTGCAAGGATGCATGCATCTGCTTAGTTACATGTACATAGTTGGGGTTTTTGGTTTTATCGTTTTCTGGTATGAAATCATTCACATGTGTAAAATCACTTACTTGAATAGGAGTTTTCAGGGAAGAGAGAGCAAGGCACATCCAGTACTTGGAGTAGAGGAGGGTTTGTTTGGAGAGGAGCAATTCCCAGCCAGGTCCAGCAGGGTGTTGTAAAAGAGAACTCTGGTAGGGATGGGGAAAAGATCTCTGGGGTCTGGAGACAAGGGTGCAGCTAAACAGTGGGTTGGAGGATAGTGCACAAAGCCGCTTTGCAGCAGCTCAGGTACTTATGCCCCATTGGTAGCTGCCGGTGGTAGCTGACAAAGTCTCTTTTGCTGGACTCCATTCCCCATTCATCACACTGGCAGTGTACATATGTGCCATTGCAGAAGTTGGTGAACTGAAGAAGTGGCCCCTTCAACGTTGCTAATTTTAAGATTTTTCTAAACATCTCTGCCACCTTTAAACATCTCTATTTCCCGCCACCTTTTTTTTCCTAAGTCACGATTTTCCAAGCCAACATAATAACAGGGCTTGGCTACTAGGGCTGTGCGAAGCTTCAGTCCCTGATTCAATTCGGCGGCTGAATATCCAAATCTGTACTGAATCAGAGGACCCTTTAATCTCTCTGAATCAGATTGGAACCCTCCAAATTGATTCAGAGAGATTCGGAAAGAGTCGAAGATTCGGACATAGAGACAGCTTTAAATGCTTTTTCTATATATCTCAAGGTAGCAGGCGACTCATGAACACTGCGATGCTGGGGCACATGGAGCACTCCTGGTCCACTTCTGGGTCCTCCAGGGAGCACGCAGGGGGCCCCCCACACCCACCCGGCTTGGCGACTGGTGCCTCCTGGGTCTGGGGGGGCACCTGGGGTCCCCCTGCAGCTGATTGTTGAGTCGGGAGGGTGCAGGGGACCCCCCCACCAGCACACTCCCTGACAGACCCGGAAGTGGACCAAAGTAATTCTGGTCCACTTCCAGATTTGCCACCAAGCACGTGGAGGGCCCCCCTACGCTCCTGTAGGACACTCCATGCCCCAGCATAGCAGCGTTCACGAGCGTCGCTGGTACCTCGAGGTATGTAGAAAAAGCTTTTAAAGCTGCGTCTAGGTCCAAATCGGCATCAAATCATCAGATTCGGATTTGGCCGAATCGAATTGAGGACAGCGATCTGAATCAACTAATTGAATCACTGTCCCCGATTTGGGCCAAATCCGAATTGAATAGGGCCCACTTTGCACACCCCTATTGGCTACCCTATGAACTTGAGCTTTCATAGGCAATGACCTACTTTGTCCGATCTGACCAAATAGGTTGTTACCTGTAAAAAGGTTATGCCTCTCTGAACCATGTAATCTGAAGTCAAGCAGAAGGTAGGGCACGGTGTCAATGTAAAGACTAATACAGCTAACTGCCTCCTTATTAACTTGGTAATTGGTTGCAAACCTGCAACCATGCAGTGCATTAAGCGTGTTCACAGGCTGTGAGAGACAAGTAATTCAGAGGGTTAAACTGTCACATTGTCCATCCTGATGTGAGCCAAAGGGGTATGGTAATAGTGTATTTTTCCCATCAACTATCTTCATTTTCTCCAGTGTCAAGTCTCACCTAGCAGATATGTAAACAGGGGCTTTCAGAAGGGAACTGACCTCTTCTTGATTGGGGTCCTTCATGGATGGACCATAGTTTGGGAAAAGGTCCAGCAATAACATCCTCACAGTGTAGGAAACACTTTGATTTCTGGTCCCAATCCAACTTCTGCCTTGTCTCCTTAGACTTCATGAACGTTTACTACCAAATCCGCTCTAGCCAGCTTGACCGATCCATCAAAGGGCTGAAAGAACATTTCCGGAAGAACAGCTCCTCCTCAGGGGTCCCCTACTCCCCTGCCATCCAGAACAAGAGGAAGGATACACCCACCAAAAAGCCCATCAAGAGACCAGGTGAGTCCTACACCAAGGGTCAACCTCTCATACTAAAATACAGCCCCCTTCCCCAGCAAATTGTTTTGTTAGTTCATAATGGGTTTATTCCTCTGACCAGAACTTTCCTCAGGGCTAGCCATTTCCTCAGGGTCCTAAGTCTTTATGAAGGCAGCAGAATAGATTTGAAGATCAAACACTTTTCCACTTAATTAGGAATTTAATGGAGTTTAGCTCCTAGATCATAGGCCTTCCTCCATTTCTCAATGTGTTAGCTCACCCAGTCTGCCTCCCAGGGTGATTTCAAAGATTCATGAAGAAAGATGGACAAGATTGGGGTTGATTACTTTACTTTATAAAGAGATACATAGTAGAGGACATCAAAAATATTATAAAATAATAAGACATACAAAAAACTAGAACCCTTGGTTCCAAAATGATACCTTTTATTAGACCAACTGGGTCTAATTTCCCAGTTGGTCTAATAAAAGGTATCGTTTTGGAACCAAGAGTTCTAGTTTTTTGTATGTCTTCATGTCTCAGACCAACACGGTTACCAGGTACACCCCTGACACAAAATAATAAGTGAGATAAGGCAGGTGGGAGACTTCTGTTCTCTCACTTGTCTGAAAAAGAAATAATTTCAAACAAAGGCTTTCCTGGGTGTTTCTGAGATTATCCAAATGCTTTTCTTCTGGGTGGGGAAAAAATGCAGGAAGTGAGTTGGGCATGGGAATTGGTGGAAAGGTTGGAGCAGAAAAAGGAATTTTTATCCATTTTAACTGTGCTGTGTTTATTTTCATAATCCCTGTGAATGGCAGTCCTTATTCCAGGTAAAGAGTCTCTGTGTGTCTGTGTGTGCCTTCAGGCTTTTCAGGTCCTCTTCACTTTTAATGTGCAGAGAAGTCTAATAACCCACTTTCTGCGCAAAAAGGCTGCAGCTGGGATATTTTTAAGGGAAAATCTTTTAGTGGAGATCTTTAAAACAACTGACTCCCACCTCCCCAGTTAGGTAATTTTAAACATGTACCCATGCTCTGGAGCTGTTCCTGAAAGCTGAAGGTTATGAGTGCTGTGATGCCAAGGAACTTAGCAAGACTCTGATAATTAGCTACAATCACCTTGTGAGTCATACCATATTCCTTTGAATATAAGACACTTCTTAAAACGAAATGCCGCATTTTTTCGCATATATTATGCACCTTTCCCACACAAAAAATCAGACCCTCCTCCCCTTTCCAAAATTGGGGTGCATGTCTTAAGTGGGGAAGCTGATTTTTCTGCCTGGAAGAGAGGCTCCCCACTTTTGATTCCTGCTCCAAAACCATCGGTATTTCATTTCAGGCAGCTGAGGGAGTCAGATGATTAATGGCTCATTGTCCTTCACTCCATAGTTGTTAATAATTGCATCTCTCTAATCTTGATGTTCTAATAATCAAGCTTACTCTTCTAGTAGTTTTGCTGTCTCCTTGTTAATGCTGGTCTCTGTCCTCACAGGCCTGCAGACTTTTTAGCTCTTTGCTTTATGCAGCCATAATTCGGGGTGGGGGGGGGGGGGAAATTTCTTCCTTCTGCTTTCCCAAAACCAAGATGTGCATTTTATCCCAGGGTGTGTTTATATGTGAGGAAATACCGTACTATTTAAATTCAGGTTTTAAAAAAAGTGAACTGTTACACTCCATCTCCACTGTTGAGGTGGTGTTCTTGCAAATGCATCTTTATTTGATGATTTTTCCCCTTAACGTGTCAGGGAAAATCTGGGTGCGCCTTAAATTCAATGGAGTATGGTACTTAACCCTTTGTCTGCTGCCATGTCCACTTTGTCCCTTGACATTGCTGCCAAATTTTGTAGGTTGGATTTGATTGGGTAAAACTCCATCCAGAAATAAGGATGGGTGTAACTGGAGGTGTCTTTTGCTAAGGGGACTGGTGTTTTCCCATGTTTCATACAGCCAGTCATTCAACTCCTAAATGTTATAGTCCATTCTCTATTCCTGGCGGGAGCCTATTCTGTATCAAACTAAGGCAAAGAGATTTGTTTTATCTGGTGAAATTGCTCTTCTGTGCTAGATACCTCCTATGCCCCGTGACAGAGAGCCAGGTATAGATCTTTAGCTACTGTAAATTGGTGTGGTTGCATTGAAGTTGTGCTGACTTGGATTTAATAGAGCCAAGCTAATTTTCCCCCAGCTGAGGATCTGCCACCAGTTTTCAGTTATCTCGTCTTGAGATGGGGCATTTCGTTTTAGTCTGTTGCTAACCCAAGAGACTCAGCAAGTAGTGTAATGAACTTAAGTAGAGGTGTGTTCCCAGTGCCTCAAACAAGCTCTGTCTTCCCACCACTGAATATTTGGTCATTCTCCCACCATAAAGATTAGAGCCAACATTAAAAAAAAAAAAAAAAGATTAGTGATTTGTATGTGGTTCTGACTTAAGATGCATAATTTCAGATACCTGGAAAGAACATGATTTTACATACAGCAGTGAACACTCATCCTCTCCAAATCAGGCTCCTTTAATGCACAGCAGTTTGGGTACTCCAAATCACGTTTTGAAAAAATTGGTTTCAATCTATACTTAGCCTGAACATTTGTGTGATGTCAGACAGAGGGGGTCTTGCTTCTAGCCAAGATACAGATTTTGAACATGTAGAGATGGTGCTACAAGTATGAAACGTGGACCAGCAAAGAGGCAGCTAGAGCAGGGATCTGTGGCCCCACAGGCCTGCTGAGAAATTTCATGCAGCCCAGGTATTGGCAGCAGTTTGGCAGTAGGGGGCTTCATGGGGGGTTTGCTGAATTACATACATGGTAGCAGTGGGGAGAAGTGGCAGTGCTCGTAATGGCATTGGCTGGTTGGAAGTGCCGGACAGCTCAGACTGAGCTGCGTTGCTTCAGCCGACTTCTAGGAGGCTCCCAACTCCTATACTGGAGTATTGCCAAATGCAAAAAGTAATCGTAGCCACTGCATCTTTATTATCTTCAGCTGGAGAAACTGTCTTTGACCCCAGCTCAAACTCTTAATGGCTTGTCTATTTATTGCCCCTGTTACAGCGACACAGAAACAAGATCTTCTCATGGCCTTTCCTATATCCTCTCCTGGGATTGTTTTTCCATAGGCCTATCAGCTTTCAGGGACAGTTCTGGAGGTGAAGTTGTAGAAGATCTCAGCCAGTACTGTCTCCATAATGACGACTGTCTTGTACTTTAATTGTCCCCTGTTTCAGTCTTTGTCTTTTCAACTGTGATCACTGTATTCGGTGCCATTGTTTCCATAAGTAAAGCAAACTCCTTCCAGATCTTGAAATAATTAAGAGGAGAAGATCTAGCAGGTCAGGCATGTGGGTTAAGTCCTCCCCAGCCCTATTATGAAAGAATATCCCAGCGCAGACCCTCAATTCTTTAACCTGTTGCAAGAATAAATAATGGCTAAAAATCTCTGATGTGCTATTGCCCTTTCATCTGCACAGCACAGTCCAAAGGAGCTTGTTAGTCTGAAAACGATGGCAAGGTATTAGAGATGGGGATATAAGCCAGAGACCCCAGCAGGACTCAGCTGGATTCTGGGGAGCTTTCACTTCTCAGTAACTGTTTGTTATTTCAAAGCATTTGTGTATTACCGCCCTCATTTCTTTTGCAGCTGTGCCCCACACTTCTTCAGCACTCTTGAGTTAACATCACACCCAAGGCCTGTGCAGCCCCCCAGTCAGATCCCTTTCATGACTGGCCTGCTGTGGCATGGTTAGAATGAGCAAGGCTCCCAAAGCTGGGGAGTGATACTTCCCTCTCCCCAATGAGAGGGAGATGCTCATAAAACAGGCCTCAGATGAAACCGTCTCCTGCCAAATGAGTAAAATGCATTGTGGCATGTTTTGGCATTGGTGTCAGGCTTTATGGCATCTTCAAAATATGGGCGGCTTTCTGCTTCTAAATTTGTGCAATACCTCTAAGGAGATGAGCATAGCTGAGGCTCTGAAATGGTTTTGTCCAAACCAGTGATTGCTACAGAACGATGAGAGAGATCCTCCTGTTCTAAGTAGCAGCCTTAAAATTAGAACCACTGTATTGCCAATGAGTGTTTAAAAAGCTACTGATTCTGTGTGCTACACCAACACCTGGCAGGTTGATTAGTGCTTTGGTGGCAGTAGAAGCAGCTAGCTAAGAAGATCTCTTCCAAGAAGTGCTGAAAATTCATAGATTTCATAAGCAAAGCAATCTCCCTCCAGATCTTGAAATAATTAAGAGGAGAAGGTCTAGCAAGTCAGGCATATGGGTTAAGTCCTCCCATTAAGAGGCCATTAAGATGACGTTGATGTGATTTCTCCCCTACAGAGGGCATAACATTTCATCCAGTTTCTTAGATGCCTGCTGCCCCTGCCAAAGAAACTAGGGAGCAGGCCTACCTACCTGTGGTTGCATTCCACAGCTTCTGTGAGGAAGGGGAACTAAAGGTATGTTCACCCGGCTTCTGGAATAAGGCTGAGAGCACCACCAAAAAATCTCCTGTATGCTTGTATATGCCCAGGTCTGCTAATTAAGTAGTGCCAATGGCTCAGAAGTAGGTTTGAGTGCACTTGGTATATGGAGAACTTGAGTGCATTGTTGGTGTGTGGTCTACACTGTGCAGTTAAGGGCTCAGTCATGAGTTGGTGGGGATTATCTCTCAGCCTTGCTCCAGAGGCCCTCTAGACATGGACCAAGTGGGAAAGGATGACAGAACAACCTGTTATACGGATGTATAGGAAGGCTACAGCAGGTAGGAAAGAAGCGGGAGGGAAGAGGCTTTTAGTTTCCTGAGGTCACCTTGATAGTCCTTTAGGAACATACTGGCCATCTTCCATTAGCCTCAGCACATGCTGCTGTTTGTTATTTTGGTCCTGTTCCAGTTCATCTCGTGGTGAGGTGATCCAGCAAGGAAGACTGTATCAGCCTTGAGCAGCTGGATGAAGTACCTGTTTCTGCTTTCCCCTATTTGATCCCTGAACAGCCCTTGAATTGGATGCCTTCGTTAGTAGCTGCCGTGGGGTCCCGTTTGGTTTGCAAGCTGCCTAATGGAGGAAAATACTCATGGAACGAAGGCATTTGGCTTCCAAAATAATCTGTTAAGGCCCAATTATGATCCTAAGTACCAGCAACAGCATTGAAATAATAACGGTAAACGCTTGTTGTGTCTGAATGTAAATGCAACTAATTGTTCTAATGCAAATACAAAAAAAAAAAGCATCCCAGATGGTGCAACTCTTATCTGGGAAGAGCAAATTAGAGGTTTTAGGGCCATAGGAAGAGGGATTCCTAAGGTGTGCTGCCTTACCTGGGTTCCACCAAAATCTAGACAGTCGGGAGCTAGAGAGCCACTCAAGTTTTTATGCCAAAATGCTTACAAAGCCAGAGACCAGTAAAAAAAAAAAAAAAAAAAAAAAAAAAAAATTTCTGTGCTACATGAGTCGTTATAAGTGCTAATGGAAACAATAACAGTAAACTGTATAGGGTGCACGAATTCTGAAAGTGTATGGAAGGGCTGGGATGAAAAGAGCCAGTAAGCTTTAGCATTGCTCCAGGAGAAGGAGGGTAGCGAAGGAGGAAGAAGAGAGAATGTGCCAGAGGCCTGAGAAAGGAGAAGTGTAAATGTCAAGGTGGATAGGATCATTCCAAGCCCATGGAAGAATGTGTTAAAAAAGGAAGTGATAAAACAACAGAATCAAATGTGGGTATTGTCTTTAAGAAGTGGACTTCTTTTGTAAACTGGTGGAATGAACCTGAAAAAGGAAATGTTGAAAGAAGAAGCATTTTTCCTGTGGGTTGGTGCTTCTAATGAGAGACTGCAGTTAATTAACAGGCTGGGGACTCCACCCACTTCTGTCACAACCAGGTTTGGAGCTTGCCCTTCTCTCTCTCCTACCTCTTCTACTATACAGCCCTTTCTTTCAGCACCTTCAGGTTTCATTCCCACTTCTACCTTCTGAAAGAGAGATAACACCCATACACCCCCTTATGCTCTTCTAGAGTGAAATTTTGGCACACTATTAGACTAAAACTTTCACTGTTCATGTAGTGTTACAGCTAGTCCCCCTCATGCTCTTCAGGGCTGCTAGCAGCACCTGTGATGTGACAGCCAGAGTTGCTGGTAAGAAGTTGGGGTTGACTCACTTTCTGCCTTTTTTTTTTTTTTTTTTTTTAAGTGCAAGTGCAACATTTATTTTACGTTTTGGCCAGGTTTATATTTCTTTTAAGTTGATCCATTTGCGTTTCCTAGGACCACTCCCCACAGAGCTGCTCATGCCTTTCCATAGTTTTCCATTCCTCATTTTGCACTGACATCTCGCAGCAGCAAAGCAAGCTTGGCCTGGTGGGCTCAGGCAATTTTATTTGAGCTAATGGGCTGAATGCTACCGTTCTAACATGTCAGCGGTGCTTGGCTTTCGGTTTAACCCTCTCTGTTTTGTGTTTGCAGTGCTTCCTAGTTGCTGTGTCCTCCATCAGCTTTTTGTTTAACATTGTCCATGTTTTTATTTTAAGCCTCATATGATTATTTTCTGTGATTGACTTGTCGGTTCTTCAGAAAAACAATGTCCTGGGGATTCAGACTGACCCTTTGTCCCTTATAACACCGGAGCTAGGCTACAGGGAGAAGCAAAACTTGTCCTTCTGTGGTAGAAGAGTCTGTGCTGTAATAATCACTGACTGGCTGCTGATGCCTGAGGCTGCGCTGCAAGACCAGAGTTTCTTCTTCACCTCGGCTGTTTTAAATTGACTGACACTGAGCATGCTCAAAAATACTTCCCAGAGAGGGCACATGGCTTTCTGATTTTAATTGCTTGATTGGGCTTTTTGATGTGTAGCAAAGGTCACTTCATACTTCTGGATGGTTGGGGGACCATCAGTCAGCACTGGATAATGTAAAAGCATAAGCTGACTGTAAATGCAGCTTGCACATCACATGAAAGGTCCATGACATCTCAAGCACCACGTGCCCTCGTTCCTCTGGAATACTGTTATTGGCGGGGTGCTGTATTGCATCTCTGCTCTGTAAAGTTCACCTGTTCCTCCATCCGCAGGACCTCAGCGGCAGGCTGAGACTTGACCTCCCCATAGATGCTGTGATTTGAGTTCCTGTTTTTCACACAGGAAGAAAATCTTTGGCTGGATAGATTTTTGCCAAGGTGCCACTGGAACCCAACTTGCGGTTCTGGGGTGTGTACTGAGCATACTCACTGTTGCTAGACCTCATCTCACTGGGTTGGGGTTACTGGTGCTGGTGGAGGGCTGCTGGTGGTTTGGGGTTTGTTTGTTTTTTTGGTTTTTTTTTTTTCTCTCTCACTCATTTCCTAGGTCTCTTGTCTCTTCTCTGTGTGGCTCTGGTGACAGGCACGATCCGTAAGGCTCAGAATCTTCTGAAACAATATTCTCAGCATGGTCTAGATGGGAAAAAGGGGGCCTCTAACCTCATTCCTATGGAAGGTAACCACATCTCCCATTCCTTCACCCTTGCGCCTTGGCCGCCTTTGTGATTTACTCCTCCAGGCAGGGCTTCCATTAGCCTGCAAACGCTCTCAGTGGATTTTTGTCAGCCTCTGTCTTGAGGCTTTATGATGCTAAGACTCAAAATATGGTGAAGGGAAAGGAATAGAGCTTTAAAACCAGGGGAGCAAATCATTCTGCAGCTGGCTCTGGGCCAACCCATCTTGGGCAAGTCAATCTGCCATACGGTCAGCTGGCTAATGGAAGCTGTGCTCTGCTCGTGGTGACAACCCTTTGGTGTTTCTGTCCTTGCTTCACTTTGCCCGATGGTAGCTTCATGCTTGTAGTGGCTTTTCCAAACCTGATGAGGAAGTGTCACATCAGAGCTGGCCCATGACCTGTTTTACTGCCCCCTTCATCCTGGGGGCAGCCACATGCACATTTTTTCCCCTTATATCATACCAGCCCTGGTGCTTGTGGGGTTTGCGCCCAAAGGGTAAGTGGAGAGATGGCTGGCTTTAAAGCCTCTTGAGGGATCTTTCAGTTCCAACAGCATAAAGAAAAGAATTGCAATTCCTACTTCTGTACTGACATTTTTAGTCAGCATAGCTATGGAGATTTACCTCTATGGCTACATGAAAAACATCTGTAGTGTATTAAGGCATTTAACAGCCCATGTTCACGTTGGCTTTCCCTTGTCCAACTGACCCACCTAGAGCTTCTGCCAAGAGGTTTGAAGGACCTTTTGGGCTTGGCAAGTGATGCTTATGGTTCACACTTCCCATCAGGCTTCAAAGGGCTACTTACCACAGCAGCATCCAGAGAGGGGATGTGGGTAGGGCAGCATTCCCAGGACAGTATGCATACAGACATTTTTGATAGAGTGTAAATAACCTAAGCTTGAAGTGGCTTCTGGCCTGCGTGACCCTCCCTGCTGTAACCGCCCTGGATAAATTGCGCCTTCTGTTTGTGCCGGCTGACATCTCACTAGGTCATGAGCATGATTTACGACTTAAACACCTTTCCGATGCCCTGAGCGACAAGCATGGGCCAGCTGCTGGTAAGTACCGCGTTGTCTCTTAATAACACGCTGGCTAACGTGCTGTCTCTTCAGTGTGTTTCACAGTTGTCTCTTAGCCAGTGACCTTCCTTCTAGGTGGATAGTCCTGGAATGTGGGCCATATCCAGTTTTAAAGCTCTTGCCCAAACGATTAGTTAAAACAAATTCAGTCGCATACATCCTGCTCTCCAAAGCAGGGGCACCTAAGCTTTGCCAAATGGAAGATAGGAAAGGTCCCTCCTGATGGGTTCTGTCAGATTTGTAGAAGGTGCAGTAGATTGCAACCACTGGCTCTTTCAGTAAAATGGAGTGAGCGATGCTGCGGGTCACAGTGTGCAGTACTATGCTTTGGTCTGTGAGCCATGTTATCACGTTTGGGCCCAACTTTGAAGAGCTCGGATAAAGGTTGACTTGAGAGACTTCTATCTTATGCCAAAGAAGCGATGCATTGCAGACTGCAGACACTTGGGGAAATGAAGTAGTATATAGCATATGATAAAATGCAACTCCTGTTTTTCCAAATTGTGGAGCATTTAAGAGTGTTCCTGGCCATCCAGCCCTCTACAGAAAATCACAAGACCCAGGATCATGGGAGTTGAATATACTTCTGCTTTCTAATACTGAGTTACTGTCTTTGAGCAGTAAACCTAGTCTAGTACAGGCCTCTGTATATGGAAATACTCTTTCAGAATGGCAGTAGTTCATCTGTGTGCTAGATGGAGACCGTTAAATTAAAAATAAAATGGAGGGAGGGGGGTGTTGAATAATTCAGTGCGGCTCTCATCTCTCACTGAGTTTAGAACAGCTTGTTCAAACCCCTGGCTAAATGTTGTCACAAGTCTGAAGTCCTGGTAGCAAACTTCTCCAACGCTTGCTTTGCTGTGATACTGGTAGAGAACACGAGGTAACCTTATGTGCCCGTTTCCAGAGCTTGAGAGTAATGCATGCACTGAAACTTACCTCGGGTGTGTGCAGCTTTCTGGAGCTGATCCTATGGTGCAGGATGCAAATGGGTCACCTCTTCACTTTAAAATTGCCTACAAAACCAGAACTGTCCACTCCAGAAGAAACCAAACAATCATTGTATAAACTGAGGTCATAGAGCGCAAAATGTCATTGGAAGGGTCAGCACATCCCAGATGTTCATAAGCTTGTGCTGTTCCCGCAGGGAGGGACGACGTGCTGGACATTGAGATTGATGCCTACATTCACTGTGTTAGCGCCTTTGTCAAACTGGCCCAGAGCGAGTACCAGATCCTGACAGAGATCATCCCAGAGCACCACCAGAAGAAGACTTTTGACTCCCTCATTCAGGTCCCTAAAGCCTCTCTTCTTGGTTTAATTTGCACTGCATGGTTCGTGTAATCCCTTTCTATGCCTGCTTCCCTTCCGTCTCCCCTGCCCCTCCACCACTCCCCATTTCCCTGGTGCTTCAACAGTGGAAGTCTTACCCCTTCATTCTGGCTGTTGGTATGTTGCAGGAGTCGCTAGATAACCTGATGATTGAGGGAGACAACATTGTCTCAGCAGCCCGGAAAGCCATTATACGGCATGACTACTCAGCTGTGCTCACCATCTTCCCCATCCTGAGGCACCTGAAGCAGATGAAGCCAGAATTTGATCAGGTCTTGCAGGTAGGTGAGAAACAACTGGAGTAGCTTTCACAGTTTTCACGTGGGGCAGTTCTTAAGCATGATCCCTACAAAATCAAATAATATTAAAGCCTTCAGACAAAAGCCGGCTGGCCTCATGCTTGTGTGTGTGTAGTTGACCCAGAATGCAATCCATTCTCCCCCTGGCTGAACTAGCTAGGAAGGATGAAGAGCCAGAATGCCCATCCTTGGAGGTGGAAACATCCTTCATCTCTCAGTACTGGCTCTCTCCAGCTAGAGTGATACTGTGGTGCTTAGATAGACAGACAGCTCATCAAGCCTGCTAAGTTGTTCTGCTGTGCCCATCACCATGGGATCTGAAGTAATGGAACTCCAATGCTGTTAATCTAATTTAGGACCACTTCTCAAAGAGATCCTTTCTGTGTCATCAAAAGGATAGCTGTACCAATGACTGGCCTGGTAGATTAAGGTGTTTTAAATAGGAGGTTAGTCGATTAAGTTTGTTTACAGTGGCTGTGAATGGGTTTAAAATCATCCAGTGTGCAGCTGGTCTTTAAGAGGCTCTGTAGGGGCCCTATTGCATTGGGTTAAGGGGCCACTCCCCACTATCCAGTTTGAGCAGAATTACTCCAGCACTTGGTGGCCACACTGTGCAGCTTCATAGATAGGAAGTGCAATAGGGGAAATGATATGGTATGGATCCAGTTCTCTACTTTTATCCAGGACTTGAGACCCTTTTCCCCCCACTAAACAGTGCACTTGGTTGATCTGATGAGAACCAAAGGTCTCGCCCACTCTTCATACTGTAAATAGTCTTCCAGCAAAGTCCCAGCACTGAAGGAATTGAGAATGAGGTACAATGAAAGCAGTCAACTAGAAGGGCTGTCAAAGCTTTGGGTGTTGATTTTGATTCGGCCCGATTCGGTGGCTGAATCTCCGAATCGAATCAAGAGACCAGTTTAAAGGTCCGAATCGATTCAAAGCTTTCCGAATCTTTGACAAAGATTCGGAGAGCTTTGATGATTTCGGCAGTTCCTGGTGACTGCAGCAGGGAGCTGCAGCCACTCCGAGCTGGTAAGTACTAAGGGAGGGGACCATGGGGGGGATGCCAGCCTGCCCCCGCCTGCCCCAGCTTGGTACTTTTCAAAAAAAGCCCCGGTACTCAACGGGTGCTGCCAGGCGGGGGGGCGGTCCCTGCTGCCCCACACTGCACGGGGGGGGCTCTGTTTGAGCCCCTTTAGCCCCCCTGTTCCCCCAGCCCCTCTGCCTGCCGGGGCTCTGGCACTTTAAGGGGGGGGAAAAGCCAAGAAAAGCCCCAGGACTCACTGCCCTGGTGCAGCCTTGGAGCTGCAGGGCACCCGTAAGAGGGCTGGGGGAGCCGGGCGGGGGGGTTTGGGGGCTTGTACAGAGCCCCCCATGCAGTGGGGGGCAGCGGGGATCACCCCCTGCCCAGCAGCACCTGCTGAGCTGGGGCTCTTTTTCCCCAAGTGCCGAGAGCTGGGGCGGACAGGGCAGCCATTGCCGGGCTGGGAGAGGAGCAAGAGATGGGTCTGGCCTGGCTGATTCGGAGATTCAGCCAAATCAAATCAGGACAGTGATTCGAATCACTGTCCACCGAATCCAAAGCGAATACTAGCCACTTCGCACAGGCCTATTGACTAGTAGGCAGAAGGGCAGGTAGCAGCATCCATTGTCTCATTTATGTACTGGGCTCTTCCAGGGCACTGCAGCCAGCACAAAAAACAAACTTCCAGGACTGATCACCTCCATGGAGACCACAGGGGCTAAGGCACTGGAAGACTTTGCGGACAACATTAAGGTAAGATTCCCTGTCAGTAACCTAAAACAAGCTCTAAACTAAGCCATGTAGCTATTGCATTAGCAGGCAGAGACCCAAGTTTTGTTTCTGGTATTTAAGATGGCTCCCTTGATGGCCTTCATAGTGGAGCAGGCGCTTTGCCGCCTCAGCTACAAGAGAAATGCAGATTCCCGAGTGCTGACTTGGTAGCTCTTTCATTCCTTACTTCTCAAATATTATAACCAAGCCTGCACATAATGCAGTTCTCCACAAAATATCCAGTACAGTCTACAAGTCCTTTTACAGAGGCAGCTGTGTCTGAATGCATGTTCAAGATGCCATTAGAGATTCTCTTTTTAACGCAAAATTGCCAAGGCGACATTTTCTTTGCATCAAAATTCTTAAACAGTCTCGTCAAAGGGAAAGTTATGGCTAAATGAATGTTTAATCCACAAATTTAATTAAGCCTTGAATCAGGTAACAATCTTAAATCTGCCAGGTTATATGCAGGCAAGTTGTACCTTTAACTACCTTTTTAGCTGGCGTTTTCCTGCTGTTGCTACTGTGATACCAGCTGTAGCCTGTGATAACCAGTAGATGGGGTTGTGAACCTTACAGCTAAGGACATGATTGAGAAATGTTGGAAACACAGCCCTGTAATAAACTTGCCTGAAGAAGAGTTACATTGTGTATGCATTTGCCTTTTATCTCCACTAAACAATCTATCTGCATTTCTCACTTTCTTCCCTTCTTAGAACGATCCAGACAAGGAGTATAACATGCCAAAAGATGGGACAGTTCATGAACTCACTAGCAATGTACGTGAGTAATTTGAAACATCCCTGGGTAAAATTCACGTCTCTTTTCACTGTTGGCACCAGCCCTACAGAGAGCAAATCTCTGTTTCAAGAGAAATGTATGCGTTTAAATGAGGCTGTCTTTGATATTGGTACAGGGATTGATTGGATTCTATTAAAAGGTGAGATTCCCTGGCTTCTAGATTCCTGCCTTGGCTTCTTTCCCAGGGTCGTAAGACAGTGTTGTGGCATGTGAGATCTGTTTGAGGGTCTGCCAGTACCAGACCAGAACTTCGACACCTGAACTTCAAATACTTGAGAGACTGCAGAGACGTGACATACGTTTAGCCAGCAGTTAGCAGGGCTAAAATAATTCTCTTAAGCAGTGTGTGGGCCTGATCAAAACATGGATGGGAGTTTTTATGGAGTCGGTGCCTTAGCGTGCTGCTAAGGGTTTTACACTACTGAGGGAGATGCCTTGTTTCCTTTCATAAGGACTGAACCCAACTCCTACTCGCTCTTACATTGTGTGTTCAGTGGCTGCTCCTATAAGGGAAAGGGTTAACCTAGCATCTCAACTAAATTTCCAGGTATAATATTAAAGCTTGGCTGCAGGATGTAGTTAAGAGCTTGCCTACGTTCAGAATTGTGTTGAAATAACTCTTCCTCATTAACTACTCCCTATATGGACACGTGGTCTAATGTACTGCTATTCTGAAAATAAAAGTGTCTACACAAGGGAGTTAATCAGGAACAGCTAATTTGTTTGTACCCACTTCCTTCCTCCAAATAAACTTCCCAGTGTAGATAAACCCTTCCAGTGGGTGCGTTGTTCCTCTTGGTTTGCTGTCCTAGTCTGGGTAATGGAGGTGGCGGCTTCACAGGTTACTTTTGTATAATTGTTACCTGTCTGTCGGTTCATAAAGTGCTTTAAAATCTGAGAAGGTTCAAGATCATGAAGAAGCTCCAGTACAACTGAAGTGGTATTTCCAGTGGATTTTTTGGACTGACTTGTTGTAGGGGCATCTTCTAATGTTTCTAGTGATTAAAGAGAAACCCAGCTGAATTGCTTTTGATTTACTCATCCCTTCTCTTGCAGGCCATTCTTTTCCTGCAACAACTACTGGATTTCCAAGAGACCGCAGGTGCCATGCTAGCATCTCAAGGTACATACACAGGACTCCCTGGTTGCTACAGTGTCTTCCCCATACTGCTTGAGCCATTCCCCTTAACAAGGTTAAACCTCCTTAACAAGTACTCTGCATGGGCCCCCACCCCATGATCTGCCTTATCTTCCATGACAATGATGATGATCACCTGGAGGTCTCAAAGGGATGAACAGTTGGCTTCTGCCTGGCCTTCCAGATGTGCTGCCAGCTGGCACACATTTTAGTTGTCGGCCTCTGCAATGAGGTAGGGAGATGCAGCTGACAAGTCCTATAAATAAACCAGGCAGAGATCCTATAAATAAACTAGGCACCTGCTGCCTCCTGCTGTGTGATCTCTCAAATGAATACAAGTCAGTCCCGCCGAGTTATTGGGTAAAGAGGTTTGATCACAATGAATTGCATTTGACTTGTCTTGTGTACCTTTCACCCAGTCTCCTTTCATTAACAGCAGTGAGAACACCCACACTGGAGTCTGCTCCATTTCTTTGTCTACTTCCGCTGCCTCCCATCATCCTCCTCTAACGGTCCCCCTTCTCCTCTGCTAAACTGTATGTCTGGTCAGAGTATCTGCAGAGTTAACTCTTTCATTGACCAAAGAGACAATGCAGCTTTTAGCTTCAAAGGAAACTGATAATTTCTTCTCTACTTGTCTAAAAGGCAAGGTCCTCATTACTTACCCCAAGGCTGGAAAGTGCAGCCTGGCTGTGTGGTGGAGAACCAGAGCAGAAAATCATTACAAAGCCTGCTGTAAGCTTTTTGTGGAGGTTTGTAAGGCAAACTGTTGGAGTGCAGGCTGCTCTGTGTGTTAGACGCAATGAATTGTCCCACTAGGTGTAGGAATGTCTTGATGGTAAAAGTCAGCAAAAGAAATGCATCTTCGCAGTCTACTTAGTATAAAAATACCAGGTCAGGATAATGACCATACCTAGGCCTGGTATGTTAAGTTGGCACCTATTGCCTCAGAGCTGCATGTGAGAGGAAGCATTATAAAGCACGTTCTCTGCTGTCATTAGACATCCAGGATCTGTCAGAGTCATCCACACTCCTCACCTTTTGCCAGTAGTCTTCTCCTGCAGAGCTGGCAACAGCAGGGAATTCTGGAGCTGAAACCAGGAAACTAGACCTGCTGCTACAGGTATCTAGTCCAATGCAGGGAGCAGCCAGCCTTGATAGCACAGGGTTATTTGTAGTAGTATATTGTGTTCCAGCTGTTCCACATGATTGGTTGGTGAGACAGTTGGGTTTTTGCCTCTGGTGAAATATTCCACTCAAGTAGAAATGTTTTCACCTGTGAAAAGAAAGCACACGAGAACGGGAGCATGAACACCATTTCTTGCTGCGCACTCAACAATTTCTAGCAAAATCTGTGCTAGCCAAAACATCTTCTGTATCTTAAAAGAAGCTTTTAGCCTGCACTTGCAGGCATAAGGTCTTACTGAATAGTCTTCCAGTAATGCAGTTCATTTGACGGAATAACCCAACTCCCATTGAAATGGGAATGGGAATTGCCACTGATGGGACAGGGTCTGACTGCCCTTGGTAACACTTATTGTGAGAGGGTGATGGGCACACTAAATCCTGTTTGCTGGCACAGACTACCCAGTTCTTCCTTAATATCCAGCTCGGTCTGCAGTCTTGAAGGAGTAAACCTGCCTGTTATGTGGCTGCTCTGTGTTTAATATCTGCTTTGTTCTTGAAGGGATGGTGGTCTCTAACCTGTCTTTTTGCACTTTATGTTTCTTTCTCTCTCCTCCCTTCCCTTTTTTCTCTTTCTATCTTGCCCTAAACTTTGTAGTTCTTGGGAACACATACAATATTCCTTTAGATCCCAGAGGTAAGCAGCATGTGTCCTGCCCACACGAACCGGTTATATTGCCTTTGACTGTATCCAGCATTAAAAAAAAAAAAAGTTGTCTTGGGAGGGAGAAAAGGAGGTATATTTGCAACTACTAGCGTGTGGATGTAGCTGCCTTCTTGGGAGGGTTTAGGTTGGGGATGCCACGTGAGCAAGAGTGGGGGTGGAGGACTGTCTTGATGCACTGGATTATCTCTAGGATGCTCCATGAAGGTAGCTATTTCCAGAAGAGTTGCCCCACTTGGTTTCACGTACAGTTCTTTGTTTGATGATGCTTTCAGCCACCCCAGTCCTCTGCTCATAAGCAACATGGGTTCCCAACCTTTCAGGTGATCTTAGTACTGCTTGCAACCCAGCAACACTCCTATGGGTCAAGCATTTGAAGCATGGCTTCTCTTTTGAGCACATCCAGTGTTGTCACAAGTATGACTAGAGTGAGCTTGGCCTGTGGGAGGTTGACCCTTTGGAAGTGATCTCTCTTTGCATCCAGGCACTAGAAATGATGTAAGCCAGCCCCATCACCTGTTTGAGCAGGTTGTGGAGTTCGAAAAAGTCCTTGTGCAGGGTTTGAGAAGTCTGTTATCAGTACCAGGTGGTATTAGCTGAAACTTTCCAGAGCCCTTGTGCATGTTTGGATTAATGCTGTTGGGATAGTTCAGTAAATGCCTGCCATTAAAAACAATCACTTTCCTGTGATTATGTTGGAGAAGTTGTAGTGCTAAAAAAGAGAAGCTTTTTGCTGGGTTTTGTTGCTCAGTATCTGATTAACAGCGTGTCTTCCAGATCTTCGGAGGGGGTGTTATCATTTCTATCTTGGAGATTATAAGGAAGAGATTACCCTCCTGCAGCAAAGAGTATCAGCAGTTGGTACAAATATAGGGTTCAAGTGGAGTGCAGTGCTGTTCTCCCTGGTGCTGAATAAACATGCATCTGGGGGTTGTAGAGGGGGAGGTAATTTCATTGGCAACTGGAACCTTGCATTAATTCCATAGCAACGCCAAATGGCTTGTTTGAGTAAAGGCAGATTAACCAAACAAGCCTCCCAGGACGGCGCATTCACTGGCTAAAGGTTCTTTTCTTTTCAGAGACCAGTTCTTCGGCTAGTAGCTACAGTTCAGAATTCAGCCGACGGCTGCTTAGCACCTACATCTGTGAGTATCAAGCACAGCTCTCCTGCCTCTGCTTCTTCCTTGCTTGGCATGTTCTAAGACTGTTCAGATGCCTGATATAACCTGTTGCAATTGCTGTTGAAGTTACTCTCCTGGTAACCTAGCATGGCATTGGAGTGTCAGCTTATGGCTCAATATAATGTGCAGCAGTCGCTAGGGTGGGGCATGTCGGTGTGATGTTTGGCCCAGAAGTTCTCTTCAAATTGCCCAAATTGAGCTCTGGCATGAGCAGATGCATCTCCCTGACAGTAGGGCCAAGTTTCAATCTTTGCTGGTGATGGAATCAATGGCTGCCCAAAATGCAAACCTCTTAACTCCTCCAGTGCCCATCATTATAGGATAATGGTCTTTCCTCCCTTTTAGACTCGAGGCACCCCTTGGAAAATGCCAGCTTTTAGCTTTCACTCCTTTTTGGGACTAGAGAGAAATAATAGAGCAGTTTTTCTGTTGCAAAGAATTCAAGGCGACCACAGCTGTGGCTTTCTATTTTAAATCTCTGGGTTTATCTTATTATCATATTTACACACCTAACAGTGCTAATGTTGTGTGGCACCTTATGGCACCCTTGAAAGATACTCCAGGGCACCGTGGCACCTTGGTTGAGAATTACTGCTACAGGAAATGGCATGGGAGAGAAACCTCCATTACTTTATGAGGAAAACGGTGTACGAGTATCATGCGCATTGGCACATCGAAGCACTCCTGCAAAACACACGTCTAACTTGTACATTTAGTTATGAATATGCATGTAGTGTGCATGCATAATTACCCATGGTGGGCCTAAATTTTGCACCTAAATCTTCTGAAACTAGGGCCATGTTGTTTTTTTATCATCAGTAGCAGCCACCATCATCTGTGATCTCAATAAAGATCTTTACTCCTTTTTCTTTGCAAGGCAAAGTGCTGGGCAACTTGCAGCTAAACCTTCTCAGCAAAGTCAGGGTTTATGAAGACCCAGCTCTAAAAGCCATCTTCCTGCACAACAACTACAATTACATCCTTAAATCCCTTGAAAAGTAAGTGCATCTCTTCATAATCCTCTTGGCTCTCAAGAGGACTGAATTTTCTTTCTGGGAGGGGCTTAGTTTTGGGATTGTGACTTTAAAAAAACAACAACTCTGGTATGCTGAGTGCATGTACTTAGTGAGTTCTCTCCTCTCTGGCATTTCTTTCCCTTTCGAAAACTGCCCTTTTGAAGCATCTCTGTCCTATTGTAAACACATTATATTACACCAGAGAGTGGAGAAATCAAAGCAATGGAGAGGCCTTTGATTGTACTGAACATCTTTCATCTTCTCGGACCTAAGACTCTAACTCTTGAAAGCATTCAGCCAGGAAAGGCTTCTACCGCTAGGTTTGTTCATTTTGAAGTGGCATGGCTGGAAGAAAAAGGGAAGAAGCTTTTATCACTAACTGTAACGGGGACAACGAGTCTTACTAATGAAGGTTGGAAGGCTTGCTACTTAATTGGCATCACTGAGTGAGAGAAGCAGGGCTGGTTTATGGGTGTTTGGCTTAGCTGATCTTTTCCTCTCTTGTCAGGTCTGAGCTAATCCAGTTGGTGGCCGTGACTCGAAAGGCAGCAGAAAATTGTTATAGGGAGCTCATTGAGAAGCAGATCCAGACCTACCAGGACAGGTTAGGTGGCCTCCTTTTGTCCTTGTCCAAGTCTTTCATTACAGCTGGTCTCTCAAGCTGTAATGAAAGACTGTCCGATTTTAACGTCCAGAGCTAATAGGGTGGTGGGAGAGAACGGGGTAAAAACATTTTTAAAAAACCAGTAAAAATAATGATTTGGAAGACATGGGTGTAAGGTTCATTGTGGCAGAACGTTGGGATGGATGGAGCTGGGGGTCTTCTTGCTTTTTAGTCCTGGAAAAGGTATTGTGTACATGTCTGTCAGATTTCTTGTTGGCAAAAGTGCTGTCCATAATGTCTTCCCTCTTTTATCAATTGTAGCTGGTTAAAGGTAACAGATTACATCTCAGAGAGAAGTCTGCCCGTCTTTCAAGCTGGAGTCAAGGTGAGAGGGTGGACAAAGGATGGCTTTGATATAACAGAAGTGGGCAAAATCATTTTCTCCTCTCTGTAGAGAGATTTCTAAAGAGAATTATTCTCTACAAAGCATCAAGAGAGAGTTAATGTGGTTTGTACGTCAGATTGGAAAATCAGTCTTTGGGTTCTGTCTCTGCTGTCCCAGACTTTCTTCGTGACTCTGGGTCTCAAGTGTCCCCATCTCTACGATGGGACAAATGACACTTTCACTATTGGAAAACTCAGAGATAGTCTCATTGATGTGCTCTATCAAATGACCTGTCCAAACCCCAACATTACTCTCAAATAATATTTCAGGTGAGTGACACTTACTTAATCTTGGATACTCTGGTCACCGACATGTTTCTTCTCCTTTGGGAGGAGTCCTAAAAAATGACTTGTGAGGCAAACTTTGGTGGGGGGGTAGGTAGGAACCAGTGAGTGGGCATCAAGATGGTGCCCCATGGATGGTGAGATTCCTAAAGCCTTTTAGAAGTTCTTAAGGACAAGACCCTGAGTGTTGCCCATGCAGGCTGGTCACTCCAGGTCGAGAATATCCAAGTGCTCCACATGCAAATTAAGGGCTTTGCTGGCTTTCATTTGCATGTCTGATGAAGAACATCCTGCCTTCAAAAACTTGTCTAACTCTATCCCACTACGTAGTTGGTCTGATAAAAGAAATCTAAGAAATCTTTGCCTCACATAAGTTAAACAGGAATTTTAGCAGGTGAGCAGCAATATTGTCATTTATACTGGGAAGGACAAATACAATGTTCTTTTCTTCCTTCTTGCAGCTCAAGGACAAAGAAAGGCAGATGATCAAGGAGCGTTTTAAGGTAAGGAGCTCTTGGATGGCAGGAAAACTCGCCTTTGCTCAAAAATAACATTGAGTTTCACTATTCAGGCACAAGACACCATGTGTGTCTTGCTCAGTCATGTCCCTAACCGTTTTCTTCCGTCATGGAAAGGGATTTAATGATGGCTTGGAGGAGCTGTGTAAAATCCAGAAGGCTTGGGCTATCCCTGATACAGAGCAGAGGGACAAAATCCGTCGGGCTCAGAAAACCATTGTGAAAGAGACCTACGGTGCCTTCTTAAACAGGTGATGACCCTCTTGCAGGTGCCCAGTCCTTTCTTTCCCATTTCCTCTTGGGAAGTGCTGAGTCTTTTTTTGGACCAAAAGCAGACATGCAAACCAGAGGCAGTCCGCTGTCTTCCAAAACCATCTCCAGCTACTGCATATTGAGTGTGAGGATTCTGCGAGCTGAGCTAAGTTCACAGTTGATGTTCCCAGGGGATATTTTTTTGTGGGGGGGCAGCAGAATTCATGAGTAGCTTTATTAATACAACATATTTGACAGCCATGTTCCAGCTTGTGAGCAGAGGAGGTTACCTACCTGGTGGGCTACACACTGCAAGGTGGGATGCACCTTGCCCCACCCCCTGCCACACGGGCAACCCAGGCTCCCCATTGCCCACAGAAGGGGTACTCCGACTTCCCCCCCTCTACTGCACACTATGACCAGATCAGATACTGTACCCCCACCTCCCTGGCAGAGGGGCAGCCAGGCGGGAGCCGCCAGACCACCTGCTAACCCCTTGTGGCTGCATGTGGCTTGTGGGCTGCCAGTTAGACAGCCCTGTTCTAGCTAGTGGAAAGTTGGGTTGCACTGAGGGGTCTCTCCCCATTAATATGAATATCTGCCCTTAACCATGCTTATGATGGTTATCCTTGCTCCCAAGAGCTCCATCAGATGTCTGTCATACTAAAAGAGGCAATGTCAGAGCCTGTCTGTTACCCCTCTGGGAAGGGACAAGGAGCAGGGGGAAGCAAGGCAGCCTCTCTCCAGAAAGCCAAGTCCTGTAACCTTGGCTCCATGTAGCGCCTGCTGCTGGTCACAGGCTTCTCTTCTTTGCCCCTGGCAGGTATGGCAACGTGCCTTTCACCAAGAACCCCGAGAAGTACATCAAGTACCAAGTTGACCAGGTGGGCGAGATGATTGACAAGCTGTTTGACACATCGGCCTGAACCACTTGCCCTCTTGACCACTCCTGTCTGCAAGTCAGTGCTTTCCTGGTCTTCACAGGACCCTTTCCCTGCCCCATTCTGGTGGGCAGGGGTTATACTTGTATTTATCAGATTTATAAACATGTGAAAACACTACCTCCTGTCTGACCTTTTCCTTTTGAAAGTGGATTGCAAGGGAAGACATGGCTTTTTAAGACAGAAAATTTGGCAGTGGGGCTTTTGTTACACTCATGCTTTTCCAGATCTTTGTGCAGTTTTTAGAGGAGAAGCAAGAGGTATGAACACCCTCTCTCCTCTAAGTGAAAGGTGTTTGCTCTCACATGCTGCATGTATGGATTTGCTTGCCTCCGTGATATGCTTCTGCTGCGCTAGGTGATGTGTGTTTTTGGTATTAAAGTTTACCTTGAAGAATCTATTGGATCCCAAAGGATGCTTTTTCCCCCCCCACTACTGCATTCGTGGGCCAATGTGATGTGTTGGTCAGGGAGGATTTAAGAACGCTGGTTTAGAGTCCGAGATATTGCTCTCTGAGTTACTGCCAAGTGATTGGAGATCTCAGGATGTAGGGTAAGGCTTATACCGTTCCATTATGATGATGGCACTTATTGTATTACTAGTCAGTTGCCCATCAGGAATAACCAGGGGTGGGGAAGCATATGGGGATGGAGCCCCATGTGTCCCCCCCACCCCTTTCTGGGCCCGCTTCCCCTTTTACCTCCTACTGCTTGGGGTCCAGGCCCACTCCCCCCCTCCCAACTGCAGCAAGGGAGGACTGGGCCTGAGGGTGGGGAGAAGCCGGACTACTATGGCGGGGGAATAGCGGGCCCAGGCTGACCCAGCGGCAGTGGGGGAACGGGAGGAGCAGGCCTGGGACTGAGGGGGGAGGAGTGGGCCCAGGCCCAAGGTAGGAAGGAAGCCTGAGCTGGGGGAGAAGCCGGCCCACCGCGGCGGTGGTGGGGAGCAGTGGGTCCAGCCCGACGCGGCAGCTGCTGGGGGAGGGGAGGAGCGAGCCTCTTCCCCCCCCAACTTGGGCCTGGGCCCACTCCTCCCCCACCTCCCCACACTGCTGCCGCGGCATGCCCACTATTCCCCCCATGCATGTCAGGCCCACTCCTCCCCGCATCGCCGCATCAGGCCCTGCAGGCGATGACGATGGAAGGAGAGGGGCGGGTCAAGGCCAGTGCCATGGCCTCACCGCCCCCCCTATGTCCCCACCAGCTCCTGTTGGAACGCTGATTTGCACTCTGGCTGTTTGTCAGTCAATCGGAGCACAAATAAAGCATTACGGACAGACAGACTTAGGCTTTTATAATATTGGAGTGGGGGAGAGAGCACAATTTGCTGGTGTTGTGGGTCTCCTGCCAGTATTTAACAGCTGTTTGGAATGGAAAGACCCAGACTAGGACAAGGAAAGCTTAGTGAGATGTTCTTTAAGCTGTACATGCGACTGTACGGTAAAGTTGCTGAAATCAGGACTGATATCCTCTGTTTACAAAACAGTCACAGATGGACATTTGCTTCTCTGCACAAACACACTCCTTATCCCATATGGACCTGGTTTTACTTACTAAAATAGAGGTCTCTGTTCACTGAGGGCTTAGTGATACTGCTGAGGCTGTCAACTTTGCTAGTCGTTTGCAGATATCTGGACTGAGACCAATTAGGCTTTCTTTTTGTAGGCTGCCAAAGAGCCATCTGATAGCCGCAATTCCTGACTTCTACTGTCCTTGGCTGGCTTTCAGTTGGTGACCTAAAAGTGAAGGATTCTGCCTTTTCCCCAGCTCCCTGAGGTTTCCAGTTCTTATTGGACTAACTAAAATAACATTGATTATGTCACATAGGTTTGTTCTTTGATTAACACAACTACCTCTTCAATTGTCCCCCTTGTAGAATGGCAAGGCTACAAACAGCTGTAGCACTCTGTTAATCCCCTGTAAGAAGAGGTGCCTGGGGTTGAAAGGAGCTGTGGTGTCTACATTTGGGCTCGGATATTGTGGGGCGTACAAGCTGCAATGAATGGTCTTGGGAGATGGAGTATTGAGTCATTGTCTGCTTTATGAAATGCATCATTACATCTTTAAAAGCGTGAGTGAAGAAGAGGCAGGTTATTACTGCTAGAACTTATTAGATGTTTCCCCATGTTGTGTTGATGTGAAACTGTTTAGCCACTGCAGCCCAGTTAGTAATAGGAAGCTTTCTCCAGTGGCTACTAAAGCAAACAATGAAACAAAAAATACAAGCCAGCCTTCCTATTATGTAAGACTTTACAGTGGTCGAAGGTGTATGAACCATCGAGCTTCCACTGGATTTTCCAAGGGGCCTCAAGGAAATTGGGCCCTGATTTCTTGTTCAGCCTATAGAATCACACAGACAGAGCTGGAAGGGACCTCAAGAGGTCATCTAGTCCAGCCACCTGCCAGAGGCAGGATTATCCCTATCCAAACTATCCTCTACCAATCCATTGTCTAACTTATTAGTAAAATTGTGCAGTCAATGCTGTAACACAACTGCAAGGCACCCATATCACTCTAAACCTGCCACAGGTATGGCATGGGTACAACGTTGGCCAATGTCCTGCTGCTTTGAGGGTTGCTAAAATACACTGGAGGGATACAAGGAAGACACCTCCATCCTATTCATTCCTTTTTGGGTCCTTGCCCCTTTCATCACAGGAGACTGTTGAGGCCACGCTGGCTTCTGAAATTTCCCTTCTTGGCCTATCTACCACTGTAAGAACATAGACATGAAGGTGGTGATTGTGAGAGCAGGGTGATGTATGTAGCCTTGCATGTTTTCTGTGGAGAATGTGATCCTCCTATCCCAGCCTTCTCCCCTCTCTTTCTATACCTCCTGTTCATTGTGACCCATCCCTTTCCCTTGCACACAGCCTAAATACTGGACATGGGAATAAAGAGCAAAGTGTTAGATTTACCAGCAATGGGCTAGTCTGCCCTTTTCTTTTTGGTTTTCTCCAGTGTCATGCACCCCTTCCCCCACAGTTGCTGGAAATGATCCTCTTCAAGCTAGGACTTTTTAAATGCTTTGGGATGTGCATGTAATTCTGCCTCTTAGTTTAACCCTCATTTCTTATATTGCAGCTGGATTCCTCTTGAACTTCCATTGCTTGCTGAATTAGAAGGTGGCCTTTATTGTTTGCCCATGGTAACTTTATAAATATAGAGTTTCCATAGAGCTGAAAGCATTTGCAATATTCAGTGCTTATATAAGGGTTTTGTTTGGGAGCAAACTCATTATTCGACCAAATCCATGTTTACAGAAACTAATAAATGCTAGCATCTAATTAGGTAGCTCAGCAATGGAGCAGCCATTGTGTTAATGCTCAAAGCGATGAAAGCAGAGAATTGGTAATGGGCGGAGGGGGTGACATCGGAACTTGGTATAAAGAGGAGTGAGAGAACAATAAAGGGAACAAAGCATCGTGGAGCACCGGAAGGGTTGTGTTTTAACCCCTTCACTGCTGCAGTGCGTGTGTCAACAGGGCTTTCATTTACTTTGTTAAAAGAGTGTTGGTTGTACTGGGTCCATCTGTAGGCTCTGGGAAGGTAGGTTTCATAGATGGCATGCTGTTGTGTTCAGTGCCAAAAGTAACATTTACTTGTATGTCTGTAGATTTGTCCTATGGACCTCAGAAATTTGGGCTCATGCTGCATTAAGTGATGTACAAACTCACTGTCTACAGTATAACTAAGATATAAAGGTGGTGAAAGAACAGGTTAGGGACTATTTAGTAGAGATGCACTGATACATTGGTCCGATTATTAGATCGGCACCGATATAAAGAAAATTGGCTGTATCAGAAATTGGCCTAACGCGGCTGATTAATTTGGCTGATAAATGCCCATGCACACGCACAGGCAGCAAAGAGCACAACCCGGCAGCATGGAGAGCTGTGTGCAGCTGGTAAGTTTGTTGTGGTGGAAGGGGAGAGGGGCAGGGAAGGGATATGGGGGAGGGGCAGATCAATGCCCCCTATGGTGAGAGAGGGAGTGGGGCAGGGGCAGATGCTGCCTAGGTAAGACGGGGTGTGGGACAGCTGCGGCTCATCCAGGGGCCACCAGGGGGGTGGGGGGCAGCTCCCACCACTGCTTGCAGCACAGGAGGGCATGCGGGGGCGGGCAGGGGCCCCGGGATCTGGGCAGGGTGGGGTGGGGTGGGGCAGGCTCTTCTTGGCAGGGTCTGGGATCAGGGCAGGTGGTGGCGCTGCAGGGAGGGAAACTATGGGGCGGGGGGGACTGCAGCTACCTCAAATTTCACCATAGCCCCCACTCCCAGCGACACCACCACCTGCCCCGAGCCCAGCCCCCATTGAGAAGAGCCTGGCTCCAGTCCACATCTGCAGCCCGCCCCATGCAGATCCAGGGAACACTCTCCCCCTGTGCCCTCCTGGGGTGCATGCAGCAGTGGGAGCCGCACCCCCACATGCCCCTGGATGAGTCGTGGCTCCATCCCGCACCCCACCATGGCCTGGCTGGGCAGCCCCTGCCCCACTCCCTCCCTCATCACGGGGGGTGTTGATCTGCACCCCCCATGCCCCTTCCTTCCCCCCTTCCCTTCCACCACAACAGACTTACCAGCTGCACACAGCTGTATCGGAAATCGGATCAGTATTGGCTGATATGCCTCCTTAAAACTTGGCTATCTGTATCGGCCCCCAAAATCTCTTTATCAGTGCACCCCTACTATTTAGAAAAGCTTGATAGGTACAAGTCCATGGGGCTGGACTTGTCCATCCTCCTTGGTGATAGTTCCTCCCTTCCACTGGTTGTACGCCTCCCTTTTAGTCCTCCAGCTGGATTACTCCCCTCTATTCTGCACTTATGAGGCCGCATCTGGAGTATTGTGTCGAGTTTTGGGCCCCCCACCACAGAAAGGATGTGGACAAGTTGGAGAGAGTCCAGCCAAGGGCAGCGACAATGGTTAGAGGGCTGGAACACATGACTTGAGAGGCTGAGGGAACTGGATCTATTTAGTTTGAAGAGAAGATCAAGTGGGGATTTAATAGCAGCCTTCAAGTACCTGTAGGCTGATTCCAAAGAGGATAGAGCCGAACTGTTCTCAGTGGTGGCAGATGACAGAACAAAGGTCACTGATCTCAAGTTGCAGCAAGGGAAGTTTAGGTTGGATATTAGGAAAAACCTTCTCAGCAGAAGGGTGGTGAAACACTGGAACAAGTTACCTAGAGAGGTGGTGTTATCTCCATCCTTGGATGTTTTTAAGGCCAACTTGACAAAGCCTCGGCTGGAATGATCTAATTGGGGATGGTCCTGCTTTGAGCAGGAGGTTGGGCTAGATCTCCTGAGGTCCCTTCCAACCCTAATTTTCTATCATTCTAAGGGGAAAAAACATGAAGAAATGCATGGACCTGAACTATCTTGTCCAAGGTCACACTACAGTTTGCCAAAGCCAGAATTAGAAGATAGGTCTTTTTGTCAGACTACTAGCACCTGTTCCAGTAGTCAATGCTGCCTTCTAGTGCTGATAGCCATGTGAGGTGTGTGGCTTCCAGGTGATCAAGAAACCAGACCACAAGTTGTAAACAGCAATTTCGTGAATAGCTCTTGCTCAGTCATTGGAAATTCTTTGTCTGGGAGTATATGTCTGGGATGATTTAGACTGGGATGATTCTGCCTAGAGCAGCAGGGTTGAACTAGCTCGGGGAGAGCACTCTCCATCCCTGTAGTTCTATTTTTGAAGTTATTTTCCTGTAGCATTTGTATTGGGATGACAAAGGAAAATTCAGAAGAGACTCAGGATTCCATCAACATGTTTCTGGGGTGCGCTTACATAATACTAGATTCTAAATAATCGTTAATTAAATGGCAATAATTGCTTTAAAACAATTAAAGCAACACCCTCAGGTGTTTTTATGGCTGCTGAGTTGAATGCCTTTAATCTGGAAATCAAAGCACTGTGCAAAAAATAAGTACAAATTCCACTTTTATATAAAGGGACACTGGCATAGAGAGGTCAGAAGTAAAGCTAGGAATATCTCCTAGGTCTCCTAATGTCCATCCTGGTGGTGTATGTACTGGACTATCCTTTGGAAAGGCGGAAATGAGAGCTAATTGTATAAAGATCTGTATGAGGAACACATTCTCTCCCCTTAGCCTTGAGGGCTAACCAAAATTATGAATCCAGGACAGTTGAATTTAGTATCACAAATGTATCCCCTGCAACTTTGAAGAACACAACATATAGAATACTACTCATGACAGATCAGAGTTGGTTGCCTAGCATTGCTATAGCGGGGGAATTGGCTATCCAGACACCGGCATTGTAGATGTTTGATGTCTAGAACAGTAACATTCTCCTTATCCACCTTTATCTTTGAGTTGGTAAACTTCTCCAGGTGGCTGATCAGACTCACGTTTCCAACCAAACCAGATAGCAGTAAATATGAGATGGAAGATGATGACCAGGCCTAAGTAAATGAAAAAGAAGAGCCTATTAATGTCCACTGAAGCCTCCTTTCTTTGCTTTGTCTCCTCTTCTTTCCAGTGTCTGCAGGGTAAAGCACCAAGAGCAAATAGTGGAAAGGTGAGCATGATGATACTTCAAGAAGCTATGTAACCAAGTCTTGGTCTTGAGAGCTTTGCAATCAAACTCTTGAAGACAATGCAGGAAACAGTGACAAGTATGGCTGGAAATCAGTCAGGCTTGCCCTAGAAAGGGTTTTTAAAGAAAGAGGGCTTTAAGGAGGAGTTGTCTTTTAAATTGGCGGTTTTCTTAGGGAGAAAACATTGATTAGGGACTACACTACCCTCTGTTCCCCTTGCCCACTTTGCTATCCTATCCTATGTTGTAGACCTATATAGGCTTTCCAGCCATGCAAGGCTAATGCTCCCTGTGCAATGACCTCGGGGTCCTCTGGGCCCCCTATGCATTATAATCTCCCTTGTAATCTCCTGCCTTTTGTCTTGCTGTTGGTTGGTTTCTGGCTGACTTGGGCAGGCATGGGGGATTTCTACCCCAAAATCTCCATCTTTATCTGGGCGTGTAGACTCTCAGCTGCCAGGCAAGTTGTCATAACCATCTCAATTGTGGCAATGACCAGTAACACCAGCAGCCACTGAAGTCATAAACTGAGGAGAGAGATCCTCATGAAAGCTAGCTCTTCTGAGCATGAGCATAAAACTTCTGGGAGCCTTAAGAAGAACTAACTTTTATAATGTTATTTATAATGTTCTATAAAACAGGGGACTGCACCAGGCTTGGGGAAGGTGGCTCCAAGTCTCTGTTTTCTAATTACGCTCAATAGAGCACGTAGGAGAATTAGAAGAAATGAATCCCTAGTGTAAGTTCAATGCTTTCAGTGGCATCATTGGGGGTGAACTTGTCTTGAGGCCTTCAGTGTCTAGGAACTATGGCGTGGGAAAAGGAGACACTGGTTATCTGTCATAACCCAGGAACTCACTCCTGAGAAATACTCTGGGCTGTAGTGTCATTCCACTTTCTAATTAAATAGACAAAATCACTTAGCCCTTCACAGTTGCTGGATCACAGCTTGAGTCCTGTAGTAGTTTTGGTTATTTGGCAGTGAAAGATGGCAGGGAGCGGGGACATAATGAAGGCTCTGCTCTGAAGACAGGTTGGGTATTGTATCCAACCTTGGAGGCTGAGAGGCCAATTAATAATCTCTGATTGTAAGTCTGCTGCTTACAACCTGCCAGCAGCTGACTGTCTGTAATTACTGAGCAGAGGGTTACAGGAAGAAGACCCTGGCAGGGAATTAGCCAGGGAGGTGTGGAATATCAAGTATGCCAGCAAGAAGGTGACCATGTAAGACAGCCTGTCTGGGATAGGGAGAAAACCCACAGAAGGCCACCAGCATGAGTAACACTTGGTACAATGAGACATGAGTTGATCTGCATGCCTGTGTTTTCTATCTTCAGCTTTGAAGAACCCATGTGGGCATTTGCCAAGATCTGTGGGTAAATGAAATGGTTTGTGTGGGTCATGCCACATCCCAGTTACGCAGACGCTAGTGAGTTGGATTGCTTGCCTCAGTGTACTTTCATAGATTCATAGATGTTAGGGTCGGAAGGGACCTCAATAGATCATCTAGTCCGACCCCCTGCATAGGCAGGAAAGAGTGCTGGGTCTAGATGACCCCCAGTCTAAATCTGCTCTCTGCTAGCTTATGGCCATTATTTCTTGTAACCCCGAGGGGCCCCTTGGTGAGTAAAACCTCACCAATTCCCCTCTGCTCCCCCATGATGAATTTATAGGCAGCCACAAGGTCGCCTCTCAACCTTCTCTTGTGGAAGCTGAAGATGTCCAGGTGCCCTAGTCTCTCCTCATAGGGCTTGGCCTGCAAGCCCTTAACCATATGAGTGGCCCTTCTCTGGACCCTCTCCAGGTTATCCGCATCCCTCTTGAAGGGCGGCGCCCAAAACTGCACGCAGTACTCCAACTGTGGTCTGACCAGTGCCCGATAGAGGGGAAGTATCATCTCCTTGGCTCTGTTTGTCATGCATCTGCTGATGCATGATAAAGTGCGGTTAGCTTTGCTGATGACTTCGTCACACTGACTCACATTCATCTTGGAGTCCACTAGGACTCTGAGATCCCTTTCCGCTTCCGTGCTGCCGAGCAGGTCATTTCCTAGGCAGTAGGTGTGCTGGACATTTTTCCTCCCTAGGTGCAGCACTTCGCATTTCTCCTTGTTGAATTGCATTCTCTTGTTTTCTGCCCACCCTTCTTGGGCTCCCGTCTCGCCAAATCTCTTACTCTGCAGTGCATCATTGACTAAACGCCTGAGCTCGCTGAAGTCAGCCTTCCTAAAGTCTAGCACTTCCACCCTACTAGTTACCTTTTCCACTCGACTGCTGCATCTTAACACACACGGTGTCACCCATGTCACAAGTTTTGCTTGTCCACAGTTTGGGGTGCAGTTTCTCCAAACCCCCTGCACCTATCTTCTTGAAACTTGGCATGCTTTATGCCCTCAGAAGGGGCTAGCCTTCTTGCAAGTTTCATCCAAATCTGGCCAGAAGTGACAAAGTTATAGCCTGTTTCTACCTTCCCCATTATATCCAAGGGGCGAACCGTCAAAACGGCAAAACATTTCGACAGAACAAAACGGAACAGCCGTTTTGACTCGAAACAAAAGTCAAAACGAAACACTGTTCTGTCGAAATGCTGATCCAAACAGAACACTTCCGTTTTGCGCAGCCCTACCTGACATCTCCTGGAAGGAGCAGTCAGCCAAATCCAGTTATTCACATAGGTTCTTAACCTGCGTGCAGGGCCTTCACCAAAAGCAGGAGGTATACGGTCCCACTAAGTGAAATGCCTTACTGGACTTAGTGTTGGCTACAGGGGAGGACCTGGTAGGGGAGCTGCAGATTTGTGGTCACCTTGGGGTCAGTGACCACCAATCAGTCGAATTCACCATACAGCATAGGGTGAGTAAGATAACTAGTAGAGTGGAAGTGCTTGACTTTAGAAAGGCTAACTTCAATGTGCTCCAGAGTGTAGTCAATGATGCACTGCAGGATGGGAGTATCGGCAAGATGGGAGTCCAGGAAGGGTGGTCATTCCTAAAGGAGGCAATTCTTCGGGCACAGAGGAAGACGATCCCAGTACGAGGGAAAAGGGAGAAAGGACCCAAAAAACTTCCGTGGCTAAACAGGAAAATCCAGGGGAGCCTGAGGGCAAAAAAAAGCATATAGGTGGTGGAAGCAGAGAGAAGCTACCAAGGAGGAGTATACCTACTTGGCCCAACTTGCAGGGAGGCATTTAGAAAGGCCAAAGCAACTACAGAGCTGAGGCTGGCAACACAAATTAAAGACAACAAAAAGTCTTTTTTTAGGTATGTAGGGAGTAAAAGGAAGGCACAGGGCAGCATAGGACCCCTACTGAACATGGAGGAGCAATTAGTGATAAAGGGGGGACAAGACTGAGCTCTTGAATGAGTTTTTTGCCTCGGTGTTCCTGAACAGGGCTCAAGATAAGTTTCCTAATAGTTCTTAGTTGGGCATCAGAGGGACACCAGCCCACCAACTGTCAATGCTGACTCGGTGCAGAGTCACTTGGATGGACTGGATGTGTTTAAGTCAGCAGGCCCGGATGAGCTACATCTGAGAGTACTGAAGAAATTGGCTGGTGTCATGACAGAACCAGTGGCACAGCTGTTTGAGCGCTCGTGGCGCTCGGGTCAGGTCCTGGAGGACTGGAAAAGGGCCAGTGTGGTCCCTATTTTCAAGAAGAGGAGGAAGGAGGATCTGAGTAATTAAGGCCAGTCACTCTCACCTCCATCCTTGGAAAGGTCATTGAAAAGATTATGAAGGGTCATATTTGTGGGAGTCCAGCGGGAAAAATAATGCAGCAGGAAAACCAGCATGGATTTGTAGCAGGTAGATCATGCCTGACCAATCTGGGTTTGTTTTATGACAAGGTCAGAAAATGCTTAGATGCAGGAGTAGAGGTGGATGTCGTTTTCTTGGACTTTAGCAAGGCCTTCGATACGGTATCTCATCCTATTCTCATAAATTAATTAATAGGCTGTGACATAGGGTGGGTGGCAAATTGGCTTAGCGGTCGCACCCAGAGAGTGGTAGTAGACGGGTCGGTATCAACCTGGAAGAATATGGGTAGTGGGGTCCTGCAGGGTTTGGTCCTTGGACCTGTACTCTTCAATATCTTCATCAGTGACTTAGATGTGGGTGTAAAGTGTACTCTGTCCAAGTTTACAGATGATACTAAAATGTGGGGTGAAGTGCACACTGGAGGGTAGGGAACGATTGCAGGCAGACCTGGACAGGTTGGAAAAGTGGGCAGTACACAATAGGATGCAGTACAGCAAGGACAAGTGCAGAGTGCTGCACCTAGGGCGTAAAAATATCCAGCACACCTACTGTCTGGGAAGTGACCCTCTCAGCAGCACAGAAGTGGAAAGGGATCTCGGTGTCATAGTGGACTCCAAGATGAACAAAAGTCGTCAGTGTGACGAAATCATCAGCAAAGCTAACCGCACTTTATTGTGCATTAGCAGAGGCTTTTGATAGACTCGAGAGGGTCCAGAGGAGGGCCACTTGTATGGTTCGGGGCTTACAGGACAAGCCCTGTGAGAGGACCTGGACCTCTTCAGCCTCTGCAAGAGAAGGCTGAGAGGTGGATCTTGTGGCTGCCTACAAATTCATTAGGAGGGCGCAGCAAGGGATCGGAGATGCTCTGTTCACCGGGGCGCCTCTTGGGGTAACAAGGAACAATGGGCACAAACTGACAGAGAACAGATTTAGGCTAGATATCAGGAAAAACTTCTTCACGGTAAGGGTGGCCAAAATTTGGAATGGGCTTCTAAGGGAGGTGGTGCTCTCCCCTACCTTGGGGGTCTTTAAGAGAAGGCTGGATAGGCATCTGGCTGGGGTCATCTGACCCCAGCACTCTTTCCTGCCTAGGCAGGGGGTCAGACTCAGTGATGTGTTGAGGTCCCTTCTGACCCTAACAGCTATTAATTTTGTGTGCCAGTGGGCTGGCATTCTGATGATGGGGAACTACAAGTTAAAAACACCCATGGAGAAAACTTCTAAAGGAAAAACAGATGCCACAGCCAAGTTCACCACTTTTGACTGGTGGGAGAGATTGAGATTCTTTTCCCATCGTGAAATTCAGGCCTCGCTTTGGTATTGAATTGAATTGCCCTCAACAGAACTAAAATGTGCGTTAAGTTTTGAGGAAACCTTGCTTTGCCAGCTGAAACATTGCTTTGCACATACTAAATGGTTCCCATCCTTCATGCAAAGGTCACAGCGTTATGCTCTTTAAGTTACTCTGTCTATATTCTGACTGTTTTCACTAGGCCACTTAACTCCCTTGGGACCAGCTAATAAGGCTAATGATGAAGCCAGCCATGTTTGTCAGTGCTTGCTTTACAATCTTCTTCTACAGACCCCATCACTATAGTAACTGAGTACCTCGCGTGAATTAATTCAGCCAGTGAGATGAAGTATTATTCCTGTTTACAGCTGGAGAACACAAGTGCAGAGTAGCTGCACTTGCACGGGAGGTTGTAGTAGGTGTGGAATTTGCAGTCAGATCTCGAGTCCCAGCCCAGTCACAAAGTGGTCATTTCTCCCCATCTCCCTGGATTCAGATCTTTGTGTCCTAGGTGACTGAGCACGGAGTGGAAAGGTCAGCTCAGGGAAAGGAGGCCAAGATTGTGCGACTATAATTCAGTGGAATATGTTGCAAAATAGGCACCAAACCAGTGTAAAATCTCTCTTCCCATGTCCGCTCTTGTTGCTAATTTCTCAGAGCTTCTGTCTGAGGAGAGCCAAGGGAAGTTAAAGTGCAGTAATCTCCTTACCATCATCTTGAAGTAGGGGAGGGACACGTCTCCTGCGCTTCTGCTGCTTACATTTGTGACGAGATATTTGCGCTTGTCTTTGACAACTTCATTTTTGTGCTTGTTCTGATTCTTGAGCTTGTCCAAGGTTCTTCAGCCCCGATCAAAAGGGTATCCTACCATGCAGTGACAGGAGCAGGCTCGGAAAAATCCTTGGTGTGTTCACCCTCCGTGGATCCTGTAACATTAAAGGTAGGAGGCTGGTGTTAAGGTTGCCCAAGCCAGAAGAGAGGAGCATATTTGGTAGCTCCATCACATGGTGCTGGCTGATCAGGGAGCCAGCTAAGAAATGATGGGAGGTAAACGCAGCTGGAGCATAAAGGACAAGCAGTGAATATTTCTGTCCATAAAATAAATCAAGCCAAGAGACTTTATAAATTGCTTACACTACACATTTCTTGTTGAGAGGGTGTGCAGTCCACATTAGAGGATGACTTATTTCATTGGCATCTTGAACAAGGAAAGGCTTTTGCTTGTGTATGTTTGAGTAACCAAGGACTAAGTATCCTTCTTGAATGCCTGCTGGGCCTCCATTTTAAGTCAGTATAATCCTGCTGGTTTTGCTGGAAGCTAATGTTGCTTAGGCGCTGAAGGGTGGGTTATATTACTTCATCATTTTCAGCTTGAAAATACCACTGCTAGGACCTGACTTTCAGAGGTTTAGAAATCGGTGGGTGCACCTGGCTATTGAATCAACAACAGCCAGCAACAAGACAGCAGTCTCTACCCTGGCCTCAACAGTTCAGGGAGGGAAATTGGAGTTTAAGAATCAATGGATCCAAAATTAGCCGTCACTTCTGGAAACGTGGCTCCCCGTAACTTGTCTAAGGTTTTGCATTGAATCGACAACAGAACCGAGGCTAGAGCTGGCTTCTGTGCCTGGACGTCCCCAGACCACGCCATCAGAGCTACACCCTGTTGTGGTGTCTGTCTCAGGTGGGAAGCCTCATTCTAGTAACATGCAGGCATTGATCTAAAAGCAAAGACCCAATCATACCTGCATAAGCTGTCTCTTTATGGTGGCACAGATGGAGGGATTCCCCAAAGGAAACCAGATCGGAAGCGAGATGCCTGGGGAGTCATTGGGTTCTTATACAGCTTCTGTAAATGTGCTAGCCGATATCATAACTAGGAACAGGCAAGAGCCTCCTCATTTGCACTCTCCACAAAAGCAGTATCTGCATCTAACAATACACAGCCATTATTCTAAGTAGCCCATTAGATTTCTCCTTTTATGGACAGGTGCTCCTGGGAGTCTCACTTCCTGGCCTTTCCTTACCTTACACGGACAGTCCCACACAACTGCTTACAGAGGGACGGAAACACCTGGTACCTGTGTCTGTGCATGGTGATGTTACCAGACCATTCACCTGCATCGTGTACAGGCTCAGACGTGTGTGTTCCCCTTGTTTGTTCAGTTGCTGAATTTCTTCCCCCATCTGTTCATCGCACTTCTTGCAGGCAACTCCTGAAAGGATTGTGAAGATTTAAATGTTCGAGCAGCTGGGCTGCAATACCATTTTGAAGCCTCGTTGACTTCCAGTGGTTCTTTCATGGAAGGTAACCTTAAGTGGTGGGCTTGGTCTGTGCAGGTAGATGTTGAAAAGGTTTAAACCAGGGGTGTCCAACCCTTTTGAATGTGGGGCCGGATCATGAACTTTTTATCGCCCAGTGGGCTGGCGAGCCATATTCAAAGACCTCACAGGAAGCGGTATCACATCGCCCCCCCAAAGGAAAAGTACAGTGTTTACTTTCCTTTCCCATTGCAGCACCTTGGGCCTCAGAAAGCGGCTTGGTGGGCCGCACGGCAGCCCGCGGGCCGTATGTTGGACAAGCCTGGTTTAAACGGAGGATATTTTCAAATGAGTAGTGATTACTGCTGATAATCCATGCTTCACTAATACCAAGGGGATCCCAAGGCATTTGACAAACTGGGCCACAGCCTCCATTCCTTGCAGATGCAAGGCTCCCATGGATTTCTCTGAATGTTTCTGCTGGCAAGGAATACAGTATGAAGAGCTAGTATTGTGGCCCAAGAATACATCCATCTCTGATGCGGGATGGCAGTAGCCACCCAGCCCTCAACAGTGCAGGGAGGAGAATTGGGGGTAGAAATTCCAGGGCAATACTTTTCTCTGGGGAAAGATACAGAAAGATCTTTAATGCTTCAGTGGAGCAGAAGGGCCCTGCACCTAGCACTATTCAACTTGGCTGTGCCTCAAGGCTGAGATTTCAAAGCCATCTCGGGTGTTTGGATGACCAGGTCCCATTTGGTTTGGTTCAGCTGGACCAGCTGTAGTCTAGAAAGCTTTACTCTGCATGCAGAGTGGAGGAAAATGAGTCAGGCTTACATCGGGCTAAATTGGCATGTGCTGAGCTAAAGCTATTCTGAACTTGATCACTTCTCCTAGTCAAAGTGAACCCCAGGAGGCCGTAAAATCATCATGTCTTTCCCACCTCTGGAGTTTCCATTCCTCTTAGAGATGTGTAACACTTTGCCAAAGGAGGAGGAAGAGGACTTTTGCTACTAAGCATGTTGCTCCTACTCTAGGCTAAGTTTAGGGCTCTGGTCTCAAGGGTTTTGAGTTGGCATCTACCACTGAACACCCTGACAACTCATTTTCTTTTTTCAATTACATAATTGGGGGGGGTTTAAGCAATCTGATTGTGATCAGCATGGTGTAATGAGTTCTCTAACCCCTTGTCCTTGTAGCTGTGGGGAAGGTTGCATTTCCTACAAGCTGTGTAATGGGTTATTAAGCATTACAACTTCACCTACAGTGCAATACTGAATAGCAATAGTAAATAGAACTGTAACACCCGGCTGCTCCAGTTGCTGTGCACTATTGAAAGGTTTATATCTTTGTGCCAGTCTGGTAATATATGAGTGATAGATCCTTGTGGGTTCTCTCAAGGCAGAGGTGAGGCTCAAATGATGGAGCTGTCCTTTTATTTGTGGATGGATCCTGCGGTCCCCTATGCTACATGCTCTCTCACAGCGGTTCTGTCAACCTTTTTTGTATTGGGACCCATTTATAAATATTGAAGGCAAGCCCTGACCCTGTGCCTCTCACTCCTGACCTGCTGCCCCATGTCTACAGGCCCCAACCCCTCAGTGTGTGGGGTGGGGGAGGACTGGGGGGTCTCAAGCAGACCCTTGCAGTCTGAAACTCTGCCAGACTGCAAGGGAAAAGCCATGGTTTCCCATATTTTTCTCTTTTTAAAGGAGAATCCATTTTTAAAGTTTGTTGATCCCTTTTTAAAGTTTGTTTGTGCCCTCTTCATATATTCTTGTGTCCCACTTTTGGGTCACAACCCATGGGTTGAAAAACACTGCTCTACCAGGCTCCCAGAGAGCAAGCTGAATTTTGACAGTGACAACTGTTCTTAGGAGGTCTTCTGGGAAGCGGGTTTAGAAGAAATGAGGCTGGACCGTGTGTAGGAAGTATTAGACTGGCATTTAATTTGGAGGCACGTCAATGTGAAATGAGAGTTGATGAAACGCACAAGGGATGATGGTGTGGCCCAGCAAGCTACTATGCTCTTGAGTAGCTGGCTGTGAAACAACGTTTGTGAACAGGGTAAGTGTGCGTGCATGCACATGTGTGCAGGGAGGGCTATTTGGTTGTCTCTGCACTCTGCCTATTTGTTCACCCATGGTAGAGGCAGGATCTTCCCTACTGTAAGCCCATGTTCCTCCTTTACCAGGGGGGTGGCACCTGCTGACTCTGCTCTGCCAAGAAAGTTATTGGAACTGAGTTGAAGTCCTGACCATGTTCAAAGGGAGCAGGGCTCCTGCCTAAGGAGAAAAAAATACTAGTGGTGGTATAATGGCGATAGTCCAGGGAACAGGTGAGAACGAAGCATGACTCCTGAGGTGAGGTCCTATCTTTTCATGGACTGACTTTATCATTGGGAGAGGGGTTGGACAAGCTTTTGGTAAAGGCAGATCCCAGTCTTTAAGCAAAGACTCTTTGGAGAAGATTAGAGCCTTGAACTGCTGGAGCACTGGTGCCCAGCGAGGGGGCCTGTCCACCAAGAAATCTGTTGGCAATTTCCTTCCTTAACATCTTTCTCCCTCATGCCTCAGGCACATTTCAGGGACAAGAAGCACCAGCATATACCTTGCACTCATTGCTGGATGAGGCAGAGATGAATGAAGCAGTCAAAAGTGCGGTAAGGTCATGCGGGACTTGGAGGTGAGCTGAGTCTTGGACCCCCAGGTCCGGGGCCATGTTTCTACTTCCTGGCAGTACTCCTGAGCCTCAGCCTCTCGCACACCACAGCTAGAGGGGCTGCCCAGTCCTGAAGGGCTCTTTGTGTTTCTAAATACAGGGCACTCTGGAGTGCGCCATTACGGGGAGAGAGTGCTGATGTACCAGGTCATATGCAGGTGTGGATATGCACTCCCCCAGATGGATCAGAGTTTGAACTGGGGCTGGAGAAGCGTGTTCTCTCCTTGACTCCAGCTCTGCCTCTACAGTTGTGTTTCTCAGTGGACCTCGTGACTGGTAAGGAAGTCACAATGTCTTTGTCATCTGAAGGGACACCCTGAGTGGGCCGGGTGACCTAACAACAGGGGCGCCTTACCTCTGGGACGTACAAGGAGAGAAGCAGAACCTGAATAGATGCATGTAACAAAGCTGTTTTCATTGCAGGTACAGCTGGGATGTCAAAGCACCCACTTGAGACTGCCATTCCCTGCCCTACTAGTAAACACATTACTGCTGGGGACCCTCTGTTCCCTGGGCACAAAGGCAGGAACACCCACAACAATGAGTTCATTAATTCACCTGACCAAGCCTGGCTGCAGCCAGTCAGTTCCCAGGAACTTGCGTGGTTTCTACTTAACTCTGTACCAAGCAAATGATAATGTAAGACTCGGTAGCTGATACTCTCTGGGTTGGACCCAATTCAGACCTCGCACATGGGGTGCTGGCTTCTAATCAGCTGCAATGTCACCAAAGCAGAAGGAGCTGCAGTCCCTTTTGACCCAGCACTCACCTGCCTCCGTGCTTGTCTTTGCAAGGTCTCCCTGTGCCCTCTGATTAGCATTTTAGCTTCTCTGTTTATTCTGGAGAGCTGAGTGGCACTGGCATGTATCTTGCTAAGTAGAGCTCTTCGGCCAGTTATTTTTTGGCCACCCTCCTGTCTGTGATACTGTTGTTTTTCCCTGCTTTTGTTAGGCTGCACCTGCTTGATGTCCCTATAACAAGTGCAGCTCTTTTGACGTGGTTTTTGTGAAGCACCTTGTAGACCCCTTGGTTAAGCTCTGTGGTGTTGGTGGTAGCAACTCGTGCTGCTATGTAGGCATGGTCTGTGTTGTGGGGGCAGGAAGGGTGGGATGGGGAGCTTGGATGATTAGCCAAGCTCAGCTTCTCTCTCCATGATTGCCTCATGCTGCAAAGAAAGAGACAAGGAGAGGAGAGCAAGAGAAACGCTTGCTCTGACATCTAGGGCACCTATACACATGCAGCAAGGCTGCTCTAGCGTGCTGTAATTACAATGTATCTGAGCATACTTGATTACTTGAGTCTGCTGGAGTGTGGTAATTACTGCGCTCCAGTAGACTCCACCGTCATGTTTGACGGGCTTTACTTAAAGCACCCCCACTGCCATTTTTCAGCATGGGGGTGCTGGTGCATGAGACGCTCTGAGAGCCACTCTAATTAAAGCACCACCCCACCCCACCCCACCACCACCACTGCTGGAGCACATGTATAAATGCCCTATGAGCCCCAGTAATGGGTTGGTTAATCTGGACCTGACCATCATGAATCTCTGGGGGAAAAAATGTTTTGCAGTAGCCTCAGAGGTGATCTTTAATGAGGTGAAATGGATTTATGGCCAATTTGTTTTTTCTGATTTAAAAAAAAAAGGCAGGACTGACTGCACTAGGAGAATGAGGCCGTGTGGTTTTTAAGGCTTATTTTTTTTAAGTTTCAGAAACTGTTGCATCTGCTCTTCCCTGCAGGACTTCTGGAGTGGGCAGCATCAAAGGGAAAGTAAGTGCTGAGCATCTAAAAGCTTGCGTGTCCTAAAGCACTGTCTAATCCGTTAACTCGTAGCACTCCATCATGTCTGATGAACTCTTATGGTGATATCAGGGGCCATGGCCTTTCAGGTTGGGAGTGCTAGACTGGTGGATGAGCACGTGGCCTCCAGTTTCTAGGATAAGTCCCATGGACAAGGGGCAAGACTGCCCTGAAGACCAAAACAAGAGATGCTGTGTCCCTCCCTCGTGAGCAGCTGCAAGAAAAGGTGGGTTGTGTATATCTTATTCTGTGTTTTTGTCCTGGCCTCTTACCATGTGATTTGCACCATGCCAGCTTCCCACAGGCCTGTTGGGGCAAATTCCAAGGTGCATAAAGACAGGGTGTAAATTCTAACTTGGTCAGGCGAGGTGAATAGTGTGGCATAGGCTTCTTCTCAGTTACTGAGACTAAACAATGTCAAGCCTTGCTCCTATCAGCAGGGCTAGAGGGGAGTGAGAGATGGAGAGCTGTTCTAGCTTCTGTGCTCTGATACCATGAGGATGGGCAGCAGGTACAAAAACCTCAGGAAGACAGAAGGTTGTTGATGGCAAGTGATGCCTTGTCCCATGGAAGGAGCTGTCTTCCAGACACCAAAGCCATTAAATACAAAGCAGGGGACCGTATTTTCTGTTCGTAGTATATATGTGTTCGTGATGGGAGAAATGGCCTCTCCATAATCCTTGCTGTTATAAAATCCTCCCTGAAGGTTATCTAGCAAATAACCTCGCTTCCCCGCCTCCCCCTTCAGCCCCTGTTTCACTTGGGCTTTGTTTAACTGTGAGGGGAAAATGTGCTGTAGATGGATTAGATTCCTAAAAGCCCTCTGCCAGATGAAGTGTATATTGATATGGAACCAGACCTGCTTTTAGAACAGCAGTGCCTCTTTGTTCAAAGCTTACCCTTCTTTGGGGTTGGAGCAGGAGAGGCAGAGAGAGATGCACCCGACTGTTGCAGATGGACCTGATTGCTCAGGCCTGATCAAACATTGCTCAGTGTAATTGCATCAGAAACTCTTGGGCTTTTAAGGTAAGGAATGTCTTCTCCATGCGCTAAAGCATGCTTATGAATGGTGGTCATTGAGTCCAGCCTTGTCAGCGATCCAGGCTGGGAGCAAGGTAACTTGCAGGCACTGGATTTCACAAACGATTTTTTTTTTCCCCCCTCCCTCAAATGATCTATACTTTGATAAGTTTTTTAATGCTGGAGGCAGTACAAATACAGCAACTGGAAGCCAGCCAGCTTGAAGAAACTGAGCAGAGAAATGTACCAGGAATGGAATGGACAAACAGGACTAGAAATCTGAATTGACCTTTTCTTGCCTTCCTTTGCTTACAAGAAGTTGTTTGCTTTGCATAGCACAGTGTTCCCTGGTTTACTTTCAGTAACTGGTTTTCCTTTTGCTTAATCAGACAAGCTTGTGGCACACAGGAAAGGCCAAGGCGTGCCCTGGTAGATTTTTTTTTTTTTTTTTTACCAGTAAACCTCTTGGGATAAAATAGAACCAATGAAAAGGCCTTGTTGGTCATAATTGGGATTTTCTTGATACCAGAGTCCAACTTTTCCCTGCCCTATCTTACAAGGGGACTTGATGGACCAGAATAGAGTCCATAAGATGTCTCCTGATTCAAATCAAGTCTGATAATAACTGACCGATGACTGTCCTGTGGCCTGTAAGAGATGAGTTGGGTTTTGAATTTAAAGTCTCCATGTCCTAAACCAATCCTGCCATGTGCTACAACCCTTTGGAGATGGGCAGAACTCTTCTGCTGACTCCCTGTGGCAGCCAAGACTAGGTGAGTTCCACCATCCATAACCCCAGAGCAAAAGGATGTTAGGATCTGAGGCAAAGGGAACTTGGGATGTGGATGGAGCAGTCCTGGAAAAAAGACCTATGCAGAGCCAAGCACAAGAAACTGCTTGCGCTGAGGTTTGTTTTGCTGCTTGTATTCAAGTTTATCGTGTGGGATTAGGGGACTGACACCAAGGGTCTCTAAAGGTGACCTCCCCAGGTGTTATCCCCCATTGACAAATATGATCTCACAAGCCACTTGCTCATGTAGTTATAGAATCATAGAAAATGTGGGTTGGAAGGGACCTCAGGAGGTCATCTAGTCCAGCCCCCTGCTCAGAGCAGGATCATTCCCAACTAAATCGTTCCAGCCAAGGTTTTGTTGAGCCGGGCCTTAAAAACCTCCAAAGGATGGAGATTACACCACCTCTCTAAGTAACCCATGCCAGTGCTTCATCACCCTCCTAGTGAGAGAAGTTTTTCCTAATATCTAGCCTAAACTTACCTTGCTGAAACTTGAGGCTGTTGCTCCTTGTTCTGGCATCTGCCACCACTGAGAACAGTCTAGCTCCATCCTCGTTCAACCCCCTCCCCTTCAGGTAACTGAGGGCTGCTATCAAATCCCCTCTCAGCCTTTTCTTCTCTAGACTAAATAAGCCTGGTTCCCTCAGCCTTGCCTCAGAAGTCATGTGCCTCAGTCGCCTAACCATTTCCATTGCCCTCTGCTGGACTCTCTCCAACTTGTCCACATCCCTTCTGTAGTGGGGGGCCTGAAAATGGACGCGGTACTCATGTGTGGCCTTACCAGTGCTGAATAGAGGGGAATACTCACTTCCCTTGGTCTGCTGGCAATGCTCCTACTAATGCAGCCCAGTATGCCATTAGCCTCCTTGGCAACAAGAGCACACTGCTGACCCATATCCGGCATATTGTCCACTGCAACCCCCAGGTCCTTTTCTGCAGAACTGTTACATAGCCAGCCAGTCCCTGGCCTGTACCGGTACATGGATTCTTCCATCCTAAGTGCAGGACTTCACATTTGTCTTTGTTGAACCTCATGAGATTTCTTTTGGACCAATCCTCCAATTTGTCTAGGTCTCTCTGAATCCTAGCCCTACCCTCTGGTGTCTCTATTACCCCAGCTTGGTGTCATCTGCGAACTTGCTGAGGGTGCAATCCATCCCATCTTCCAGATCCGTAATGAAGATATTGAACAAAAGCGGCCCCTGGGGCACTCCACTTGATACCGGCTGCCAACTAGACCTAGAGCCATTGATCACTACCCATTGATCCCAACAATCCAGTCAGCTTTCTATCCACCTTACAGTGCGTTCATCTGACCCACACTTTGTTAACTTGCTTGCAAGAATGCTGTGGGAGACTGTATCAAAAGCCTTGCTGAAGTCAAAGTATATCACATCTACTGCTTTTCCCGCATCCACAGAGCCAGTTATCTTGTCATAGAAGGCAATGAGATTGGTTAGGCATTACTTGCCCTTGGTGAATTCATGCTGACTATTCCTGATCACTTTCTTTTCTTCCAAGTGCTTAGAAATGGATTCCTTGAGGACCTGCTCCATGATTTTTACAGGGACTGAGGTGAAGCTGACTGGTCTGTAGCTCTCTGGATTCCCCTTCTTCCTGTTCTTAAAGATGGGCACTCTATTTGCCCTTTTCCAATTGTCCAGGAATTCCAACCGATTGTCGCATGTGTTCAAAGATAATGACCAGCGGCTCTGCAATCACATCAGCCAACTCCCTTGGCACCCTTGGATGCATTGCATCCAGCCCCATGGACTTGTATATGTCCAGCCTTTCTAAATAGTGCCAGACCTGTTTTTTCACAATTGAGGACCGCTCACCTTTTCCCCAAACTGTGCATCCCTGTGCAATAATCTGGGAGCTGACCTTGCCTGTGAAGACCAAGGTAAAAACTTGGTTGCTTCCCCCATTCAGTAAGGGACCCACACTTTCCCTGACCTTCCTCTTGTTGCTGACATACTTGTAGAGACCCTTCTTGTTGCCCTTCACATCCCTTACTAGCTGCAACTCCGATTGTGCTTTGGCCTTCCTGATTTCATCCCTGCATGCCCAAGCAATGTTCTTAAACTCTTCCCTAGTCTTCTGTCCAAGCTTCCACTTCTTGTAAGCTTCCTTTTTGTGTTTAAGGTCACCAAAAAGTTATCTGCTAAGCCAGGCTGGTCACCTGCCATATTTGCTATTCTTTCTGCACATTGGGATGGTTTGTTCCTGTGCCCTCAGTAAAGTTTCTTTAAAATACAACCAGCTCTCTTGGACTCCTTTCCTTCTCAGACTGGCTTCCCAGGGGATCCTGCCCATCAGGTCTCTGAGGGAGTCAAAATCTGCTTTTCTGAAGTCCAGGGCCCTTACTCTGCTGCTCTCCTTTCTTCCCTTCCTCGGGATTCTGAAATCTATCGTCTCATGGTCACTGCTGCCTAAGTTGCCATCCACTTCTAAATCCCCCACCTGTTCTTCCCTGTTTGTGCGCAGCAGGTCACAAAGAGCACGGCCTCTAGTTGTTCTCTCCAACACTTGCACCAGGAAGTCGTCTCCAATGCTCTCCAAAAACTTCCTAGATTGCCTGTGCACTGCTGTATTACCCTCCCAACAGATGCCAGGGTGATTGAAGTCCCCCATGAGAACCAAGGCCTGTGACATGGAAACTTCCATTAGCTGTCTGAAGAAAGCCTCGTCCACCTGATCCAATGGTCTATAGCAGACGCCAACCACAACATCACCCTTGTTGCTCTCCCCTCTAACCCTAGCCTAGATACTTTCAATAGGCCTATCTCCAATTTCATTCTGGAGCTCTGAGTAGTCATGCAGCTCTTTATACATAAAGTGCAACTTCTCTTCCTCTTCTCCCCTGCCTGTCTTTCCTGAGCAGTTTGTACCCATCCATGACAGTGCTCCAGTCATGCAAACTCCCACCATGTCTGTTATTCCAGTCACATCATAGCCCCATGACTGCAAGGACTTCCTGTTCTTCCTGCTCGTTTCCCAGGCTCTGTGCATTGGTGTACAGACACCTGAGCTAACTAACTGATTGCCCTGCTTTCTCAGTAAGAATAAGGAGGCCTCCTCTGTTGCCCCTCTCCTCTTGTGCTTCTTCCAAGTCGCCCACTTCCCCATTTACCTCAGGGCTTTAGTCACTAGGTTACCGAGCCTGTCTGCGAAGATGCTCTTCCCTCTCTTCGTCAGGTGGATCCCAACTCTTCCTAGCAATCCTTCTTCTTGAAACAACATCCCATGGTTGAAGAAGCCGAATCCCTGCTGTCGACACCCCCTGTGCAGCTATGCATTGATATGGAAGATGCACCTGCTCCTGCCTGGGCCCTTCCCCTTGACTGGAAGGATTGAGAGCACCACCTGTGCTCCCATCCCCTTCACCCTTGCACCCAGAGCCCTGTAGTCACTTTTGATCTGCTCAGGGTCACCCCTGGCAGTATCATTAGTGCCCACAAAGATATGCAGCATGGGATAGTAGTCAGAGGGTTGGACGAATCGCAGTAATCCTTCCATGATAGCTCAGATGCTGGCAGCAAGCAGCAGACCTCCTGCTTTCAGACCTCAGCAAGCAGCAGACCTCCCAGGACAACAGGTCAGGCTGGCAGATAGATACCTCGGTCACCTGCAAAAGGGAAACTCCAACCACCACCACCAGTTTCTTTCTCTTTGTGGCAGTGGTCTTTATCCTCCCCACCTTGGGGATTCCTGACGTGGCCTTTGCCACCAGTGGAACGTGCTCCTCCTCTGTTGCTGGCGCTCCATATCTGTTCTCCAGGCAAACCACTGCAGGAGGACTGATGATAACTTCTTGCTGCCAGGGGCCACAAGATTCCAGCTTCTACCTTCCTGAGGGTCCGTGCCCTCTTCCTTTTCTAGCACCACCTCTGGCAGACTTTCTTCCACAGTCCTGGAGGTTTCCTCCAGCATGGAATCTATGAAGTCCCCGTGGTGGAGGATGCTTCAGAGCCTTGCTACCTCCTCCTGTAGCTCTCTTGCCTTCTCCCTGGGGGACATAACCAGAAGGCACCACTCACGTTGCAGGCATGCTGCCACCCGGCTGACGCTGGAAGGAACCTGCAAGTCACAGTCTGCACAGCGCCAAACCAGGACCTGGGTGGAAGCCTTGACGATGTGCAGTCCTGCCTGGACAGACACCTCAGGTGGAAGCAGAGGAAGAGGCTGGAAGTGGCAGTGGCTCTGGGATTGTAACGTCCTCCAGCCATCTCCCTGGGTCTTCTAATCTGCTGCCTCTCACTTCCTGCCTCTCTTCCAGAACAGACCTTCCCTAGCAAACTCCTCTGTAGCTGGCCTGTTTGCTGGTCCTTGATCCTGAAGGCTTCTTTTTCCTGCAAATGCCTTTCTTCTCGGCAAGCTTACAGTGAAGGAATGTGTGAAAGTTTCCAAGAAAACTCCCTCGCAAACTCCCCCTTGCTCTGGACTCTAGTTAAACAAAGGGATGAAGTATTGGTCTAGCTGCTGAGTTTTAGTTGCTATGGGGTGGCAATTGTTGATCCTTCTGGATCATGATGTTTGCATGAGGGGTCACCTAGACCAAGGGTTGTCAACCGCGGGTACATGCAGGCGGGGACAGAGCACCGGCACACACTATCCCGCATGCCGTGCAGGCACCACCCACCTGGCTGGACACACGGCAGCTCCTGATGCTCTGCATCCAGCTGCACACCACTCTTCCCTCGCCCCCCGCTCGGCATCCGGGGGTGTGCTGCTCCATGTCCAGCTGCCGGGGGGTACAATGATTCAAAAAGGTTGAAAACCTCTGACCTAGACTTTTGATGCATATGCCTAGGCAGGAGTTTTGGAGGAGTAGAGGCTGCCCAGACCTTTAGGCCACTGAGCAGGATCCAAAGGCCAGACTGAGTGCAGAAGTTTGGTGCCTCCTTGGCTGTATTTGTATAAGTATCCAGAAATTGAACCCGGGTCCCCTGTGTGGCAGATAAGGATGCTACCACTAAACCACAGGGGACTGTAATAAAGCTATGTATATTAGTCTCAATTGCACATAAAAAAAAGAATCTTATTTTACAGGCTCCCCTTCAAAGACTGGGGCAGCAAACTGACCTGTGAACTGCTTGCAAACTGTCCTGTTTGCTTCTCCCTGGTTGTCTGGAGTGTCTCCTTGTATACCTCTCCTGGGTCTGGACTGGCTTAGGCCCCTTTGTTAAGGCCTTTTGTCACACCTAGGCAGAAATCAATCAGCCTACTCAGCTGCTCAGAGCACAGACCCAAGCGTATAATCTACCAAACAACCCTTAGCAAGCCAACCACACAGGCAACTCTGGCTCACTTACCTTTCCAGAGCAGGCTCTGGTGCCTGGTTCCTCTTCTCCTTCCTCCTGTTGCTCCCAGCAAACTTCTTGCAAGCTGTCCTGTTTGCTTTTCCCTGTCCGTTGGCCTTAGGAGACTCTTCCCACTTCCCAATAAGAAATGAACTTACCCTATTTCCATTTCAACACTGGAGAAAGAGTCAGCCTGTTGAGGTAGGTTTGAATTTGGGAAACTCAGTTCAGACATCCCTGGGTTCTGGTCCATCTTAAAATATTCTCAGTCACTTTAAATAAAAGAGGATCCTGGTCCTTGAGTGTCCTCAGATATAAATGTGCGATGAAATCAAGGAGAGAATTTGGTGCAATGAATATAACATGTCTGTATAATCTAAAGAGACTCTATCCCTTAAAAGAATTTAACTAAAGTGCAGTTCCAATATAATGACCTTTCCTAGACTGAGCCTCTCAAAACTCTGATGGAAAATTAATTTATTCTATTTATTTTTTCCCTTCCAAGTTGAATCTGCTTTTATTTAATGCCAGATAGTATGATTGAACTTTCAATGGGGCTCATTTAAAAAAAAACTTCTAGAATTGATTGAATTAGAGCCGCCTTCCCCACATTTAGCTAGATAGATGCTTGAATCTGAGTGTCATCAGCTAAACAACAACAGCATCACTCAACAGCTCTTACTTTTTGGCTGTAACGTCCACCATTATAGATTTTATTTTTATTTTTTTAACCAGCCTATTTTTTAGAGCTGAGCCTGGTTTGACAGCTGTCAAGAGAAATCAACTCCTCCATAATAGATCATAAATGCCTAACATGTGCCTCAAACCTTTAAGGCCTGGAGTAACCACTGCCTATGCCTCTAGAGCCCAGTCATCTGGGGGCTGGCTTGTTAGAGACCAGGGAGCCAGCTGGGATGGCAGTGGTTCTGCAAGAGGTAGGGGAAAATGTGGATGTACACCTGCCTTTGTGATCCCCTGCTGGGAACCAGGTCAGCTACTGGTACAACTCGGAGCAACCCCAGGGCTGCTCTGACTTTTCACTAGCTGGGGATTATCAGAGGCACTGCAGCTGTGCCCCTGAGCTACACTATTTAGGATAGCTGTAGCTAGTGCCAAGTGTTTAGCTGAGAGTGCAAGCTGGGTGAGAACAGGGGCTTGTTCACACCTAGGTTAAAATGGCAGCAGCTTAGTGGCAGGTTTTGAACTGACCCCAATGACTATCATATTGCTCCTCCCTCAGACCCCATGGCACTGTCCAGTGACCTTTAGTAAAAGTGAGGTCAACTCTCTGCAAAGTCCCTCGGCTTTAGAAAATGACCTTCTAAAACAAACTGCTGCCTTTACGTGGAGACAAATGATTTGTTTGGTTTATGGCAGCTTTCCCTTCTTACTCTATGCTGTTCTTAACTTTTCCCTTATGACTCCCTCCCATAGTTTCCTCTGCTAGTCTGCCTTCAACCGCCCCATCACATAAGTAAGGATTAAGCAGCAATCTGCTTTATGTGTAGTCAAGAGAGGAAGAGCCTTGACATTTTTTTCTAAACGATAGTCTTATTATGCATCTCTTGTCCAGGTGAAATAAAATTCCTTATTAACTAAATGTGTTTTTATGACTTTGTTTCTCATTTGAAACTCATGGGGAAAATGTGGGTAACCTTTTCAAGCTCAGAAACCTGCGAAAAGGAGACTTGCACAAATAGGCTGAGCGTTCCTGCCTCTGTGAATAGGAGCTATTGATTCAGTAAGCTGAACCACTGAGAGGGCAGCAGTGATTTCCTGTGACTTAACAACGTGTACCACAGCACTGGCTGCTGTGATTGCTCTATTTCAGGGTAGGTCAGCTTGTCCGTCTCTCAAATGCCTGTAGCGCTGGGTTCTTCCTGAAAAATATGGGGTGAGCCAAACCCTGGGGTGTTTTATCTGTTCTTATTCAACCAAATTTGAGAGAAAAGAAATCATGCCTCCTCCCCATCCCTCAGATAGAGGGGAACTTGTACACGGCCTGAACTCCTCCAGGGCGAGAAGGGTTCATGCTTCTGTAGCATAGCCCCAGCCTGCCCCTAGCCCCCCATTGATCCAGCGCTCAGTGAATGGGTGAGGGCCAGAACAGGAGGGTATACGGGCCCTTGCCCTGCCTGATCAACAAGAAATTATGTTCATATGGGTAGCGGAGTCCAAAGGTCCAGCCAGTCCCTGAGGTTACCATGCTTAAGGCACACCAGTTTCTATTGCTGGTGGGGCATGAAAGAGCAATGTAGCTGCCTTTTGACTCCAAAGTTTCAGTGAGCAGGTGCCTGTTTACAGCTGGGCTGGCACGAAGCCGCCTGCAGCAGGAGTGTAGAGCAGGGCTCCCACTCAGGCCTGGGAAGCCCCAGCAAGATGCCATCACCATTCTGCCCCTGCACCCCAGCCAGACAGGTAGGGTCTGTATTAAATTTCTTGAAGCTCCTCCAGTGCTGGGGAGTCCCAGGTCAGTTGTGGCATCACAGGGGACAGGGTGCAGGGCTGCACTGTGCAGCATAATGATGGGTGAAGTCGGCATGTGCCCTCAGCTGCAGGGTTTGCTGCAGGTGTCCATGTATGTGCTGGCCAGCCAGTCAGCTTGCTCATGCTCCTCTGGGGCATCAGAATAGCCCTTGCTGCTCAACAGCACATCCACACATCCACTCCCTTTGTGCCAGGGCTGTGCTGACATGGGATTTGTACCAAGATAGGGTGGAACGTGGCAGCACTATTGGGAGGCTGCACTTGGTCAGGAAAGGAAGCTGATGTTGGCAACTTGACATAAGCCTTGGAAACCCTGTAGCATCTTCCTGCATCTGATATGAGGAGAGAGGCTATGGTCCTATAGTCAGAGTTTTTGCAGATGCTGGGGACCTGGGTGCAGTTCCCCCTGCTCCACCACAGCCTCCTTCTTGTACAAGTCCATTATCCTTCATGCATCAGTCCTGATCTAACCAGTAGCAGGTACTTGGGTATTAGGGCCATGAGGGCTAGGAAAGTCTCTGTGATAGAGATGGGTTGATATTGAAGTGAGAGACTGAACAGAGGGTGCTGGAAGAGGGATACATGCAGGCTTCCCATGGAGCATGTTGGGGCAAATGTTCTTCTTATGACCAGCTCTTCCTTACTCTGACTGGAGCACCAAGGCAGCGCAGCAGATGGGCCTCTGATTACTGGCTTGTCCCATTGCTCTACTCCGTGTTTGAGGGATGCAGCTACACATTAAGTTTTAAATCACCAGGGAATTCTCTCCAATGTTTCAAGGAGCCTTGGCAGCACACTTCCCTCCCTGATTTGATGTTAAGTGCGTGGTAATAGCACACCCAGGCATTGAGAAAGGAGCTGCATGACAATTTCTCTTTAACTCTGGAGACCTCATCAGCCTCTACCTTAACACCTCAGCTAGGGATATTTATAGGAAGGTGATGCAGTGCATATATTCAGCTGCCCACAATGTTGTCGGAGGCCTAGAGGCTAGTCAGCTAAGTCTGGTAGTCAACATCTTTGTGATGATTAGCTATTAGCTTCAGTAACCAATGGAGGCGGCGAAGCCTTTTGGTCATTTGTCCTTCCTGAGGCTGATGCTGGCTTGTTTTTTGAGAAGAAGGCCCCCGAGTAAAAGCTGGCAGAGCAACTGTAATTGTTGCTGTGCCCCCATGCCCTCGTTCTGACTGGGGAAATGGATGCAGCCATAATACTGAGGAGGCCTTGCGGCATTTGGGCCCCTTGTAGTGTGCTTCGAGGTGTTCAGCTGGAAGGTCTTAGAGCATGGAGAAGAGTTCATTACTCGCGGTAATCTTAGGGGGGAGCTGCCTCAGTATTTTTGTTGGCAAGCTCCTACTGAAGAACATATTAGACCACTTTTATTTCACAACCCATCAAAGATTGCCCAAGCACGAAACGTGGCTTTCTGTGCCTCTGTTTTTCCATCTGTAGGCAGGAAGGTCATGTTTTCCTATCTCTGATGGGGGGAGGGAGGTTGTGAGGAATAATGTTCATAGGCATCCATGAGGATGAAAGTCAGAGTGTTATCATCACAAAGACTAAGATTGCCCAAACAAGCCAGGCAATTCCCATGGTGAATGCATGGCAACTCTGACCAAAGGCCTTGCACTTCTTTGGCACTTCAGCCCCAGAGGCCCAGTCAGCGATGTGGGAGTCTGAGCAAGAAACAAGCCCTTGCAAAGCCCTTACAAGAGGCTTGTTCCTCCTTCAACTTTTCTCCAACCAAAAGACTCCCCCAACCCTTTTGAAGGGCACCCTGCCCTAAATTCCCTGTCCAGGGTCCTGGATAACCTCCCATGCTACTTGTAGGCTCTCCTGCCCTCTCTCCATGAGTTTGCTTGGACTTTGTGTCTGACCACCCCTTGCTACTCTGGCTTGTACAGCTGGGGAAAATCTCCCGGGGTCAAGTCCTTGATTACTTGAAACCAGGCAGGGTCTCCATAGCCTGGCACCCTCACTGTGCACAATGCTTCCCTAGAGTTTCCCTCACAGCCATTCCCCCAAACCCATCGGGGAGAAAAACAACTTTAAATGGTTCCGACTGGGAACAAATTACTCTCCCTCCACCCCCCACATGCTCACACAATTAACGTGTAGGGCGCACTGCTGGGGTATATTAGTGGGACCAAAAGCCTAACCAGATTGTTTTAAAAAATACCAGCAACATGCCTAAGAACATCCGCAATTACCTTAGACAAAATGAAAGGTCGTAGGTGATCTAAATCCTCATGCCCCAGGGAATGAGTTGGCCACTACACATCTGCAATCAAGAAGAAACTCCCCCCATGATCATATTGCTCCATAGATGCCTACAGAGGAAGGAGGAAGTTCCCTTTTGAAAGCAGGGGTGTTGGACTTGCTCGGTACGGCAGGATGGATCCAGACCACAGGTCTTTCTGCAGTCCAATGACCATTGAGGAGCGGTGGCATTAATCCCCATGGCTGCTGGATCTTTTGTTTGCTGCTCGTGCTCCCCACACTTTTCCCCTATTGTAATTTTAGTTGACAGGAGTGGCTAAAAACACTCATTTTGGCAGCAGGTAAGGGAGTGGGAGATGAGCAGAGTTAGCTCCTTGAGTCCCAGAGCCATGTGAACATGGCAGCTTCAGCAGCTGTAGAGATTACCACCACTGCCTCAGGAGCTCCAGCAGCCATGACATAAGCCCTGCAGGCTAAATACAAACCATAGAGGTGGGTAGTCCAGCCTGTGAAAAGCCCTATAGCCCCATGGGCCCATACGTTAGACACCTCTGCTCTAATACGGACCTGAATGGGTCTGGTCCATGCCGTGGTTACTTATCCTCCTAAGAGCAAAAGTAAAACTAGTATCACTATCTAAAGTAGCAGCGGATCAGGTTTCTAAAGGTATTTTGATACCTAAAGAGGTAGGTTGGTGGGGGTGTGTCTTGGACTTTTCAAAATCTTAAGCAACTGTAGAACTGAGCTCCTACTATTGGTCTAAATCCATTCACACCCAAACTAAATTTGAGCTTCTCCGTGCAAGCACTGGCTGGCTGGCGGGAACAGAACAGTGGGAGGCAGCAGGATGCACTGAACAGGCTTTCTCGCCATGTGGTTGTTATGGCAATGGCAGTTTTGGGGTCTGCTTGGGAGGCAGCATGCAGCAAGCTACATTTGTTGCTCTGTATTACAGCAAATCGATAAATGAGCAGCAGCCTTCGTTGAGATTGAGCCAGGGAAGGCGTTCGGGAGAACTGAATGGCAAAGTGGCTTCCTGGAGCACGATTGATCACCAAAGACCTGTCAGCCCTCGGAGCTGTAAACAACTCAGATGGTTGTCTGTGTTTGTAGGGAGGGCTTCAACTATACACCTACCACTGGAACGGCCATGGCCAGCAGCTGCACCAAAGAACACCTCACCCGGTTTGACCTCAAGACAGATTTTTAGAGTCAATCTCTCCCCTCTTCAAGGTGCAGGCACCCCTCTGCTAAGCATCCCACAGCATTCACCTCCTAGGGTTGAGCATACAGGTCAGGAGTACTTGCACATGAGACCTACCCAGAGTTTGACAAAAGAAGGCTAACTTCTTTCTTCTTTTCTTCTGAGCAGGGGAAGGACCTGAGCTCCTAAGTTTAGATTCTGGGAGGGCAACAGGGCTAGGCCAGCTGTAGTCAACTAAATCTTTCCTTCAGTACATAGGGAAAAGTCTCGGCTCTGGGCAGGGTAGCCTGATAATGAGAAACAGTGTTCATTGCGTGGAGGCAGGTGTGGCAGAAGGCCACCTTTCTTTCTCCCCAAAAACTGCTCTGTGACAATTTGATTAGGATGGGCCCAGCAGAGGAGACACACCTTTACCCTCTCTCTTTAGGTAACCTGAGCAGGACACATTCCTGACGGAGGGGGCAACCTGCTCCCTCTGCCTACATGACTGGTATCACATACCGGGGTGAGGGTCTTCCTCCCGGGTGGGCTAGAGACTGCCAGTCTGCCTGGCAACTAGTGATGTATTTCAAATTGGTTGGCTGACAGCCAACGGGTGCCGGCCTCCATTGAACCAGGTAAATGAGGTCACAAGGGCTATATAAGTTTAGGACTGCCCAGGAGGAGGGGGCAGCAGCCATGTGGGAGACTCAGAGACAGAGAAGAGCTGGACCATCTGAAACTTGCACTCTCTCTCTCAAAACTCATGATCAAGGAACTGCCTGCCTCCAGAGGGAGTCTCCAGCTGCCTCTGGATGATACTTGTGAGTAAGCTACCTGAGATCTAACTAGATATTTAGCTTGCAGTAACTCAGATGCGTGATCAAAGGCTACCGAGCCAGGGGAGTTTGCTCTATGGGATTTCTCTGATATTGCTCTACCCTGTACCCTATTCTAACCCTACCCTCTGTAACCAATAAAGTTCTCCTTTGTACTTAGTGTGGGAGACTTACTGGGAGCGGGTCTAGATTATGCCTCGGGGTCCCCTTGGTTCAGCTGACTAAGGGAGACCACTACTTGTGCTGCTGACTGAGGGAAGCATCCCAACTTCTTGAAGTGAATCAAGTACCCTTGAGGGCTACTAGGCCTGTGTTTCCCAGGGTGCGCAGAGCCAGAATCAGTCCAGAGCCCTGGGTGGTGGCAGTGGAACCCCCAGGCTAGCGAGTGTGCTCTAGGAAGGGGGTCGGCCAGATGTGAGGTACCCGCAGGGAGGCACTCGGAGCCTGGAAGGTGGTCGGGTGGAGTGAGGTGGGTGGCTCAACGCGGGAGCGTCCCCTACTGGCCCACCACAGCAGGTACATGCTAACTTAAAAAATCTTGCTTGTTGCAAGGCATATCTTGGCTGCATAAACTCACTGTCCTTTGGTTAAGTGATTTAGACACCGAGCTGAAAAAACTTTGCTTGAGTTCTTAATAGAAGTGGCTGGCATGGAGAAAGTTCTCACTTAGTTCTCCCCCACCCCCAGGTTAAGAGAACAGCTGAGCTTCTGAAGAGCGGGAAAGGAGATTTGAAGGTGGAAGCTTGCTTTATGCTGTGGTGGTGAAGGCTGCAATATCTAAGTTCTCAGTTGTGACAGTGGTTCTTAGTGGTGACAGAACAAGGAGCAATGGTATCAAGTTGCAGCCAGGGAAGTTTAGGTTGGATATTAGGAAAAACTCTCTCACTAGGAGGGTGGTGAAGCACCAGAACAGGTTACCCAGAGATGTTGTGGAGTCTCCATCCTTCGTGGTATTTAAGGCCCAGCTCAACAAAGCCTTGGCTGGAAAGATCTAGTTGGGGCTGGTCCTGCTTTGGGCCTAGATGACCTCCTGAGGTCCCTTCCAACCCTCATTTTCTATGATTCTAAGTATTTTTCTTCCATGTATGCAGCATTAACAAGAGGAGAGAAGCTAGATTCCTATCATACTCCACACAGAGAGGAACAGGAGCATGTGCCCGTTACAAGTCCCTGTGACCAGTTGGCAATACCTTCTTGTTTCCAGATCCCAACCAGGTAAGTAAGTAAGACCCTTTTAGTCCACTTTGGGGAAGGCTGAAGATCCCTCAGGCAAGATGGGGATTGATCGTTGTCCATAGCTATGAGGGCATCCCTGTGAACCGCCAGAGCCTTTCTGGGCCATTGCCTGAACAGAGAACTCCAGAACATTGGGAATAGCTGGGTTTTATTGCTGTGTCCTACACTTTTGCCAATGACTATGAGATTTGGGATAGATGAGTGACTTGTTTGTGAAAGCACTGGCATGCAGCCTTGGTTTCTGAACTGACTGGATTCTTGGGACTTTTTGCTTAATATGGGTTTTTTATATAATGACTTCTCACTGGTGCTATTCCACTGGTAGTGGCAACAGTGGGGGCTCCAGTATAAACAGAGCGCTGCTAGCATTACAACCTATGGGGTCATCTAGATATGCTCTAATCTTGCTTAAACACACCAGTACTAGGTCTATACTAATAATAGGTATAGTTGGAAAATCTGAAGAAAAATGTAGCACAGGTGAAGCCTGTCTGCTGCAGGTAAAAAAGTTGGTTTCCTCCTATGAACAAAGAGGTAAGGAACCTGTCTGCAGTTTTTTGGCTGGATTTCAACACCAGCAGTAGACGGGGGTAGAACGGCTGTGTAACAGCCCAGAGCTCCCTCTTCCCTCCCTGCAGTGGTTTGTGGGAGTATCCCAAGGGTAGGCTGACTACCCCACTTTGCTCTGCCTTGGGGTCCCACATCTGAGACGTGGTCTTGTATTTGCTTTGTTGCTGTTTGATGAGATAAAATGCCAGTGGCACAAGACATGCTCTCAACTGCTGCAGAAATGACTGTGGGAGGGAGGGGCTATTGGTTCTATATCTGAGTGTCCCACCCTACCACTTAATGCATTAGCAAAACTGTATGTGCCAAGTTCAGATGGTGCCTACTGTTCAGGGCAGTCTCATGTCCCTAGCTGTAGCTAGATAATTCATCTCTCCCTCATGCAAGCAATAAGCTCACCCTGGAAAGGAAAGGAGAGAAATTGGGCAACCTTGCTGTTTGGATAGACATAGGGAATAACATAAAAAAATGTCTTTTCAAAGGCTGAACTAGGTCATGAGGTCTCCAATGTAAGGCTCCATGGAGGCTGTTGCTGAGGCTCAGTAACAGGGTGACTGGTAAGAGAGGAAGAAGCAAACAGCCTGCCCCGTTCTGTTCAGAATAAAGGTGAATTACAGCAGCATCTGAATGCACCAGCTAAGGATCTCCTGAAGGGAGCCTGTGTACCTTTCCAGATGTTTTCTTTTCTTTGCCAACATCTGCCCCTGCTCTTATGTCACAGAACATGTTTTATTCTCTGTTTAATATGCACTGAATAGTTTCTCAAGCTCTCATGGCAAAATACATCCAGTTCTGTCTGGGCTTTTTGTTCCCATTCCCATTTATCTTCTTGACATGTCTGTATCTTCTCTCCCTCTCCGGGTCCCCATGTGTGTCCTTAGTGTTCTTGAGCTGCTTTGTTCCTGGAGATGGACTTGTTTTAGGGAATGGTGGTAGTAGGCTTCATTCAATTATGCTCATTCACAGTGCTTGGATTACATGCCCCCCTCCTTGGCATGCAAATTATGTCCTTTGAGCCATCATTTGCATGCCAAGGCCATGATCCTTCTGTTGCCCTATACCACATGTGGTCAATGACATTAGTGAAAATTAATTGAAAATCGCTACCCTTCCAAGTTGTCAATGGCAGATCTGGCTCTAGGATTGGAGCTTAATACCAGCCAGTCATGGCCTACCTGAACCTAGGCTCATTACCCTAATGTTAAAGCAAGTGTGTGAGGTTCCATAGCCAAAAGCATATAAAGAAGTGATGTGGCATCATGTCCAGCTTCCTCCGGTTCTCCAGCTTGGACTGCCAGATACTCATCTACAGCAGAATTGTGCCTCCACCTTGAGTATGGAAGCACACCCCCAGTCTGCACCTCCAGAGTCCTAGCAGAGCACTTTACCTGTTCTACCACTGTGCCCCTGCGACCTGGTGTATTCATTTAAATAAAGGGGACATGGGGGAG
>NW_005841897.1:1716649-1722320 GCF_000455745.1 Alligator sinensis | reverse complement strand
CTGATGGAACGCTGAATCCAGTCCCATCAAGGTAGCATAGCAATAACTTCCTTATGCTATAAGCTGCAAGCTCATTTGCAGAGAAGACAGCCTCTTGGGGGGCAGTTCAGGACTACCGAATGACATCCCCCAGAGCTAAAGAGCATCACAAACAAACATCTTCAGCTTCTACTGTCTCCATGTTCTACCACTGATTGACTTTGGACAAGTCACTGTCTCAGTGCCTCCATTTCCTTCTCTATGAAATGGAGGACATAACCTCACAAGTGTACCGTGAGGCTAAACTAACAACTGCAAAAGAGTCTGAAGCTGCCGATCAGAGGGTGATATCTCCAACCTACCTCTTGTGATCTGAAGAGGGTGGACGTTAAAAGCACAACATTCCACTGTATGGAGAATTCTCCCCTGGAAAGACAAGGAAAGAGAGAACTTTGGGTGACGGTGTTTAGTCCCACTGCTTCGGGAAAGCATTTGGACACTGCCCTAATGAAGGTGGAACACAAAACTTTGTAGGGTAAGATACAAGCAAAGGGCCTGACTTATGCTGGCTAAAACTCTAGATCATACAAGAGGAATGATGCAAGAAAAGAGAGAAATCACTTAGCAAATAAGGGGAAAAGAGAAGTGACTGTTAATGCAGACTGCCTGCTGCAAGCAAATCAGCATGGGAATGACATGGAGACTCTAAGTCACTTGAAGCGTTGCCTGTTCTCAAGTACCATCCCAGAAGTGAACCACCTGTGTCCCTGGAGTGCTGTGTGGGAGGGAAGACAAGAGATGTTCGCTCTAGGCCTACTCCTCTACCACCAGGCAGCTGCTTGTGTTTTTCATATCCCTCCTGTTTCATTATACATCCATCCCTTAGCTCCCTCCTGTTTTCCCACCTCCGTCAGCGTGCCAGGGATGCCAGCTAATGACTGGACAGGCTTGCAGGCTAAAGTAGAGCATGTTATGAGAAAAACAGACGGCCATCGGGACTCCTGGGTTCTATTCCCAGTTCTACCACTGCTTTGCCAGGTGATCTTGGGCAGATTGCTTACTAAGTCAGTGCCTCAGTTTCCTTATCTGTAAAATGGAGGGATACCTCCCAAAGCTATTGTAAAGGTGCTTAGCACCTGAAAAGCACTCTGGAGATCTGGATTAAAGGTGATATTTAAATGGGAAGTTATGAAGAAACATCAGGTGTATCCCTGGAAAAGTATGTTCTGCATCAACTCCTTATCAGCCAACGTATCCCGTTAAGTTTCACCAAGTCATGGTAAGTGAGCTGCATCCTTCCGGCATTTCTTGATTCATCTCCCCACCTGTGACAATGGAAGATGACCTCAACTGTCAAGCCACATAATTGGAAAACAAAGATACAGCATCTCATTGCACACACTCTAATTCTGAAAGCAGCTGACCATTATGGAACAGGCTCTCTCCAACCTCTTATACAGCAGCAGCAACCATCACCCAGATCTAGGCTGTGCAGGGGCATTTGCAGCGATGTGACTAAATTATCATGTGAGCTTCCTGGAAAGGGCACACATCTCACTATGAGAATTATGTAAGAGGAGAGGGGGGTTTTGTGGTGAAAATCATAATTCCAAGAGGCTTATCCACATCAATTGATGCTTCTGCAGGTCTATGCATTGCATCCAGCTGATTCCAACACAAAAGTGAGCAAAGAGCGCACCATGCAGCCATTATCTGTAATGGTTTTAATGAACTTAATGGAAGCCAATTTTGTCTCTAGAACAATTTCGGCAAGACGTACATATCTAAATGGTCACTTCAAGGGAACAGGACTCTTCAGTACTTAGTGATGCTCACAGCATCATATCGGCGAGCATTTGTTTCCACTCCACATACAATTTCCAACTCAAGCAGGAAAGCAGAGTGGATCTACCAATCCTCTGAAAACACACAAAGAAGAGACCCACAGGAGCCTCTCCTTGAAGCCAGCCATGCAACAGGCTGTAAAAATTCCCCTGAGGCTGATGAAAATGCCCAAGGAAGAGAGGTCCCTTCCAGAACAGATGGCAAAGCCTGACCAGTTAATGGGAGAGAGAGCATGTTATCACACTTCATCTTCTCCACCTTGTTCAGCAGTCCCTAAGGCAGAGAGGAATCAATTAAAAAGAAAATGTCCTTGACAATTTCCTCTTGAAGTTAGCAGCCTTTTGTCAGGCAGCCGTTCCCTTGGCTACCAAGAATGCAGGGGCCAGACAGCAGCAATTTGCCACATCATGTTCTATTTGCTCCCCTTATTGCTTGTGACTTATTGCAAAGAAGTTTGATCTGCGCACTCAGTCTGTGCGGTAACAGCTTAACTAGCCTGAAGCTTTGGCACCTGGTGGCTTCAGCAGCTGTGGTTTCAAGTGCTGCGTACTTCCTGCTCTCGAGCCTGCTTTTAAATGCTCTCTGTGCTACTACTTGGTACAAATGGATCAACCTGCAGGTGCAGGTGGGGACCTGAGCAAGGAAACTCCACATACTTCTAAAATGACCCAGTAAAGCAGCAAGAGCTTGGCTATTTGGCACAGTTCCCTACTTGGCACAGCTCCAAAGAAGTTAGCCGATTAGCCATCTCTCTGGCAAGCTATGAGAATGAAGGAGGCTTCTTTGTTTGCCCAGAGAATGGATAGACATGATTAGCCATGTTAGTCTGAAGTCGAGTAGAAGCAGGGTAGATTTGCACTTTATAGCTTTTGTGAGCCGAAGCTCGTTTCATCCGATGCTGTGGAATGGAGCCAGGGGCATAGATGGGTCCAAACAGTCTGAACTTAGAAGATGGATGTGGACATTGGGGAAAGGGAAGGGTCTGGAGGAGACGGGAGAAGGAATCGCTGAATGTGGAGAGGTGGGCAGGAAAAAGGGGGAGTTCTTTGAGTCTTGGGTCAGAGGAGGGTGTTGGAAAGGAGGTAGGGAAGATAGGTTTGCTAGGTGAGGGGATGAAGGGTGATCTGTCCTGTAGCAGGAGAACCTTCCCCTCCAGGTAAACCATGCACATCTCAAACCCCTGCACTCCCTGCCTTGCCCTTCCCTGCAAAAGCAGGAAGTGTCTCCTCTGCTGGGCATGAGCCACTGGTTTGTCCCTGGAGTGGAAAGGGGAAGGGGAGGTTCTCAGTGCTACCACCGATCATGGATATTTGCCCAGGGCACCAGCTGTCCAGAACTGGTGTTCCAAAGCCAGGACTGCCCTGGGCAAATGGGTGCAGGCTCACAAAACGAAGAGAACCAGAGCTGGCATTACCCAGGGGCACTTGACTCCAACTGTCTGTGCCAAAGGGTTTTGGAGACCAGCTGGTCATTGCACCAACTATAGCCTGCAGTAATGCAGGTCAGCCAGATGACTGGGCAGGGGAGCTGCTAATCTGCATAGATCTAGATTGTGTCCCTTATCTGCATTGATGGATACCAGTGGTGCTCAATCTATCCAGCCCTGTACCTGGGCTACATGAGTGCTGCAGGACTGGTCCATGCGCCAGATCCCACGCACAGGGTCATTCCACAGGCCAGATCCAGCATGGAGTCAGTCCACAGGTGTGATCTAGTGCACTGGCCTGGCCACTCATGCCAGATCCAGCTGCAAACTGATCCCACAACCAGCCTAGCCCTGCACACTGGTGTGATCTGGCATGGGGGAGCTTTGTCATCCAGTCCCAGTGACAATTGCTGCTGCTACCACACCCTCATCACCATATTTCCAGACCTGTAAGGGTCCCAGGGACTGGATGATGCAGCTCCATGGCTGGATCCAGTAAAACACCGCAGATACAGAGGTGATAGCAAACCACAGACCACAGGTAAATGTTGCTGTCTACCTTTTCCTGCCAGGCTGCTGTGTCACAGATCCTATACTGCTGTCAGGAGAGTCTCCTTTAAGGCATTCTGTAGAGCCCTTTTTTTCCCTTGCTTGGAAGGGGGAGAATTGAAATTCTATCCACGCTGCCACCACCACATTACACACACGTGCTACGGAGAGAGCTCTGACATCTAAGAAGGCAACAGGTTTGTTATGATAGACACCATACACTGGTCACATTTATAACCTTCATGCTGGGTTAATCTTGAGGCAGAATCAAAATACATTTGTTTTTGGCAGCTGCAGGCTCTAGGGAGATCCTGTTAACTCCTCCTCTTCCAACCCTCCCTTCCTCTGTTTGGGAGGGCACTGTACCAAACATTTCTCTTAATTTTCCAGGACCTTTGAGGCATGGGTTCAGCTGTTCTGACGGTTCAGAGTATTCAGAACTCCATTCTCTCGGTAAATTATGGGGCTAGGTAAACATGTAATGACCCAATAACTGAAGAGGCCGTTTTGTGGCTGTCGTCTGGGGGCTGTCATCAACCAGAATAGTCTCATCTCATGACTATTTTTGACAGAGACAACCTGCTTGATCTTCAAAGGATCTAAGAAAATGCTGTGGGAGGAAACTCATTTGCTTCTCTCCAAAGTTGGGGAAGACAGCACTGAGAGGACACATGGCCTCCAGCACCTTGACAGAACAGGTGCTCAGTGGTGCTTGTTAAGCTGCCCCATTTGCAGAATCACCTGGGCTGCTGCGTGCAAGGCTTTTAAAAGGCCAACTCGGTCATTGCTCATGGGGCTTGATTTGAGGCTTTCCATATTCGGATGATCCTTCTGATAGCATATTGAGACTTTCTTTTCTATTGGCTAAACATGACCTCCCCTTGTATCCCCTTATGCATTGGTTTGTAGCATGACCATGGGAAGGGAGGGGAGGTATGGTAACAGCTTACCCAAGCCAGAGTTGAAGCCAAGTTGACGGAGAGACCCCAGGTTCATAGCTAGGGCTATTGCATGGAACTTCAGCTGCCAAAAGGATTCAGTCTTGAAGTTGTGTGTAGAAGAGGGTGTGTGTTGCTGCTGGAGAAAATGGCTTGGTACCACAGCTCCACAGATTTGACCAGAGCCCACCAAGTACCTGGGCATTTTTCTGATTGACTTGAATGATGGTGACTATGAGGTCTGGGCAGGTGGTAGAAGTCCATCCAGATCAGTAACTTAGGGCATGTCTGCATTATGGGGCTGCTGCTGCCATAGCTGTGCTGGAATAGCCTCCTCATAGTGACATGCCATGGGCAGTGGAAGGAGGTTCTTTGCCTGCCTACTAGGCCTGTGCGAAGCGGATAGTATTTGCTTTGGATTCGGAGTCGGCTGATTCAGGGGACAGCGATTCGAATCACTGTCCTGATTCAATTCAGCCGAATCTGATTTGGAGATTCGGTACCAGCCGAATCTCTGAATCACCCAGGCCAGGCCCATCCCCCACCCGCCCCAGCTCCCAGCACTTGGGGGAAAAAAAGCCCTGGCTCAGCAGGTGCTGCCGGGCAGGGGGTGGTTCCCTGCTGCCCCCCACTGCCCCACGCTGCATGGGGGCTCTGCACGAGCCCCCAACCCCTCCCCCTGCTCCACCAGCCCCCTCACAGGTTCCCCACGAGGGCCAGCTCCGACCTTCTAAGAAAAAAAAACCTGAAGATACCCCAGGATTCACTGCTGCTGCCGGTGGGGGGTGATCCCCGCTGCCCTGTGCCATGTGGGGCCTCTGCATGAGCACCCCAAAGCTGCACCAGGAGCAGTGAGTCCCAGGGCTTTTCTCGGCTTTTTTTTTCTTAAAGGGCCACAGTCCTGGCAGGCAGGGCAGCCACAGCGGGGGCCAGG